>NC_052945.1:31970232-32292315 GCF_013358895.1 Oreochromis aureus | reverse complement strand
CCCTCCTTCAGTATGAATAGATTTTTTCTTTTTTTCCTACGGCTGTGGGTTTGAACCTGTCACATTTCTATTACTCTAAGATTGTACTTCCACCCACTGGTGCTGTATGATGTCACAATTAAAGAAACACTTGCACATAAAGCTCACTTTCTCATTTTATTAAACTATGTTAAATACTTTTAGTTGCTTTCTTGTCTAAATGAGAATATTAATGCCACTGGAGCATTCTACTCATTTAAAGCGTTGGATATTTACTCATGGACTCTACTGGATTATGTTTAATGATTCAGAGTTTCAAATTAATCCTTATTCAAGCTCTCAGCTGTATTTAGTAATTCTGGTTCTTGACAAAGACTTACATTGTATCTCTTCTTCTCTGCTGCAGATTTCTCCCGCGTTTCAGATCTCTGCTGTGTATTTTTGGTTATTATGCCTGCCCCTGAACTTTGCAACACTCACCTGGATATCTCTGTCAAACTTGTTCTCTGTTTGTTGTAAATAAACCCTTTACCTTTTACCTGTTGTCCTCTACTGCATTTTGGTCTAGTGAAACTTAGCAGGCCCTGGTGCACTCCCTCAATTTATCCACTGTCTGAACAAGCTATTTCGTTTACTTTTGCCTTTGGCTAGCTTTCTTCTGATTGGTTACCCCCAGTAAACAGAAAGTTTGAACAGTATGTGGGTGGGGCTTCTGTTCTCATAAATGACTGTATTAGGGTCCAAAGTAAACAAACAAACAAACAAGACATCTCTTGGGTCTGGGTGCCGTTTCCCCCTCTGGGGGCGAGGGTACCTGGACCCAGGGCATAGAGTATGTTTGGGGAGTATGATTGTGTGTACATGTCTATGTATGTCTATCCCTACGTTGGGTGAGTGCTGAGTGTTTGTATATGTGTGCATGAGGGTGGGAAAGCATGTTTATGTCTGTGTGTGCCTGTTTGTCTGTGTCTATATGTCAGGTCGGGTCTTAGACTCCACCTCCCTGGGTACTCCCAGGCCCTCCAAGTGTGGAGGCCTATCTCCCCTCACCACACTCCCTGCTGGTAACTGATGCCCTCAGGGGTTGGTGCATTGGTGGTTCTTGGTGTCCGGGCTGGGCGCTCAGGTATGCACCAGCTCACTCCCGGTGGCTACTTGGCGGGGCCCGGTGCCTGTCGCTCGGTCAGGCCTCTTCCGGGGCAAAGGGGCCTCGGCCTCCGGCCTCGGGCCTGCAACTCGGTTCACTCTGGCACAGCTGGCTACCGGCAGAGCCGGGCGGGCACGCCGGTGCAGCCCCTCTGGCTTCTGCTCCGTGGCTACTGGGTGACCCCTCGTCTGGGGATCTCCTCAGCCCTTCCCAGGAAGGTGGCACGGATGCCCCTCCGGTGGTACTCCTTGGGCTCTCGCACTCTGGGTCCTCTGGATGTCTGGAGCCTGGATCTCCTCCATGCCTGCTTCATGCCCTGGGGGACGGGGCTATGGGCCTCCACACCCTCTAGCAGACCGTTACATGGGGAAACCTTTTTGTATACAAGCGCGTTGATCCACACAGGTGTGCACACGGGTGTTCACTGTTCGTAGACATAAACTACACCTTTCTTAGCTGCTACTTCAAAGCACATTGTGCGCTGTCTGTCCTGCGTGCTGCACAACAACTTTCAATATTTAGTATTTACTGCTGTTCACACTCAGCTAGATTAACGTGATGGTGTTGTGTTTAGTATGTTGCTTTGTTTTTGTTTGGGTTTTTTTGCTTGTCTTCTTTCTCTTTTTCTCTCAACAGGTGATCCAGGAGATTTTTTTTTTTTTCTCTTTGTCTTTGTAAGTGCCCTTTCTCACTGTCCCTTTTCCTTCTGTTTTTCTTTTCCTTCCTCTCTTTCTTTCTCCCTTTCCTATCCCCCGTCATGTCTGTCCCATCTGTAACAACTGAAAATAAAATAAATAATAACAACAAAGTTTGATCAAATGGACCAATACGGCAATGCCATGATGATCCATTTGGCAAAATAAATCCATTTGGTATCCTTGTTGGTCTTCAGACAACAATTCTGACGGCTTAAGAACCAAATGGGACAGACAAAAAAAACCCCCCAAAAAAACAAAAAACAAACAAACAAACAAACAAACAGACAGACAAATGTTTAACCCAATACTACTTTTACCCTTTCAGTAACAATATTGAATGAGTAAATGTAAATACGCAATGCTTTTTACTCTATCTGAGCACTAAAAGCGATTTATACAAAATGCCTCATTCACCCATTCATACAAGCATTTTTTTCTATGCCAAAGTGCTTTCTGAAGTGTGGACTGAAGCAGCCAGGTATTGATCTAAGGATCTAAGGCCCTGCCTTAGAGATGGGATGAGGAGCTTGGCAATGTGGGAGGGGCTCAGAATACATCCAGTTAAGGTCATTCAGGCAACTAGTATGCCTCCTTCACACCTCCTAGGTGAGGTTTTTCAGGCATGCCCAACTGAGAGAAGGCTGAAGGCTCAACCTAGGACCCGCTGAAGATGTTACGCCGATTGACTGGCTCAGTCCTCCACCTCAGTGTCCTCCATTAAGAGCTGGAGGAGCTGGTCGGGTGAGAGGGATCTCCACTTAGACTGCTGCCCCTGTGACCCCAACCCTGATAAATAATTCTTGTACTCTATATTGCCAAAAGTATTTGCTCATCTGCCTTCACATGCATATGAATTTGAGTGACATCCCATTCTTAATCCATTGTATTGAATATGATGTTGGCCCACCATTTGCAGCTATAACAGCTTCAACTCTTCTGGGAAGGCTTTCCACAAGGTTTAGAAGAATGTTCATGGGCGTTTTCTTCTTCCAGAAATTGAGGTTACACACTGATGGTGGATGAGAAGGCCTGGCTCAGTTTCTGCTCTAAATCATCTCAAAGGTGTTCTATTGGGTAGCGGACACTGTGCTGGCCAGTCAAGTTCTTCTACACCAAACTTGCTCATTAAAGGTTCCAACAAAGTTGGGACATGAAATTGTCCAAAATGTTCTGGGGTGCTCACGTATAAAGAGTTCCTTTAACTGGAATTAAGGGGCCAAGCCCAACTCCCGAGAAACAACCCCACACCATAATCTCCTCTCCACCAAACTTTACACTTGGCACAGTGCAGTCAGGTAAGTACTGTTCTCCTGGCAACCACTGAATCTAGGCTTGTCCATTGGATTGCCAGACAAAGAACTGTGATTTGTCACTCCAGAGAACAAATCTCCAATGCTCTAGAGTCCAGTGGTGGCAAGCTCTTGGATGAGGCTGCTTGGTCATGGAAACCCATTCCATTAAGCTCTCTACGCACTGTTAATTTACTACATAACAGTGTGTAGGTGTGATACACATTTTACTTTCACTGATGCAGCTCATTCATTTTAGCTTTATTTAAATTCATTTCATGACTCGTCAGAGGGAGAACAAAGAAGGAGGGGATAAGAAAATATGTGGAGAGTAATGGGAAGCAATGACATGACCTTTGACATCCATGCATACCAACCAATCAATAGCCTTCTCTTCCACAAACCCCCCCAATCAGAACAGTTCCTTAAAAATACCCACGAGGCACCTGTGGAGTAGCCTGAGCGAGGACAGCATCTCCATGGCAACAACATCATTACCAGAATAGCTCTTTACTTCTCTATTTCTGTCTCTCCATTTTCTCCGACCTTTCATTGCAACCCATCCTTTCTCCTCTTTTTGTCTTAATGCACATTGTTTCTCCACTCCTCCTCATGCCCTCCTTTTCAACCCTCTCCTCCATTTCCCACCTTCTTTCCTTTTTTGTCCTTTCTACCCCATCTCTCTCCAAACCTTCTTTCCTCCCTCATTTTTTTTCCCAGTCTCCATTTTTTTATTCCATCCACCTCCTCCGCATGTATCTATTTAGCATTTTCACATTGTGCAAAGAGAGAATATATTTATAGCCTCAGCTATGATTCCTCCTCTCCTCTCTTTTTGTTTACTGTGAATGAAAGTGAGATTCTGCTGTGTTTCTTCTGAGCTCTCCGGTTAAATCTGACAGTTGTTTTCACCTGTTTACATCAGACTAATTGCTTTTTTTAAAATCAGATTTTGACAAATTTGAACTGGTGCTCCTGCATTACTGATATGCGGGACTTTGACTCTGATTGGCCTAATATTAGAAATTTGGTGTCCATTATGATGCATTACTACATCCTATCCATGCCACCATATGTTTAGTGGGCTACAGTGAGATTCAGAAATGCCTAAAAAATGGCAACATTTTCATTTACCTCCGCACACTTGACATGACTGACATGATTGAAGTGTTGTCCTCAATGATGGTAGTTATAATAATAATGAGAAAAAGAACTATTGTGTCTTACTGTAACAACGTATCCTTTTCAGTGAATGATTGTCTGAACTCAGCAGAACATGGACATCACAAAATGCTACGCTTGCTCCCTAAAATAATTTGGTAGGCCTTCACTACAGTTGCCTTCAGTTATTGCTAACTTATGGGTTTTCTGCCATCAGATTAGTCTACAGTAAGTACTATAATGCTCAGATGAGTTCAGGTTCCGTAATTTCCCATTTGAGAACATTCCATTACAGTGTTTTGAGTCACTTTTGCAGTTCATTTGAAGTACTGTCAAATTTTCTGCATTTTACTAAATCTCAGCACAGAGTATAGCTTTATTTGCTTCAGAATCTACCCTGTTACTTATCAGCAGTCACACCATCACTAAACAGCAGTGACCCATTTCTATTGGCAGCCAAATGTGTCAATGCCACAACACTACCTATGGACAGGCCTAAAGTCTACGCTCTTCTAGACAGAGATCTCAGATGTCCTTCCTGGGATCTGCTGGAGCCACTCACCCAGTTTTGGGGGTCAATGCCCTGAGTGCTCAGATTACCATGGGGACCACTGCTGTCTTCACCCTCCACATTTTCTCTAGCTCCTCTCTCAGTCCCTGCTATTTCTCGTGCTTCTTGTGGTTCTTTTCACATATTTTGCTATCACTTAGTACAGTTACATCTATCACTAAGGCTTGCTTCCTCTGCTTGTCCGCCACTATGATGTCAGGTTGGTTAGCTGTCACCATTTGTTCTTCTGTATCTGGAAGACCCAAAGGATCTTAGCTTGGTCATTCTCAACCAATATAGGGGCCGTATCCCACTTTGACCTGGTGACTTCCAGGCCATCCTTGGCACAGATGTTCCTGTATACTATGCTAGCCACTTGGTTATGGTATCCCATGTATACCCTGCCTGCTAGCATCTTGCACCCTTCTGTAATGTGCCGGATTTGCACACGCTACACCTGGAATCTGGCTTGGTGTAGGTCCCATCCTCTATCGATCTTGTCCTTAGAGCTTGTTACTGTATTGCCATGATTCGTGCCTTTGTGGTATGTTTCAGTACAGTTTTTTCAGCCATTGGTGTTGGTAGCCATTTTTCAATATCAGCCACTGCTTCTACCTGCAAATAGTAGGCTCTGCAAGAGCTTGTTCTTCCATGATAGTTCCTCTTTTTGCTCCTTTTCTTTCTCTTATTTCTGCATCCTGAGGTATTCACTAAGGACATTATTGGATGGATCTTTGTTGTTTCATCCTGGATCATAGTTCTGACACTCACTGGAACTTGGGCTCCTTCCTTCCATTTAAAGTACAGTATCAGGGTGGTGAACTTGGGCTGAAACTCTCCATGCATTGCAAGGAGCTTTCCAGTCTTGATGTCAGTGGTTTCTATCTTCTTCTTTGGCCAGCTTATAACCTCAGCAAGGTATCTAAAGACTGGCATGGCATAGGTGTTGATTGCACGGATCTTATGCTTCCCATTCAGCTGACTCCTCAGGACTTGCTTTATTCTCTGCAGGTATTTAGTGGTTGCTGCTTTGCTTTCCTAGTGGCCTTTTCATGGTTCCTATTTGCCTGTGGGATTCCAAGGTACTTGTAGTTATACTTTCGCCAATAGGTGTGAATCATGTCAGGGCCTGGTGGTATCCAACTCTTCATACTTGAGACTCAAGACAGTTCTTGGATGTAAGCCACTAGTTACTGGATCCTGTTCAGGGAGGTTGCTGTGGTCTGTTCTTAGATCCACTAGCAACTGAGTATTGATGTGTTGCGTCCTCTCTCCCATATATCCTTACAGCATTGCTCAGTCTCCAGGCTTAGTGGCGTTGTTCTTATATTGTTTCCCTGCCACTGAGAGTATACTTTGGATGGTTCAGTGGAGGACATCTGTTTTTTTTTATCCAGCTACTATTTCTCTGGTATACTTTTTCGGGTGGTTAGCCAAGACTGTGAGTCTTTGCTTGGCAGTTTCTAAGGTCTCAGGTATGGCCAGCTTGTTGTATTTCTTAAGCATGCCTTTCTTCAGTTCTGATAGTTGGCTAACTTCCCTCTGTACTAACCTTGCGTTTGACCTCTAGTCTCCCTTTTCAAGGAGAGTACTGTTCCTTGTCCTTGTTCATGTTGTAGTCAAACATCTCAGGAGTCACTGTTGACATGGTGTCGATCATCTGGTTGGTTTCAGTGATGATCGCAGTAGAGATTGCAATGCTGCATTCATATCTTCTAGTAGACTTTCAGAGGATACTTTCTGTAGTCTTTGTAGTCAACCACAAGGGCCAGGTTTCCAGCTTAGCCACAATTTTCTTTTTCAGTTCAGCTGCTCTTGAATTCGATACCTTCAACACACCCAGTTGTTCTTGGAGCTTGGTACCCAATGTAGAGGGTGGGGATGATATATATGTATATATATATATATATATATATAAGGCGATATATCATCATCCTGGTTCCTCCTTGCATTTGTATTGAACCTCATCAATCTTTAGTTATGATAGCTATTACTTCTTCCGATTGGAACACTGAGCTACACTTAGTGTTTCAATGTTAGTCTAGATGTTGGGTGTCAAAGAGTTCAAAGATCCCACATCCTCTTCAAGTAACCACTTTTGTTGGGATTACATGTGTAGTAGGATTCCAAAAGTTGACTAGTCCCATCCCTTGTCCACTTATGCTTTAATTGTTCCAGTAGCCCACTTCTCATTAGTGTATCCTGGTTCTTTATCACCTGGCCCAAACCTGGGACACATCTGAGCCATTATGGCTTCAGCTATATGTCTCTCGCTCAGATTTCGATGTAGGCTTTGATAGCATGGGCGTAGCCTGAGGACCCTTATTGGATGTATGCTCTGGATGTATGTCCTAGTGTATATACATATATAAACACTTTTTCTTAATTTGAGCACTCAAAGCATTTTCTTACTACAAGTCTTATTTTCCCATTCACACAAGCACTTTGCCTAACATTTATACTCACACGCACACTGACGCACACAATAGGACAAGACAAAGATTATGCCATTCATAATAATTTTTACCAAAACACTTTTTTTTTGTTAACAGCTCTGTTGGAAATGCACTTTGTTTCTTAATTTTGCTGTGTTTATAAAGTCTGTAATTCACCAGTCACTTAAAAACAAATTAAATGACGAGCTGAGAAATTAATGGTGGCACATCATGGATGTCATCTGCAGCAACTGTTTGATGCTATCATATCAATATTGACCCAGACCTCACAGGAATGTTTCCAGAACCTTGTTTAATGTATGCCACAAAGACTTAAGGTAGTTCTGAAGGCAAAAAGAGTCTAACCTGGTATTAGCATGGTGTAACTAACAGTGGGCAGTCAGTGTAAAACAGCTATAAACTGTGAATCTATAATTTACAACATATTGATGTTGTAAATTATATATGCTGTTGCAAACACAGTGCATTGAGTATCATTATATGTATAATTAGTGTTGTATGATGTGGTAAAAAACAAATAAACAAACAAAAAAAACAAGAAGCTGAAAAAAAAAACAGATCAAAGAGCACTGGATGGCAAAGTGGTGCAGTGGCCTTACCTCACAGTAAGGAGGTCCTGTTTTGAATTCAGCCGAAACCTTTCTGTGTGGTGTTTCCATGTTCTCCCTGTGACTGTAAGCCTTGGGGTTGTCTGCCTCTCAGTTAGCCCTGCAACAGATTGGACACATCTTATGACAGGGACACTTGGCAATGTATTCCAAGTTTCTACTTGGATCCTGGTCTCCTGGATGTGACAATACTATCAAATCACTAAGAGTTCTGTATTAACCTTTTATAGAACGTTTTCAAACATGTCTGGATTTTAAAGCGATGTCTGTGGAATCAAATGGTTAACTTAGTGTAATCGCCATACTGGAGCTCTAAAAAAATAACAAAAAAAGGTCCTGCAGTGTGAGTAGAGAGTTTGCTCATGAATAAAGCAAAAAAAAACAAAAAAACAAAACCTGATAGATGATAAGAATCTTAGCACTCTTCACAAGTTCATAAACCTGGCAGCCAGCTCATTTATTGCTCATGAATTGCGCAACTAAAGGGAATACTCTTAGAAAGTCTTTCCTGTGTTATCTGTTGCTCGAAAGTAAGACGCTGTCCAGTTTCCTGTACTAACGAAGAATATGTGACAAAGTAAGGTGAAGCAGGCAAACAAGCCAAACTTTACGTCTGTCTGTCTACCTCTGCCTTGTCTGTCTGCCTCCATTGGTTTCTATTGAGTCTATTTTTAGCCCCAGCAGACTGGTCACGTGGCAAGAGGAGGACGTCAATAATGTTGTTGTTGGTGGTGGGAGAAAGAGCGAGAGAGAAAGAGAGAGGGAGAGAGGCAGACGGTAAATATGGAGGAGGAGAAGCGGTAGGAGGTGAGACGCGTCCCGCTTGTTAAACTACGCGTTTTCGTGTGAATTAGAAGCGCAAAGGAGCTCCACGGAGGGACACACCGTGCCTCGGCGGAAACCAAAGCCGGGAGGAAGCGACCTCTGCGCTAATACACATTCCAAGAGGAGCCGCCGACATCCACGGTACCGTGGGGTTTTATCAGAGAGAGAGAAAGCGGGAGAGGGAGAGCGCGAGCGAGAGATTGAGGCGCGTGCGTGTGTGCGTGACCGTCCAAGAACATTATGCGTATACATTTATTTGATCTTATTTTGCTGCAGAGCTAAGATGTGACATTTTGTGCTTTTGCTATAACGTTGTCCTGACTTCTGCCGTACAGTTAACGTATAGGCTAACTTGGAAACTGTGTAGTTAGTGCTAAGGCTAGCTAAAATACACAAGCTCACACCTGACAGATACAACAGCTAACTAGCTAGCAAACAGGTAACAGTTATTACAGCTTCATACTGGCGCTAGCGGCGTGCCAGGAGTGACATGATAGCTTCCAGCTAACTAGTTCAGAACAAACAGCTGACAACCACAAGTTAATAAACTAAGAGCTAGCAGTGGGCACCAATTAACTACAAATATGGTTCTTTTACTTGCCAGGGGCTACCAATGAAGAACATAACAGCTGCTACTAGTAGCTGTTATGGGTACCACTGCCACTGCTGGTATGAAGTCTTCACATGCATTCATACACTAACTAATGATGAGGCTATCCAGTTTTTCCCCTGAATCTTATTGCATCTGCAGTGCCATTAAAGCATCATTGTCGAGTCATATACTGCCTAAAAATGTCTAATTTGTATGCGCATTTTTGCCATCTTGCTGCAGTTCAGGAGTTGTGTCATCTCATGAGTAATGAATCCTTATTATGGAGCTCACTAAATTACTCTTTAGGTGAGAGAAGAAGCATAAACACAAGAGAGTGTAAGACAAGTCAGTTTAAGAATAAGAGGGGTAACTAAAGTTGGCAGAAAGTCACATGTGAAAATCACAAGCAAGCAAGTCTCGACTCTTAACCTGTAAGTCTCTGCAGTGAGAATACAGAATGGAAAGTCAAGTGTGCTGTAAATCAAGCTAGTCACCAGACTTGTCTGTCAGGGGTTTTGCTTTATCATTAGCATTAACAAATAGTCATAACCTGCTTACATCTTATAAACCTTACTTATATTTTAAATTTAACAACAACATGCTAACTAAAAGCATACAATGAAGTAATATTATAACAATATGGCTCTAAAGGGCTCTAAAGTAAATATAGAAGTAATTCAAGTAATTTACATTAAAATGTTAAGCCTCACGCATCTCTGTAAAGTGCTTTTTATATGGCACTATTTCTGTTATTTTGCTTACCTAATGCTAACCGCCTCTGTGATTTTAAGCAGAACTTTACAGGACTCATGGAGATTTCAATTAACCTGATAACTTGCAAGTTGCAAAGTTGCAAGTGAAGCGCCTCATAAGTCAAATCTGGAGTGTTCAGTCCTTCTCTCTTCCCTTTTTTGGATCAAGAAGCAGCTTTGTAATGTTTGACAGCCCATGTAATCATTGATGTTATGGAAGTATCACATACTCAAGATTTATAATACTACACTGGATCCATACAAACAAAATGTGGTTAGGGCCACACAGAAGTAATGTTCAGTGCTGATCTCTAATGTCTGCTTTACCTTTTAGTCCCAGTAGTGCTAATGTAAAAATCGCAGCCCAGGGTCTGGTTGCAGCAACGTTACAAAACTAATTTGTGAATATTTTACATTTATGTTTGAAAAAATTGCAACACTTTATAGCATAACATAATAACATCACCCCAATGCTGATAAAATATCATAGTTCTGTCAGTAAAAAGCATCATATTTATGTTTTTCTGTAACGTGCTGGGACATCTTGTCACATCGTCACCAGTCTGTGTTTGTAGGGGAGGCTGTCGTAGGTTGTAGGGGAACTCTTAAATTTAAAAAAACAAAACAAGAATACGTGACATGTCCCAAACAGAGTGCCACAAATACACACCCAACAAGCTAACCTGCAGCCACACTTTCTCCTCACCCCTGAGCCGGGTGTAGCAGATATGCTGCCCCCACTCTGAGCCTGATTCTGTTGGAGGTCTCCTGCTGTCAGAGTTCTTCTTCCCCACAGTTGCTCATAGCACTGCATTATAGGCATGCCACAATACCTGAATGTTAGCAGTCTTTGCCAATACCAGCAGAATTACAAGATTCTCGATACCTAATCTGATAACAAAACAAAACCAGTATCCCATCTACTTAAACTCTTTCATTAAAAAGTGATTTGAAATTACTTACATCATTTATTTAAAATGTTAATGATATATTCTGTTGAGAAGACATAGATGGTTTCACAGCTGTCTCAAACAAAATGGTAATGTATATTTGAGGATAACATAAGACAGATAATACTTTGGATGTTGGTAATATGAACTGAAACTCGTTCACCTTGAATTGTTTGAACAGATCTGAATGCTGATTTTTCAGGTGCTTTGCTAAATTAGAAGCATTTCATTCCTTTGTCCAAAAAACACAGTAGGATTGTTTGCATACTGCCTCGTGTCAGTTAGCATGTCCTGGTCATCCACTTCCAACACAAAGTACTTTTATGCCTGACTGCTTTTCTTATCAACGAGGCAGGGCAGTTACTCTCGTCGCCATGTTTTTTTTGTGCTTGTGTCTTTTGTTTTCGGCATGTAAAGATAGACAAGTGCCCCCACTGGCTTTGGTATATACGCTGTCTATGGTTCCAACGGAGCTGAAACAAAAACTAGTACTTTTATATTAATGTGAAAGCCAAAATGACAAATAGTCATCGTGTATGGAATTCTCTGAACATCAAGGTTTTAGTTTCCTTTTTGCACAATAAGACAACCAGTCTGTCTTTATTATTAGATTTGTAATTCCGCCTCCTTCCATCTCTGCTGGAAAGTTAGTGATTTGCAGTTTGACTAGATGAGTCTACTTTTATTTTGCCCTCTGGCAATATTTAAACCATAATCTATTTAAAACAAAGAATAATCTGAAAAATTGAAGTTGTATTGGACTGTAGCACTCATCACTAATGCTTGTGACCAGTATGACTAGGGACTCATCCGCAAATCATGCAGGTCGGTTATGGTGATAAAAATCCAAAAGCTTTGCATGCCAAAACCACTTGAAAAGGGATTAAAGTTCATTGCACTGATCCTGCATGGTTCTGCTGAGTATTGGTCCTACTCCCAAGTGGGAGCACAAATTTGTGCGTCAGCATCAGCTGTTGTGAAAACACCTAGAGGCTGAGTTGTTTGGCCATAGATCATCCAGCAACTCAAAGCACAGGCTAAGGTAGAACACATTTCACGGGTAGGGATGAATGTCACAAGGAGTGAATAGTAGCAGTACTGGTAATGCTTATCTGTATTAACTCTTATCAGTACTCTTATTCTTCCTTAGTTTAATGATTCAAATTCATATAATTGCTCTATTCATAACTGGACCCGACAATGTGCCCCTTATTCATTTACTTCATAAAAACTGCTACATGATCATAGCTTCCTCTTAATTGGTATTTCCTGGAAGAAATAAAAAAAATGATAACAGGTTGATTTAGGGCTTCATTTTTTTTTTTACATGTATTCAATGTGTGTGTGAGAGAGAGATTAACCAATGACTGGCTTTCTATTTTAAAAGCCATTGGTACATGAAAAACAACATTCACAGAGAGGGTAGTGTGTTAAGAGCAGTGAGTGAAGGAATAAGTTCAGGTCACACAGATAACACGGCACAAGTATGAAAGTCTTTGAAGCGGATGCTTTCATCTGTATGCATGGTTTACTTCCAGGGATTTTTGTGAAAATAGTCCCTGTTAACCCATCATTTGGGGTAATGGGCCTTAGAAGATGGGCAGTTGTCACAGTGTGTTTGAGTGTGGACAGAAAAATCACTTCCCTAAAGCCTGAAAAAAAGTTTTATTGGTTCTGGTAATGGTCATTGATCAAACCTGGGA
The DNA here is from genome assembly GCF_013358895.1 of Oreochromis aureus. Lineage (NCBI taxonomy): Eukaryota > Metazoa > Chordata > Actinopteri > Cichliformes > Cichlidae > Oreochromis > Oreochromis aureus. The sequence goes on along the minus strand of NC_052945.1, from coordinate 32,279,605 downwards.
CACTCATGCTACCATTAGATGTTTTTTTTTTAATTGTTACCATGCTACCTGTCTTTAGTTAGTAATATTTTGTTAGTTACTAGTTATTGGTGAGGTCATGTCTTTAATACCTTGGGGTAAACTGCACACAGTGATGTTGCAATATTGATGGATTCATTATTACTGCTGATGCTGGCTTTGAATATTAGACTTTTAACAACAGTAAAATAAAGAAATCCAAAAAGGGTCTGCAGCCTCATCAGTGATGAGACTGCAGACCCAATCTAAGGGTAGTGAAGACCCAGCACATCTATGGGTGATTTAGAATCATCAGTTAACCTATCCCCACTAACTGCATGTCTTTGGACTGTGGGAGGAAGCCGGAGTAGCCGGAGAGAAACCACGTAAACACAGGGAGAACGTGCAAACTCCACACAGAAAGGTCCCAGCTATGTCTGTGTGTATATTCATGAGGTCATATTGGCCAGTCCAAGGTAAGACTGAAAAGGTGTTATATGTAAGGTGAGGTTATTTAACTTCTGCCAGTCTTGTTTTGCTGTTGTTACCTAAAACAGCCTAGTAGTTTCTTATAGGACAATGATTGGTTTGACAATAAACACTTAGCTTAAGCCCTGTCATTATGGATTTGCATTCTCATGGGAATCCAAGGTAACTGGATGCCATACAGGTAATTATACATACTGCCTGTATTTAACTGCTCTGCTCTAAGTGTGTGTCGAAACTCTTGACTGCTACTGTAGGTAATATGCATAATTACCCATTACATCTGATTTGTAGATGTTCACGAAGAGTTTGTAACAAGAGGGTAATACAAGGAACAAGCAAGAATTTTCTTTATCATCACAATATTTTAAATCCCTTAAACCTAATAAGTGGTTGTGCTATCCTTGGCAGCATTTGCGATAACTGGCAATGAGTCTTTCACATCACCGTGGAGGAATTTTGGCCCGCTCTTTTTTGCACATATATTTAATTCAGTCATATTGGAGGGTTTTTGAGGAAGAAGGGCCTGTTCATGCCAAAGCATCTCAGTTTGATTTAGGTCTGGACTTTGACTGGTATGCATCCATACTGGAAGTGAATTTCAGTGATGTCATGACCAGAGACTGTACAAAGTGAAAGATGTTTAGCGACTTCAGGTGACTGCTGGTAACATGAAGTGAGCAGGATGCAACATAAACTTTCCTCAACTTCCAGCTGAGCAACTGAAGCGACTACCACTGAGAGTATAGCTGATTGACATGTGACCTGGTAGTAAAAACATTAGAGAGTTACCAAGGCAACCGGAGCCTTTAATGTCCACAGGTGACCGCCAGTCAGCTTCAAAACAGTGTGTGAATCAGTTGCAGTGTGGGAACAGCCTTGAACTGTGCTTTGTTTGGCAGCTTTGATAAACTCAGCATAGCATCACATGAACTAGTTCCTCCCCCGCTGCAGGTTCTGGTTAGAGTGACCCTCTGGATGACAGTCTGAAAACTGTGACTCGATGATCCTGCAAGCAGGGAAATGTGACACTGGATGGGCCGGTCATCCAGTGTCACAGTGTCACAAAGTCTCAGTTAGATATACAAGTAGCCCTGACTCAGTTACTCAGATCAGAACAAAACAGAATAGTGATTTGACTTAAATTATATCGATTATGTGCCTTCATGTTTGGTTAGAATTTGTTACACTTTGTGAAATCTACCATCATGTTAGCAGATATTTCTTCCTTCCTTCCGGCCTTCCTCTAAAGTCAAGAGGTCAGATCTTGGAGGTGAAGGGCCAGCCTTTTAGTTATGCAAGACTGATAATCATGTGCCATTCATTTTGACCTCCAGTGATCATAATAATTGGATTCTTGCTCTGTTCTGTTACTCTTTCGCATTGCCTTCCAACTTTGATGCTGCTCACTTTCTATTTCTAGAGCTTTCAACCACTTCACAGGCTTCTTTAGTGACAGGTTGTTGTGATGATTACGTCTCTCTGTAAGGGCCCTGCAGTGAACCAAGCAGTATGTCAACACTGTAACAAATTCAATTCAATTGTATTTATACAGCGCCAAATCATGACAACACACGCCTCAAGTGGCTTTATATTGTAAGGTAGACCCTACAATAATACATACAGAGAAAAACCCAACAATCATATGACCCCCTATGAGCAAGCACTTTGGCAACAGTGGGAAGGAAAAACTCCCTTTTAACAGGAAGAAACCTCTGGCAGAACCAGGCTCAGGGAGGGGCGGGGCCATCTGCTGCGACTGGTTGGGGTGAGAGAAGGAAGACGGGATAAAATACATGCTGTGGAAGAGAGACAGAGATTAATAACAAGTATGATTCAGTATCATTCAAATAGGTCACAAAATAGCAGTCAGGGTTTGTTGTTTTTGTTCTGCTGGACAGTGTAACACTGAGTGGAGCAGAGGAATATAGAGAAGTATCTTGATAACACTCGACTGTCAGGACCATTATTTATATTTGTAAAAGATGAAGGATTGATTCCTTTGTACTTCCTGGAAGGAATGACTAATGGTTGTATAAACGTGTGATTATGGTGTTTGTCCCTGTCGTGTTCAGGTTAGGACTAGTTATTATGTTAAGAGATAGAAAAGCTGTAAAGCATCAGTTTTGTAACAGTCAGGATGTTTGCGCATTATTAACTCCCTTAGGATTAAGAGCTAGTCGCTGAAGCTTTAACAGTTATTTTAAATATGTGATGATACAGTAAGGTCACTTTGGTAAGGACAGCTACAGCATGTGTGTGTTTGTGCGTTGGAGTTGCTGTCTCCTTTCTCCTTGAGTGTGCTGGACTCGAGGTGGGGGGGCAGGCAGTGGGGCCGGTGTTATATGCTGTCATGGTCCACCAGTTTGGTGTGTGTGACAGAGAACAGGTGAGAGCAAGCAGGACAAAGGGACTCCAAAGAAATCCTGCAAGAGATCGCCTCTGACATTAGCTCCACATCCTGCTCCCCCTGTCTCCCTTGCTCAGGCTTGCTGTTTGTTTAGGGAAGAGGCGTTCAGGTGAACCGTTACCACGGCACCCAGCTCCGTGGTTGCCAGGCAGCACTTCCTGCTCCTCTCCAGGTTGGGAGGGGCCAGGTATTTTAGGAAATGATAGTGTGAAGAGGAGGAGGAGGAGGTGGTGGCAGAGTGAGAAAGAGAGTAATTTATGTTTCTTGGTTTTCGGGCAACATTTGGACACTGAAGCAGCAGCTTCTGCTCTTCTGTTTTCACGTATTTCCTCTTTCTTTCTCCCGACCTCCCCATGCGAGTGTGTGTCTGTGTGCGCGCATGTTATTAGGCTAATGGAGCAGTTGGCCAGCAGGTTAGTCTGTCATGGCTAGTTAGCTCTTTAGCCCGAGTATAGACACACACACATACACACTCACTGAGGCACGCAGACATGCTGACACCCACAGCGTTTCATCCCATTATATAGGCCCTGACACTGACATCCTGTGACTTCTTTCAGGAATTAGCGAAGTTGGAGGAGAGCTGCAAAGGCAGCTTTCCTCCAGTCGGACAGCAGCCAGTAACACAGTCAGTCCCAAGCTAATTATAGGCTGAAATGTTTCACTTGTTGTGTTTGATTTTTGATATTGTCGAACTGTCGCGTGTTACACAAGCTTTGCAATAATTCTCGTTTTGCCTGTCAGAACATCCCGTTCCTCCATAAAAGTCCATGTTCATTCCCCACCAGGGCTGTGGGAGGGTTCACTTCACCTTTATCTATTTGTTTAGTTTATTAAATAGAATTATAATAGAAAGCTAAAGGAGATCCAGCTGATTTTTTAAGTTGAACAAATCCACTGTTTTTCCAGGCTGTGACTAATCGTATTAAATAATTGTGACCCTCTGACTAATTATTTTCACACTTGCTGCACTAATTGTTTGGACTTAAAGCGAGAGCTAATTATACAGAGTTACAGTTTTCTGAAAGTAAACTAAAAGGAAAATAAACAGCGACAAGAAACAAAGTTAACATAATAGGTGAGAACCGGGGCCCCCGCAGAGTGCGAGCCGTCGATTTTCTTTTTTCATTCCTGGCCTGTTTTCTCTCCACTGCCTGACACTTTTTTTTTTGCAGTGTGCACGGTCGTTATTAGTAAGTAACACCAGCCTACCTCTGTGTAAAGAGGCAGCTCATTATTATCATTTGCATTGTTGTGCTTTCAGTTGTGATTAAAGAAGTGCACCTGTGTTGCAGCACAGCAGTAGTTTGGTGTTGCGTAGCGGCCGTTGTGAGCTGTGAGTGTTTTTAAAGTGTCCAACAGAACAACGTGTTTCAGAGCTGGAAAAGCGCAGCTGCTCCTGCTAATTTCAACAATAGCTCTGCTCATGTCTGCCTCTCAGCGATGTCCCACGTGCACCAGCAAACCCAGGACCTGGCTCATTAATGCTGTTAATTACACCTGTGTTTTTCCTCTTTTAACATGTTTACATATCTGCTGGGAAATGATCCGTCCACAGCTGCATCATCGTAAATGCACTCATTTTGTTTCAAAATCAGTGATTGGTGTTTGCTATCAGTAATGTTGGTTGCATTTGTGTCGTATTGTTGACGATAAGAGCAATAGTGACTTTATTTGGAGGTCATATGATTGTTCTTCAGCAGCTTTTTCTGGGAAACATCTGTTCCTCTAGCTGATCTCCATTGTGTTGTAGTGCTAGGTCAATATGTTGAGCTCCTTTTTAACACTTAACTGTCCTCTAACTGCTTAAAAAGTCTGAACTAAAAATCACAAACATACAGGTCGTATTTCTTAAATATGCTGAAGCTATTCAGTCGGTGGGATTGTTAAGGTGGTAGAAGGAAATGATGATGAATCATTTATTTTCATCATGATTTATGTCTCAGTTTTGTGCTCAGCTCTGCTGTTTTCTTCAGAGGTATTTCATTTTTCAGCTTCCAGAGCTGAAACATGAAGCCGGCTCCTTTAATGGCCACTTGAGGCCGGTTCCAAAAGCGAATCAGTCCCCGTAGACTTCCATCATAAAGTAGCCAACTTTACAGCATTAGAAACATATTTTTTAGGGTGGTTTTGGCTTCTGTGCTTAATTTCCCTTTTCACACAAATCTGGTTGAAGTTTTAAATGTAAATTTTAAGTCATCAACAGTTGGTGGTGTGGCTGCTTTGACTGACAGGTGTGTAACACAGGCAGCAGTAGGTGGCATCTGCTTGGCCTCTCCTTTCTTTGTTATTAATCTGGACCTCTTTACTTTGGGTGTGGTGTTTGAGGATTTTAATGTATTTCTAATGGATTACACGACTAAAGTATAGATTGCTGTGTGGTAAAGGTTCACAGAGGGTGGAGACTGCACGAGCTGTCATAGTCTAAGAACTGGGGTACACCCTGGTTAGTTGATCATCCTATCAGGTAGGACTGGGCGATATATCGAGTTTTTTAAAAATATCGATATATTTTTATACGAGATATAAGATGTGACAATATCGTTTATATCGATATAGTCTATGTTACGTTATAATTATAGTTGTGGAGCCGCAGGTTTGCCTCTCTTTCGTCCACTTTTGTCTCTACGCAACGTTACTCGACCTCGCCTCTCCTTCACTGAACACAACTCCCCCTCCTCCCCCATCGCTTCACCTGCAGGCAACGACAAAATAGACACGGCAAATCTTCGTTAACGAGTTACCGCGCATCGCCCCGTGCGTGGGGCTGGACAGCGTCAACGTGTTAACAAGCTAACCATGCTAACGCCATGCAGCCCACAGGGGCTGCACAGCCTAAGATCCTTTCATTTTCTCAAAAGTTGACAGTGCGCCTTATGTATGAATTCTGGTTATGCTTGATGTGATACACGGCGCTCAGCAATACGTCAATAAATGTTTTAGTACGACTTTGGTAAGCTACGGAGCTGCAACGCTTGATGGATTGTTGGAGCATTACGGCTACCGTAGTCTGGAGCCTCGCGGAGTGATACGTACTGTGCTTCAAGGTAATATTACCGTATTGTGTGTGTATAAGGACCATTAATGGCACCTGTTCAGAGACATGGTTACGAAGCGGATTTCAAACTCCAGGCTGTCAGTCACGCAGTAGAAGTTGGGAACAGAGCAGCTGTGAAATCTGTCTATGTTATTATGCTCAGCGTCTGTTAGTTTACATTTTGACTGCACAATTGTGAGCTCTTTGTTATGCACAAAAACAACATTGTTTTCTTTTATTTATGGAGCATCATTATTTAATAAATGCTCATAATTTATTTTTGAGTAGTTTTGTACATCTACGCTGTATGTTAATAAAAGTGCCTGTGTGACATCTGGGACACAGCTTTGACTAAGAACTCTCTTTTTGTTCTTACTTTATGGCTTTAAAAAAATATCGAGATATATATCTTATATCACCATCCAGCTAAAAAAATATCGAGATATGAATTTTGGGTCATATCGCCCAGTCCTACTATCAGGGCTAACGCAGAGAGGCAGAAACTATGACCGGTTTAGCATCAGCTTTTAACTTAACAGGCATGTCTTTGGACTGTGGGAGGAACCTGGAAAGAGCCCATGCAGACACAGGGAGAGTGTGAAAAGTGCTGGCAAACAGCTTCAAAGCGCTGTATAAGAACCAGCCCATTTACTATTTACCATTTACCAGTTCAATTAATTCAATTTTAACTATATGGTGCCAAATCACAACAACAATAATACAAGAAAACAGAGAAAACCCCAACAATCAAATGACCCCCTGTGATCAAGCACTGTGGTGACTGTGGGAAAGAAAAACTCCCTTTTAGGAAGACAGGATGAAGACATGCTGTGGAAGAGAGGCAGACATTAATAGTAACTAATGATTAAATGCGTGGTTTCAAGTCTAATCTTAAAAGTAGAGAAGGTATCTGTCTCCTGACTCCAAATAAAAACAGGCTTTTAAGAACCTTGTTGTTGTGAGGCGACATTGAAAGCCAGTGCTCCGCTGGGCCACCAATTATTCCAGCTTTATGTGTATTCCCAGCCAGTCTCCAATTCCAAGTACTACCCAGGTCTGACCCTGTCTGAGATCACATGAGCTCAGATGCAGCCTGGTTGTGCTCGAGTTTTCTTCTTGTTAAAAGGGAGTTTTTCCTTTTCACTGTCTCCAAGTGCTTGCTTGTTGTTGGGCTTTTCTCTGTAATATTGTAGGGTCTTTACAATATAAAGCACCTTGAGGCGACTGTTGCTGTGACTTGGTGCTATATAAAGGAATTAAATTGAATTTGTGGGCATATGTAGGCACTCACACGTAGGCTTGTTTTTACCTGCGTCTGAAAAGCAGTCCAGTGTACTTCGACCATTCAAAGCCATTATAATGTACAAACAGGTTAGTTGACTACATGTGTTAAAAAGGTTTATTTTGAGCCGATTCAGCTGCAGCTACAGGCGAGTAAATGTTGGATGTACGTGACATTATGACAGCGATGAAGAATCCGCCCACGCTGAGATGTCCCCCTCCATCAGTTAAAAGCATTAATCGACTGCTATCAGTGTTTGGGCTGAGAGCCAGCAGTCCTCACACAGCTGCCGCCACGGCTGCTCTGTGTCGGTGTGTGTGTGATGTGTCCAAGAACAAATGAGTGTGTGTGTGGTTTGAGTGACACAAAAAGAATGGAGGAGGTGTAGGGAATGGAAGATAAATGCATTACTTTAAATCACATTACAGCTAAGTAGCCAGGGACTTAGCTGCAACACTTAGACACACACACCTATTACACACTTTATTGGGAACTATTTAGGGTGTCAGTATGTTTTCCATAAATCCTTTTTCAGTACAAAACCAGTAGGTGGAGCCAGAGGATCAAGCAGCATCAGTGAGCCTCGGGTTTTCTCTGTGTTTGAAATAATAAAACAAAACAAATGTGCTCATTATTCTCGATCAGAACACAGTCTGACATATAGCCAGTGTGGATGTCATCATATCAGATTGTACTTCATGATTCTTTGTGATCTTATTGTCATATCTAGAGCAGGGATGTGAAACTAGTTTTATATTGTGGGCCACAGACTGCAGGACCAATGAAACAGCCTTTTCTGTCAGTGTAGAGAAACGTAACTGAACATTTAATCCCTGCAATGTTTTAATATAAGACAAACAAAGTGTGATTTCAACTGCACGTCTCAGTTTCTTTACATGATAAATGTGCAAAAAGACAGAAAATTTATAAAGTTTTGTTAATTCACTGCTTTTTTTTTTTTGCATTTAAAAAAATGTGGACCCACTATAATAAAAGCAGACATTTCTGTAGTAGATAGTGCAAAAAGTCTTGTGTGATTTAATTGTTTTTCTGTGAGTTTGGTGTAGTATGAATGGATGGACTCTTTATCAGCAGGAAAACCTATAGAACTTGTGACAGTTCAGCTAAAAGTTCAAAGTATATGCGATGGTTCATAGTGTCCTAAGCCTTCCAGCGGTCCAGATTGGAGTCTTTGCCGGGCCAATTGTGGCCCCCAGGCCTTATATTTGGCAAAAGTGCATAGAGGTGACGGGAGAATCTGTCATAAAACTGAAGATTTTATTACTACATATATTGCTAGCGTTTGTAAGAATAAGACAGAGTCTGTATAAGTAGCTGGATTATTGGATGTGAGCAAGCGCTATAAAAGGCTGTCAAATAGGGAGATTTCAGAGATTTAACTCAACACTAAAATGTTTAAGCTGGCATCATTGTTTTTAATGAAATATTTTATTGACGTGTGCCAATAGAAACATCTTCACAGGCGTTCTCAGGCTTTTGGACACATCTGTGAAAAGTAGTGAAATAAAGAACTCCAACTATACTGTTGCTCTGACTTGAGCTCTGGGAGACAGAAGAACAGAAGCCAAGAGAGACATTAAGCATGGTAATCTTTGCAGTTAACTGTCGAGCAGGATCAAATCAACCTGCAGTCCCAGTTCGTCTGCTACGCTGTGACTGGGCTGTAGCTGTTTGGTTGAGGTGTCGGTTGTTTTGAGTGTGAATGCTGAAGAAAGGCAATTTTGTCTTTTGCAGAAAGACGTCGAGAAGAAGGTCTGAATCATCCGTCTGTCCTTCTACACATGGCCGACTCAGAGGACCCGCTATAACCCACACACACACGTACACACACACAGTGGAAGGGCAGGGGAAAGAAGTCCAGGTTCAGCCTTCATGAATTCATCACACCCCTCAGGTAAGTCTTCTTCAAACAGCATGATATGTAAATAGTTAACATCATTGGTCCTGAATCCTGGAAGCGTAAAACTGCCCAGTTTGGACTGGTGAATGTTCTTATTGCTAACGTTGGATTCATTTTTTCATACAGTGTCTGTGTTTAATGTGTCAAAGTTCTAAGCTCCCTGATAAATCCATATGAGCAATGCAAACTTTGGCCTTGTTCTTGTGGTTGGGTTACTGTGCAGTGTGATTTTGTTGTTGCGCTTTGAGCTCAGGTCAATTATACTGAGCGCTGGCTCAATAAGGTGCTGAGTGCTGTGTAAACACTGTGAGTACGACTAAAAGGCTCGATGCTTCAGCAGCACTTTCTAGCAGATGTTTGGCTCATCTAAGCTGTCAGTATCAAAAGCAGTCATGTCATCATACTGTAGGTAGCTTTACTCCAGCTGCCTGACAGTGCTAAGTGTGTGTGACTTACTCCTGACTTACTCCAGACAAAGTGTCTGCGCAAAGACCTCTGCAGCTCGCTCTGTGCTTTATCTACCGTGTTTTCTCAAGTCAGGTCAAAATTTAGATTTGGCCAGGTCAGAACTGACAGCCCTGCAAGACTTGAGCTTATTTTATAGAGCTGTGTTGGTTTGAGAGCTTGTGCCATACTGGGCAGCATGTTTGTAGGTACATCTTGAACAGTTACTTTTACTGATTTGTATACTGGCTGTTGCATTAGCATAAGGAGCAAGCTAGATCCAGTTACAGAGTGTTACACTGTGTTTCATCCATCTGCACAACAATATACTGTGTGTGTTAAACATACAAAACAATACTGTGTTTACACCAGCAAAACAGACCTAGGAGGGGTGCTCCCATCCTCGTTTAGTATAACGGTGATAATATGCACATGTCACAGTATAGTGTATAATTACATCATGTTGGTTTTTGCCTTTGTTACGCAGATATTGTGATGATTATTATCATCCACACAGATCAGAACACGTCAACCTGATCGTTTTCTAGAGGAAATCGTAAAATACTTTTCAGAAAGAACGATTTTGCTCAGTTAGCCTTTTTCTCTCTGAGCTGCACAAACCCTCCGGAGTCAATCGACACCTCGCCCTGCTTATAGAACCTGCTCGGTCAGTGTAAATCATATAATCATCATTCACATTCATTGCATGAATACTAAGCAATGGTAAAGATCACCTAAGATATTAATTAGTTCCATTTGAAGCTATTTTTGCTAACATGCTAATGTTGCTACTTTAATGAACAAGTTTCCTGAAAGTGCATGCTCCTCTGAGTAAAATGAATGTAAATATTTTATTTGGTTGTCATTTAATAAAAGTGAATACATAACTGTTAGGGAACCTTAACAGCTGTGTTAAAACACAGCTTGTAGCTCAGTCTGTGCATTTGGTGGCTAGCATCGGTGTCAATCTTTCATTACAGTAGCTAGTACAGTACAGTAGCTTGCCTCCACCAGTGTGTGAATGTGAGAGTGAATGAATAGTGGCATTGTAAAGCGCTTTGGGTGCCTTGAAAAGCGCTATATGAAATCCAATCCATTATTACATGAGTTACATGTTACATGATCGTCAGTTACATGTATGTAAATGCATTGTGTTGTGTTGCTACGTAAGACAGCAATAAATAATAATAACAACTTAAGTTTAATGATAATGATAATAACAACAATAGTAATAACTACACTACTACTACTTTCTTGTTCTACTACTGCTGGATATTAATAATTATACTGAGAATAAAAAGGAAAAAAGAAAAGACAAATAAAGCATTAATGAAAAGTTGAATGGATTGAAATATTGATAAAAGAGGGTCGGAAGTGGAACAAATGATGACCCTCGACACTGGTGATGACACAAGATGATCCTCATTGGGATTAATGATGGTGTTTTGGGGATGGGGTGTCATTCTTGGCCAGGTCAGCAGTATTTTGTTCTCTATTCAGTATACTTTATATTAAGTATAAAGTGTGTATAAGTTATTTTTATCTGCTTTTTTGAGACATCTAATGGAACAAAAACACATTTTGCACACACCTGTCATCCTGCCAGAGACTGTATTACTAAAAGTGGCACAATTACATGGTTGACTCGAGCGCTGATGGCAGTTAAAGTGCACGCCGCTTTTTTAAAAAAAAGTAAAGCTTAACAGTTGATGAGTTATGGTGCAGCTGTTGTACCGGGGAAAGTATGGGACTAATCCGTGGACAGATGATTATAAGTTGTATTGTAATAGCATTCTTCTAACGATGCACAAACAACACTAATGCTATTTGTTAACTCAGAGCTGATATTTGGTTCTTTACCATCTTAGTTTTGCACATTATGAAAGAAATCAAAACTGAATGAGGATCTGATGGCACGGTCACCGGAGCAAGCTGCAAATCCAAAGGCGACCACAGCATTTAAATCATTACATTGTACAAAACATGCTAAATTGAGCATGTGCAGTCAAGTGAGAGTAGTTTGGGGTGAGAGATGATCTTTGAAAGGATGAAAAGTCATTTTCTTGAAATGTGCTTGCTTAATTTGTTTAGCTAGTGGAGTGTAACTTCAGTGTAGGGCCTCAAATCAAAACCTTGATTATTGAACAGTTTACAGTTATTGATTGATTATTTTATACACACATGCTCATTTCATTTTTCATTTATTGCTCATCTCGACTATAAACAAAAATGAAAACTCAGCCTTGACAATGACACCAGAGCATGCAGAAGGATTTATTAATGCATATAATTTGAATGGCAGCAAAAATGCCAGTGTCATGATGGTACGAGAGGAAAGGTGAGGGGGTCAGCACACGTGATAGAATTCATCCTCTGCACTATAGACTAAAGGTAGTAAATGGTGGTAATTGCACATGTGGAGAACTGACCATCATTGCTATTCCTATGTCAAGCTGCTAGCATGCTGGGAAAGAAAAGCATATATTAATATATTACAAGTCTCTGGGTGTCGTTGCAGACGTGTGCTTTAACGAAAGTAATAAGTTTTTGAACACTTGTGAGTCATCCTCGTTTTACATCATCACTGGTAGGCGTATGTTTAAGGGCACTAAATGCTGGGACACATGACTTATGTCAGAAATCTGAGTGGACCAGGTTGGAGTCTTTAAATCGAGTTGCCGACAGTCCTCATGATTTTAAAAAATGCTTGATATTTGCTACTGATGGCGTTAGTCAGGTGAGGGAGACATTTTTCATTCACAGTGAATGTAACGACAGCTCTGACTCCTGCTTTGCTCCATGTGCTGGATCGCATTGGTTAACTTCGTTCGTGTTTGTATATGTGTGAGTAGTATGTACCTGTGCGTCCTTCCCACGGCTTTTTTGACAGCTTTGTCTGTCACCCCCCAGTGATGGGGTGACTGACTGGCTGTAATTTGGTTGTCATGGATACAGATGTAGTAGATACACGCGCACACGAGCACGCACAGACAGCAGTGTGACTCCAGGGGTTGATGCGCCTCAAATAGAAACGCAGAGATGAGTCATCCGCCAAGCTGCTGCAGTACACACAAACACACACACACACACACACACACTCACCTTTAGTAGATGTGTTTGGTATGTTAGACCACTGAGATGTCAGACATGTTGCCTGGACAGTCGCGTCCCTTTCATCTGCTACCATAAACACACGAAAGGCTGATTTTAAGGTAACAGCACAAGTCTTTAATAAATAATCATAGTGTTGGATAACAGAGCAGCAACACAGCAGCCTGTTCGGTGTGCAACAAGACAGGACACTTCAAATTAACTTTCTGTATTTACATTTTCTCCCTTTGCTGTGTATATAGTCTTTACTTGTGAGTCATACTGAGGCAGCCTTAGATCTGCTGGAGGACACAGGGAGCTGTTTACACAGGAGGTGAGGATGATGAGGGAGATGAAGGTGATGAGGAGGAGGTGGGATAGAAGTGATGATAAAATGATTCAAAGAAACATTTCTGGAAAGGAAACAGCAGCGACAGTGGTCAACGCAGAGATGAAAAGCAGACAAATACATGAATTAGACGAGTCCTGAGCTGGTCTGCTGGATTTGTTCGTCTGTTAAATGTATTATCACTGATTACACAGAGCTCGGTTTGTTCTCCTCTTTTGTTTTTCTAATCCTTGCACTCTGCATTTGCCAGCAGCAGAGACGCCCCATTATATTTTGTTACAAGGACCAAAACCTATTCTTAATGTGTAGCTTCTGTTATGACTGAATGCTGAATGGAACAAACAAATACTATAAAGAGCAGTTTCAATGAATAATATCCACGCTGACAGCAAAGTGAGCCGTGTAGCTTCTAGTTACAAAGAAGTCTTTGCAGGATTCTCTCTGACATTTTTCTATTAGAAGTGAGGTGTTTGCGCAAAGTGATGTAGAAGACTGTTTCTTGTCCAGTCTTTTTTTTAAAAAACCCATCATGACACAATTTAAATACCTGATATTCCCATAGATAGGCTGACGTCCTTTTTTCTTTCAGACACACAAAACATGAAGAGATTTTCCTTGTTTCATTTGTAATGTGTAATACTAAACAGTGGCTTTAGACTACCTAAAGATACTATCTAAGATGATGTCTTTGATGAGTTGTGTCTATATGTGTAGACATGCTTGAATGGTCCAGTATAATTGAATAGGTCAGTGTTAAATAGTCTAACAAAAAAGCACTTCTCTGAAAACGGTCCAGTCAGGACGGGACTGAAAAATGTCGGAAAGAATAGAAGAAAAATTTTGACAGATCTTCTGAAGCCTGGAGAACGACTGCTCAGGATCAGAATATAAGAAAAAAAAAAGGTCTGGCTCACTGGAAGCAAAATGGGAAGAAATCAGAGGTGACTTAAGACTTATGCACAGTCTTGTAGTTATAGTTATTTTAAATTCCATTTTGAAAATGACATCTTTCAACAAAATGTGAAAAACCTGAGTTTGTGTCCAAAGCATCTTTGTATTGTGTTTAAGAGATTTTAATGGAAGCCTAACTAGATCTGGGCTGTACTTTCACTACCAGCTTTTAACCACAAGGTGGTGCAAGTGAGGCTGCGTACTCTTTGTTTAACCCAGCAAGTCCTTAAGACCACAGACGTATTGGCAGCCTGGCAAGTGGCAGATGCTCTTAAAGAAATGGTGGTAGTGAATAGGAAAAGTTAAGTAGCCATCAAATAATAACATCTTAATACAACCACTGGTAAAACACTGTTATAGCTAATTCAAACAAGTGTCTTAAAGGCTTCAACTTTTCTTTTCAATAAAAACTTGTTTAAGGGTTAAGTGAATGAAGCCTCACAAAAACAATGATTAACAATATTGTTAATGCAATTTAACAGCAAGTACAGCTTAAAGCTGCAGAACCATTCGCAGCACCAACCTGATGGTGGTACTAAATGGAACAGTTATCAGGATTCCTCCTCTGGGAGATATGAATGTTGGCCAATCCTTTGGCTGAATGTTGACATATTTTATTGGTCAGGTGGAGACTTTGGCCAGCTGGTGGCACTAAATGACCATTCAGCAGATGAGTAGGCTTTATCCTCTTGGCACTGTGGATGCCTGGAGCTGATATCACACTGCAATCTTACACTGACTGTGCCATCCCCCAGTGCCCGCCGCTAGTTAACATAAACACCTGCATGGCCACAATTTGTGCACCCAAAAAAAAGGGGGGTCGTGGACCTAGCAGAGCGAGAAGAGGTCCACAGTGCCCACCCACACTCTTTGATTGACATACAGTATTTGGCAAGCACAGCACAGAAACATGAAAGCACCCACCGCCACCCTCCCATCCCCACCCCAGAGCTGCAGGCTTACTGCTCCCTCCTTCTCTCCTTCTCTCCCCTCTCTCTGTCTATTTTTATCTCTAGCTCCTCCTCTACCCTGGCAGGCTATTTTCAGCACCGTTCCCCCACCCCAATCGCCTGTGTTTGTAAATGCTTCTCTTCTTCTCTTCTCTTCTCTTCTCTTCTCTTCTCTTCTCTTCTCTTCTCTTCTCTTCTCTTCTCTTCTCGTGTCCTTGCTCCCTCTCCCTTCTATGAAGTAAAATGAGCTGTTGTTGACTTTTCTCTGTATCCATCTAACTTCCTTTCCACCCAGTGATCTACTTTCAGCCTCTCTCTCGGTCACCCTCCTCCCTCTGTCTCCTGTCTCTCTGTCGACGTTCATTCAGTAGCTCAGTGAGCGTTTCTCACACACACACACTCATCAGTGACTCTCAGTCAGTGAATATTAGCCGTCTGACCAGCAGCTGTTTGTGGTCGCTGTGTGGAGCTCCACTATCCTCTGTCCTCTGTCCTGTGATAAGAGGATAGCGTACCATCTCCTCTCCTGCTGCCCATTTTCTCAGTGAGGACTAAAAACTCGCCATCCCAGCGTTCTTCCATTTCCTTCTCTCTCTGTCATTCTCTCAGTGCTTCATTCTAATTTTGGAAACATGGAACCTCGGGGAGCGCTCTCCCAAAGCTATTTACGTCCTTGCCTCTCCTCCTCCTTGCTCTCCTCCTCTTCCTTCTCTTCCTCCTCCCTCTCGTCAGCCAGGAGGAGAACAGCGTGAGGATTCTTTGATGCACACAGAGCTGGGGAATTCGGCTGCTCCTCTGTCTGTATTTTTATTGTGTTGACGAGGCTGCAGGAGCTCCTCTCGTCGGTCGCTCCTCGCTCTCACAGCCTGTGGGTGACTGGATTTTCCCTCGCAGCTGAATGGATGAAACAAACTTTCTTTTCCTTCCATCTGCTACACATCCCAACAGCACTGGAGCCAGCACTGTGTTTCTGCGTGGATCAGGACTCCAGGTGATGTAGATACAGTGAAATAAACCAAAAGACTACACAGACACTTTTCAGGTGGTCTCCTTTGGCTGTTGACATTTTGATTGATCTGCAAAGCCCAGCCGAGGGGAGGCTTTCTGTGGGCTGCAGCCGAGACGACGATATTAGAAAGGAGGAGTTTGCTCAAAGTGTCGCCCGCTCGTCATCACAACTCGAGCCGAGCAGTCAGAGACGGCAGAAGCTCCAGGAGTCCGATGGAGACTGGATTACACAAGAAAAGCACAGAGGTGTTCGATTATTTTCTTTTCTTGTAATTCGCGGCCGTTTCCCGCAGAAGTTAGTTTTGAAGTTTTTAGTTTAACTGTATGGGTCTACGGCATGCCTGCGTCTCGGATGAAGAAGTGACTGGTTTAACAAAATAAAGCGCCGGCTCTCGCCTTGGCATGCTGTTGCATCCCACCGTGTCAGGATTGTGCGCCATGTTGCAGACCATCTATGAGACTGAGTCCTGTTTTTCCTCCAGCAACACAGACAGCCACCATCAGCCTCTGGAGCTCCTGAGCGGCAACAGGGGCTCCAGCGCTGCCATGCCCACCGCTGGTGAGTCATCTATGGGAAAGTAGGGGTGGGGGGAGAGGGAAGGTGGGAGGGAGGGGGTGGGGGTGCTGCGGTGTACTGGAGGTTTGATTAAAACTGATGAATAATTTGACGTTTTCTCTCATAAGGAACGCCTGTGTGGTATTTGTGTTGAAGTTTGTCAGCTGGAACAGCAGCACTCGCAGCTCGCTGAGGAAACGATGGTACCTGAGTACCATAAGTGCTCGGTGTCCACAGTTTGCGTCAAACTGTGCACTCTACAGATACATCATACACATATTTTTAGATTCAACGTGACTTCTAACATCTCGTCTGTATCGTCTTCTCGAGCAAACACATTGAGGATAAATATTGATGCATGTGTTTAGAAATCATAGATTTAATTAGAATAACTGTGTGCAGGTTTCCTGTGCTAGGCATCAGTGCTACAACACAAAAGATAGCCAACCTCACAAAATATCCTGGTTCCATAGTTTATCCCCGCACTACAGTTAGACATTTTCTTACAATTGGAACTTTCAACTCTCTTTTTTTTAAAATCAAAATATGTGTAAAAGTCTCTCTTTTTACATTGAAAGAGTAAGCTCTACATTTTATGTTAAAACAAAAAGAAAAAAGGAATCAGATTTTTAGAAATAAAGTGCAGTTGACGAGCCTGACAGAAGGTCAAAGACAGATGAGATTCAGTCTTCTTTGTAAGAAGAATATTTCACTCTTAAAGCAAAAGAGTAGCTCTCGCTCTTCTTCATGTTTCTAAGAGAAGAAGGGCAGAAAGCCCCGACCACTCTCTCTTTATCTCTTGCAAAGGGTCTGAGTATTTTTGTAGTTTATGCAGATGGTTTCTTTTTAGCTATCTCAGTCTGGACACACTTTCTGTCATTCCGTCTCATTCTGTAGATTTAAAGTTAGCTTTGGGAATCCTTTGGTGATCTTTAGGAAATTGTCAGTGTTTTAATTATTTATTTTTGGCTACTCCTATAATGCCAAACACAAATGTACACTAGTAGGAAACATGGGTGATAAAATGGATTTTCTGAGGTTTAGTTAGAGTAGAACTGGCCAAACAATGGTGCCAAAATGAGGTAAAGCAGTGTTGAAATGTAGCTTGATGACAGCAGGCTGGAACAAAGAGGATGTATATTGACTCTAATCTTTGTTTGGCTGCAGTTACAATGTTGGCTGTGTGAGTGTGTGTGAGTGTGTGTGTGTGCATGTGTGTGTGTGTTCAGAATTAAAGACTTGCAGAGATTGAAAATGCTGTTAATGAAGTAGCTTAAGATTTGTTAGATTTAGATATGTAGGGGCCCAAAATTCCTTTAAATGAAGTAATGAATTTTCTCGTAGATTGCAAAATAAAAACAACTCCCAGATCAACACACCTGATCACAACACACCTGTTTGTTTATATCATTATAACTGGTGAACCATTCACACATCTTAGGCTTCTCAAAGAAGAGAATGTCACGAAAAAGAACTTAACATATGAACTTTGATCTCACTTGTACCCTGAAATATATCGAGTCTTCTTTTGTTTGAATTTTGATTATAGCGTATAATCAAAGCCAGCCTCTCTGATTATTAGAATATTTCGAGAGATATATTACAACACACAAATGGCCCAAATGTTCAAAAATATGTTTGTCTGTACACCCATGTCTTTACTCCGTTACTCCTTTACTGTGGATTACTGCGTCAGTGCATTGTAGTTGTGGCATTGCAAAGCTGTTATTGAGGTTTCTTTGATAGTGGCCTTTGGCTTTTCTGGATTTTCGAGTTTGGGAGTTTGTCATTTTCATCTAGACAGTACTCCAGAGATTCTCTGTAAGGTTCAGGTCAGGTGAGTTCGTTGGCCAGTTTCATTTTGCACTGTGGACAAGTGCTAATACCTAGAAAAAGAAACATCTCCATAAAGCTCGTCTGCAGATTAAAGCATGAAGTGATATGGCATCACAGAGACTGTGGAGCCTTCACACTGCACTTAAAACACTGGGATATTGGAATATCTGGGATATCTTCCTTTACGTTCTTGAGCCTTGATTTCTAAATGCAATGCAACATTTACTTTCATCTGAAAAGACTTTGGGCCACTGATGAACAGGTAAGACATTTCTCAAGTCTTTGGTTCAGTAGTGGGTTAATCTTAGGAAAGTGACAGATGTAGCGTCTTTTCCTGAAGACGTCTGTGCACGGTGGTTCTCGATGCACTGGCAACAGCCTCAGTCCATCCTAAGTTTAGAATCAACTTTTCTTGACCATCGTCTCAAGACTGCAGTAATTCAGGCTCCCTGTGGATCTTTTCCTTTCACACTTTTCCCTTCCAGTAAACTTTCCATACTTTCACACAGCACTCTGTGAATCCTGTGTATCCAGCCTTTTCAGCAATGACCTAATGTGGCTTTCTCTCATTGTTGCAAGCGTCAGTGACTGTTATCTGAACAACTGTCAAGTCGGCAGTTTTCCCTTGATTGTGGTTGTTTGTATTCTACTAGAGCAAGAGAACTGTCGTGTATCTCTTGCTCTAGTAGGCTGGAACTTTATGTAACCTCAAAGTAGAAGTTCACCTTTATAAATTGTGGAAAATAATGAACTTTGTATGACATTCTATACCTAAGTAAGAGCTTGCTGTCACCTATTGCTGCAAGTGGATGTTACAGGCTCCTGTTGTATAGATAACCCTGTAATGTATTTACCACCCGTCAGCAGTATCCTTTTCTCCTATTGGTAGTTGATCCAATCCCTTGTCTCAAAGTTGAAAGTTTAAATTAGTCCCTGCCCACTATGTGTCATTAAAGGTTATTTTGGCTTTGTAAGTAGCTTAAATTCATTGACGTTCACCACACTATAATCACTGCTAGTCTGTGTGGACGCATCTGTACAGTCATGTTTATATCCACCACTGTCTGTTTTGGTCTCCACCGCCAGTTGTAGGAAATGTGCTCTGCTTTGTTCATCCGATACTTTCTCAACTTGTCCATCTGCTTAACTGTAAGCATTCAATGAGAGCTTTTTGTACTGTAAACTGTTGTCTGATGCTAAAATGACCAAGCAAGATCACAACCGTGAGACTCAACTGAAAGCTATAGAGTGTAAAAACACAATGACGAAATATACAGTGTTAAACGCTGAGGAGGCCTGCTTCATGGGGGTGATAATTCTTTGAGGTTTCGTTACTGTTACTGGTTCCCTTTACATTGTACGTGACCACTGAACCCTGAACTTGAAATATAAAAACATAATTTAGTGCATCTTTAAAGCTACGTATATTCTGTGGCACAATTAATTGTACCAGATGTTCTCAAGTACTTTCAACCCAGTGTAACACAACAGACAAGATCCACTGTGGATGACCTACAGTCTGCCATCCCATAATGCTTAACCCACCCATCAGTCTCTATAGCAACACCACACATGTGACTCCTCTCCCTCTCTCTAAGCTTCTAATTTGTCTAAAGTACACACAGCCATTATACTATTTTTACCTCACTCTCCCTCTTCCTCTGCCTTTTCTTTCTCTTGCTCTGTCTCTCTGTCTCATGGCTTTTTTTAGAGTGTTTTGCAGGGCTGACGTCATAGTGCCTATTTTCTTTTAGCAATGCAGAGTGAACAAGACAGGGAGAAAGAAAGCAGGAGAAAAGAAAAATATTGGTTTCCAGAAATACCTCCCAGCAGAAGCAGCAGAAGCAGCACCAGTGTGAAAAATGAGTGATAGAACCAGAGAAGGAGTGTAAAGTCATCCAAATTGGACTTCAAACTCCACATCCCTGATGGGATACATCATGCCATTTTCAAAATATTTGCAGTGACAAATCTTGGCCAACACTTAGTAAAGCATCTTTGACTCTGTCTGGATACTGACTGGATCACAGTTGCTTTAAAGCAGCCACATGAGGTATTCCTGTCAGAGGCAGTAGTGGGAATTTCCCAGT
Organism: Oreochromis aureus; assembly: GCF_013358895.1. NCBI lineage: Eukaryota > Metazoa > Chordata > Actinopteri > Cichliformes > Cichlidae > Oreochromis > Oreochromis aureus. Next base: position 32,259,198 of record NC_052945.1, on the reverse strand, counting down.
TACTAGATTGTAGGACTGTAGCACTGCAGCCAGGCTGACAAAGAGTCGGAGCCAAGCATTCCTTTGACCTGAACTAGTAGACTTCATTCATTTCCTCACAAATAAAATATTAAATATTCAAAAAATATTCAAAACCACCTTACAGGCAGATACTTTCAGTAGTACTGATAGACTCTTTCTCTCTGATTCATTTTTCCGAGTTAACTTCAGTAATTGTTTTCCTCCAAATCATCATCTGTTAGATTCCATTCCTACAAAAGTGCTTAATGAAGTCCCACCATTAATTAATGCTTCAATTTTAAATATAATCAGTCTCTATCTCTATTACTGGCCTGTGTACCACACGCCTTTAAGGTGGCAGTAATTAAACCTTTACTTAAAAAGCCATCACTTGACCCAGCTGACGTAGACATTATAGGCCAATCTCCAAACCTGTTTACATTGTTCTACTTTTCTCTTAATTAATCTTTTTATCTAGTAGGTTGACAATTTTCCTGAAGTATCTTTGGCCAAACGGAATCTCTTGTGTTGGTGATTTCAGTGCGTCCTTGTGTGATGGACGGATGCACACAGTGTACAGACTTGCGTTTATGGACGTAGCGTTGGACGATTGAAGCTAACAATCATTGCATTTGTTTTCTTGGTCCTTATCCATTAATTATACTGCAATTTGTGGCGCATTGATTAGCCACTTCAACTTGTTGTTTTAATAAAGAGGACATGGAAAATTCTGAATTCTTGCTAAATTACTAATGCTAGCTCTGTTTCCATGCAACCACAGATAGTACCTGATCTCCGATCAGTGAAATCAGAGCCAGCAGCAGGTTATCTAGCTTGTCTATCTACTATTAATCTACCCTCAAAGACCAGAAGTTTTTCCACAATGTGCACGCACAAACTAACAGTCCTCCTAGCTTGCCCAGCTCAAGCCAGTGTTAATGGCATATGCACACACTCATCAAATCGACTGGTGCTATGTATTCTAGGGAGGCAAGCAGACTTAAGCCTGCTTACAGAGTTAACAACTAACTGTGACTGCATGATGACAGTAATTTAAAGGATGATGGACACATGCAATGAGAGAAGCTCATGGGACAGAACACTCTTTGAGATGCAAGGAGAAATTTTGATGTTTATTTTTTACATGTTACTGGACAAGCAGTGGTGGCTTTGCTTGCCCTGATTGAATGCCACTGATGAACATTTAGATTTAACCATTTATTAATTTTTGCCATTGAAGCAAGCCAGCAAAAAACTGGATGGGTGATCTATTTATAGATTTATCTAAAAGGGATAAGCTAAGCGAAAGTGTGGGCAACCAATAAAAACACACTTGGCAGAGATATTTTTTTGCTAAGATATTTACTAATTCCAGCTTTTAAAATGAATAGAAAAATATCTATAGATTTTTTTGTGTTTCTTTCTTTAGTGTTGCTCAGACACAGTGAGCTGTATGATGGCATTCCCTTCCTGTAAACATTTTTCCCCAACTTTATGACATTAGCATTACTCAATTAACTACTAAGACTACAGGTAATTAAAAGAATAGTAATCATTTTTCACTTCTATTTGAGTTTAATTTTTCAAAAAAAGGTTTTTGAATTAGTTTAGTTTCATGGAGTTTCTGTAGTGGATTTACTACCCTCAGTTTACTTTTTACTTCATGTATTTTTTGATTCTTTTTTTATCTTTTGAAATGTTTGGTCTTAGTTCAGTATTATTAGTTTTAGAGTCTTTTTAATAGAATTTAGATTCTTAGATGTGGGGTTATAATAAAATAAAAACCCTTGCACTATTAACAGATCTGGGGCTTAAGTGAAACATATTGGCAGAGACATTTCCTCAGTTTTTTGTTTAACTTTGGATCTTTTTTAAGTACAGAATATTATTTCAGCTAATTGGAGTTCCTTTTGAGAAGGCTGGTTTTTGTTTTTCTTTCAGTTCACCAAACATGTTTCTTCACGCCTTCATTTTTAGCTTGCTTTATAATAAGCTCTCTGGCTTTATGAGGTTCATTCATTTTCTTGACCTAGTCACTGTGTAGAAAGTGTGCCTGTGTAACTTATTAGGGCCAGGGTATAATGACCAGTCTGTCCTCGTTTCCATCCAGATACATTGACTGGACGAAGTGGACTCACAGTCCGTCTTTCATTCTTTTTTACTGCATCTGCCGTGGTGCATGAATGACTGCGTGGTGCTGCAGTGAGCGGTAGTCAGTTAGAAGCTGATACTGGATGATTGACTAAAATGTTGCCTGAGCCCTGCCTCTGTGTCAGACTGTACGTTAGTGTGTGTGTTTACCAGACTATAAATGTCTTCAGTTTGACGTCAGACGCTGGCTGCTGTGGAATGCTGCTCTGTTGCCAAACGGACTGTTGTACCCACACTCACAGACCGGTCTCTCACGTACACACACATATACAGACAGAGTGTGTGTTGTAGTGGAAGGGGAGACACGTGCGTCACAGTGAAACTCCAGAATATTTGTTTAGGTAATTTGTGAACGGCTGCACACATATGCACAGACACACTTGTTTATCCAGAGCTCCCACTTTTTGGGCATTTTTGGTCACAAACCAGCAGCCTGAAAAGCTTCTGCTGATTTTATATACCTGTGTCATGAAGCACTTGTTCACTCGTTGTAGATCCACTTCATGTTTCTCTTCAGCTTTGCTATGATCTGAAGCCAAAGTCGTCACAATCTCCCAGGACAGGGCTAACAGGCTTGGCCCTACTGTGGATGTTCGTGTTTGATTAGCTTAGAAGCCGCGTGGGAAGCGTCGGACATCAGAGACCAATCGGTCCAACTCAGAAAGGTCAAAGGTCAGACTTCACAGTAGGCAAAACCTAATTAAATTTCCTCCCTGGTCTGCAGACAGGAAATGTCCTGACGTCACAGCGTGCTGCAGTGTGTGGCGTTTTCTAAGAAGTAGCCTGATCCTCTTGCAGGGGTCACCAGGAGAGCAAAGCCCTTCTCCTGGACACAGTGATGGCTGCTGATGGAGCAGGAATACTAGGACCTCTCTGCCCCTCTCTCTCATTACTCTCATCTTTTACTCCCAGCACTAAATTACAAATGACCAGAGTATCCGTCATATGGGAGTGAAGAAAGTAAGAAAACAGATTTGTATTGGTTTATTAAAGTTACCTTTCACATTTTATCTCACACCCCCTTCACTGGTATGGACATTAATCTATGAAGAAGAAGAATGTTTTCTGCGTCTTTCTCAGTCCCTCTGAGGTGCGGATCTGCAGCTTCTCCATCCCAGCATACACACTGTGTGTTGATGGTGACAGTGCTTGTTGGTGCAAATGTAACACTTCTTTTTCTTGTAAGGGAAAAACACAAACAGTCTATGAAAACATTTAGGGAACGTTCAAACATTCAAAGTGAGAAAGGGAGAGTTTTCCACTGCCAGGCTCACAGTTCATCTGGCATTGCTCCAGGTATCTTATATCAGCAGCCTGGAGTGCACATCATTATCTAAATTACAGGTTATCTTATCTAAAATATAAACATGGGCTAATGATCTAAGTAAATATTAGCAGACAGACTGTTATGGGTGCGTGCATTGAGTCCAACATGGTTAAAACGTCATCTGATCTCCCAAAGTCCTGGACAGCTACGCAGGACCTTCGCCATCCCCATCCCCAGTGTTAACCTGTTGCTTCTCTGCACTTCCAAGAGCCAAAACTAAAGAATCAGTCCAAATGAGATCATACGAACTCTCCCTCTTTCTCTCTCACTAACATTCACTTATACACACAAGTGATCAGTATAAGCTGATTGGAGCTGCTAAGCTGATTGGAACCTTCCGATCCAAGCGCTGCTGAGTCTTGTAGCTTAAATGTACTTGTGAAAAAAAAGAAGAAGAGTACATTACAACAAATGCAGAGAGCGAGTGACGACAGTCAGCTTAAACAGAGTACATTTCTGTACCCACACGAATGATGCTTCTTTTCTGTTAAAATGAAGCCGTCCTTTTAAGTTATTGTGAAAAAGCCTTTAAGAGAGTAGCCAGTGTCCAAGAGCAGGTTTTGTTTGTAGGTTATATTTACAAAAGTGACCAATTAATCAGTATCACAGCTCGGAATTATTAATCAGAGGTCATAGTCTGTTGGCACACTTAAAAAAAATCAGCTGCTAGGCTTAGCTAGGCTTTGTCTGGAGCAGGAAATCAATACGAATCTGGCATTTCAATTAAGAACAAGTGTTACTGGTGGACGCCTAAAACACTCAATTCTGTTCCTGTCTCTTTACTTGCTACTTGTACTACTGTAATAATCTGTCACTATTAGTGTGTAAAGCACATGTTAGCATGTTACTGCAGTGTCCTTTAGTGTAGCCATGCTGAATAAAGGCTGACTAAAGCACTGAAACTCAGTGCTACCCACTGCTAGGCTAATGCTAAGCTTGTGAATATTTTTAGGCAGCAGGACTGTCCCCCTCACTTTTCTTACAACACTATCACAGCCCATCTGAATGACATGGAAGCTGTCTGTATGTGGGTGTGTATGGGATGAGTGATGCAATAATCTTCTGTGTCCCTGACATTTTCCACACTAATCAATCACTCATTTCTCTATTCTCTCTCTCGCTGTCTTTCCTGCAGTAGTGGAGGTGAAGAGCAGCCTCCCATCAGGCATGCAGAGCCCAGTAGGAACAGCAAGCGAGCAGAGAGGAGGAGGAGGAAGTGGTGGAGAAGGTGGTGAGTAGGGAGTCCTCTAAGAGTCCTTGAAGTGGGAGGTGTGTGTCTGTGTGTGTGTGGTGGTACAAATTTTAAAAAATAACCAGAATGTGGGAAGTGAAGTGTCTGATGCTTCAAATTTGACACTCACAGTGTGCCTAATGTGCCTCACCCCAGTGAATGATATACATACCTATGGCTATGTATGTCATATATATCATGGACAGTGTGCAAGAAGGATGTAGCTCCCGTGATGTCACCCACCGGTTTGGGAAGTCCTGGTACGAAACTTTCAAATCAGAGTTGGTGTTTGTGGGTTTTTACAAACCCCTGTGATGAGCGAGGGGGGATCTGACTACGACGTTTCATTCATTAGCCGGTGTAAAGTGTAAAATCCTTCTTTAGTAATATCAGAATAACCAAAACTGGGCTTAACATGGGCTCATAGGCTACGTTCACACTGCAGGTCTTAATGCTCAATTCCGATTTTTTGATCAAATCTGATTTTTTTGTCTGCTTGTTCACACTACAAATAAAATGCGACTGCAAACGCGCTCTAGTGTGAACGCTCAAAGCGGCCCGCATGCGCAAAAGAAGATGTCACACACAACGCGCTCTGTTTAGACCCAGAGCAAACAATATTGTTTGACTGATGGCCCTTAATATAAAGACTTCAGACTTTACGTTTCCCAATTTTTGCGTCTGTCCAATTTGGCGTCTGTCTTGTGTCAGTGACGTAAAAGACGGATTTAATGCGACATGACCGTTCACACAGCAGTCGCTTTCTAAAACATCGGATATGTATCGGATTCAGTACCACATACGAAAGTGACCCAGATCGGATTTGAAAATATCGGATTTGTGCCGTTCACACTGTCATACCATGATATGGGTCGCATAGGGTCAAAAAAGTCGGATTTGATGCGCTTTCGCCTGCAGTGTGAACGTAGCCATATTCAAAGTGTTTACAGAGGTCACTTTCACACAGAGCACAAAAAAGTATGCAGGTATGAGGCAGCCAATCAGGACTGTGCTTAGTCTTTACATTTCAAGCACAGGCCTGATTGGATAACAAACAAAACCTTCTCCAAAGCATCTCTTCTTATTTTAGCAGGTTGTAAACATCTGTGAGACCATTTGCTGGACTTCAGGGGGAGAAATGTTGTGCCACTCCTGCCTGATAGATAGTCCTGGTTCTTCTTTCTTATAGTTTTCTCACAGTTTAATGAAGCAACCATGAGACCATGGTGCTGTAATAGATGCAGGGTACAGTTTAGCATTGCCTTGCTGAAATATGTAAGGCTTTTCCTAAAAAAACATCAGCTGGATGGGAGCACAAGTTTCTCTCAAACCTGTGTATAGTTTTCAGCACTGATGATTTACAGATGTGCAAGCTTCATACCATCCTTTGAAGTGAGCACTAATACTGATGATCTTTAGTTTGGAGGGCTGAGCTTCTGTTTTTGCCAAAAAGAATTTCAAATTTCTAATCATCTGAAGACAGAAAGGTTTGCCTCAGTCCGTTTTAAATAAGAAGACGGTGGTGTTTAATGATCATGTTCACATAGTGCTTCTTCTTCTTCTTTGCACAATAGAGCTTTAACCTAAGTTTGTGGATGGGACGGTGCACTGTGCTGCCTGAGAACCTGAAGATCAGGGTCATCCAAGACTGATTTTTGGCCTTATCCTTTTTGCACAGAGATTTCTCAGATTTTCATAATCTTTTGATATTACTGCTGTAGATGATAAGATAGTCAAAGTTATCACAATTATACAGTATACAAGACCCAATTCTGTTACTGACATGCTGCCAATAAACCAATATCAGATGCAAAATGTTGCTCCAGCTCATTTTATTAACATTTACCTTTGCAGCCTTTAGTTTCTCACCTTCTAACTTTTTGAAACATGTTGCTGCTGTCAGAATATAATATTTTTCATAAAATAAATAAAAGATCTCAGTTTAGATTTTAGCTTTTAAATACGTCCAGTGTAATGGCTGCTGTAATGTTCTTTAAACACTTTTGCTGTAAGGAAATAAAAAAAATAATAATTAAGAAATGGAAAAAATGCAGTAATTCAAAACAGACTGCAGACATGCAGAATCAGAAGCTCAGCTGTGCACTTGGGTAAAGTTGATGCCATGTTGTTTGTGACATTTCCAGGTGGGAGTCCAGGAGAAAGCCCGGGAGGAGGAGGAGGCCCGGTGGACCTGCGAACTGAGCCCAGGGTGGGGTCTCTCTCCGGGGGTGGAGTGGTGGACACAGCCCTGAGAGAGCAGCAGCTCCAGCAGGAACTCATTCTCCTCAAGCAGCAGCAGGAGCTCCAGAAACAGCTGCTATTTGCAGAATTTCAGAAAAAACACGAAGTGCTAACAAGACAACACGAAGTCCAGCTGCAGGAACATTTAAAGGTGAGCTGAAGCACCGGCTCTCTTTTCTGTTGCCTTATTCCAGGAACCATTCAAAAACCTGTGTGTGTGTTTGTGTGTAGCAACAACAGGAGCTGCTGGCAGCCAAACGACAGCAGGAGCTGGAGCAGAAGAGGAAGCTGGAGCAGCAAAGACACGAAGAGCAGGAGAAACAACGACTGGAGCAGCAACTGCTGCTGCTGAGGAACAAGGAGAAAGGCAAAGAGAGTAGGTCATCCTGCTGCTACTCGCAGACCACAGGCTGTTTGCATACAGACAGGGAAGTGGCCTGATTGCTTTGTGTGTTTGTGTGTGTGTTTTGGAAGGTGCCATTGCCAGCACAGAGGTGAAGCTGAAGCTGCAGGAGTTCCTTCTCAGTAAGAAGGAACCTGGTTCTGGCGGACTAAACCATTCCTTCTCCCCAAAGTGCTGGTGAGAACCAAACCTGTTTCAGAGTGTGTGTGTGTGTAGAAATTGTAAAGTGTTTCCCACTGATGGTTTGACCTTCTGAACCAGAACTACAGAGCCTCATATAACATGCACTTAACACACTTAGCTATGAAAATAAAACACAGAAATAAAACAAAGTAGGACCTGAGAGATATCTTGGAGTGGAGTGTGAGGGCACTGCTTTACCCACGATATCATAAAGTTGTGTTTTTGTTGTCTTGATGTAGAGAAATAAGCATTAAAACACATGTTGCTTTGGTTTTACACAGTTATACCTCGTTACCATGGTTATATGTAGTATTTGAGGGCACATGATGCAAGTTGGTGAGTACCTCTATCTCATTAAATTGACAGTATACAGTTAATGTACTACAGTCATGTCTTAGGTCACTGGATGGTAACATAATCACTGTGACACCCTGTGTGTGCATGGTGCAGTGATGCACAAGCAATGACTATGGCTCAGCAATAGCAATAGTAAGCAATATTTATCTATGTGGCACTTTTCCAGACACGAGTCACAAAGTGTTTTATGGAAAACGCTGTGAATAATGCAAACAGTGTGAAAGAAAGACTGAGGAAAAACGTGAGAATGCAAAAATACTGTTCGGATCATTAAAGAACATGGACATTAGATAAAGAGAAGTTACAAAGACAACAACGTACACAGCAAAGAAGAAACCGAACTGGTGCAAAACACGTCACTCAAACACCGAGGACACTGATCTGTCTTCAGCTGACTTTAACAGGGTCACAGCAGAGCTCACAGGTGCAGGTGCAGCCGTCCACAGGCCGGACTCATGGTTCCAACAATAATGTAACGCTGTTAGAGCTGAGTGACCAAGCTCAAGGGTGAAGATGAAGAATTTAGGACACCATGCAAGGGAGCCTGCGATGCTCTGTAGGAGGAAACATTCAGATTGGCTCCTGAATGCAACAGAGAGACGTTGAGGGTTGTGCTGGGCATTGATTTCTATTTCAATAATCGATTTGATTTGAATCAATTTTGACTCAGACAGTCAGAAATATTATAATTCTGATCATTTATCAGTACTGACACTTGTGAGATTTCATCAGAGGTGTAAGCATCACAGCAGATGCCTTTGTGTCAAAGTAACTGAGGATAAAACAGAAAAAAACATGAAGGAGATTTTCCTGGTCTGGCTTTTTATAGCAGATAACCTTAAAAATATTCTGCAGTAGATCAAAAACTGAAGAAAACCATGAATCAACATACGAACATTACCTGATGATGCTGAAGTGAAGCAGAGCAAAGTTACAGAGGCTTTATTAGAGACACAGCTAAGCGTTTTGCAATTTGGCATAAATTTTAAAAAATTTACATTTCTTCGGTATTGAGATCAGGCTTTGTTGTCGGAGGTCATTTTTGTACAGCACTGTACACAACAGTAGACTGGTTCGTAATAAGCAAGCAAATAATGCAGAAAACAGAGATTTGAGATGGGAAACTGTTCTTGAAGCACACTGAGAGGAAGTGCAGGAAGTGTGATTTTATCGTGGTGGAAGCAGAACAGCCGAAGTAAGAGGGAATTCATGACGATGTTTATCAAATGTGAGGCGTAGTTTTGATCTTTTGCTGCTCGTTCAGTGAATTTTGGTTGGAGAGCGACAAAACCTGCAGCATCAGAATCTGTGAGCTGTCGGATTTCAGCCCTGACGGCGTGTCCGTGTACGTGACGTCGGGTGAACGATCCGCGCTTTGTGTTTACGTCTTTGTGCAGAATCCGTTTACCTGCTCTCATTTGCTGTTTTAGCTGTTTAGTGGTTGTTGAAATAGTTTTGTGAGCTTTAACCTGAGATTCTGGCATTTGTGGCAAAATACATATGTATTTAAAAAACGATTCAGGATTTACTTTATTTTATTGAAGCTAAAATCAATTTGAATCTGGAAAATCAATTTTTAAACCCAGCCCTAGTTGAGGGGACTCTTATGTAGACCAGCAGTAGCATTTTTGAATTTGGGTGGGAAGAGAGTCGTGTACTTTCCCCCCTTTTTATTTTAGTAAATGTTTCCCAGTTTGTTGAACTTGCCTCTTGAGTATTTTAGTGCTGTTTATCTAAATAAAAGTTCCCGCCTGTAATAAAACTCCAGCAGTTTCGAGTGCTCCAAATTAAAGTTTGGTTGTGTTATCTTAATGAGGCGCTGTCTATGACAGCTATTAAAGTTTCATTATCACCTGTTCTAACAGAAGCGTCACATGTTCAGTTTTCCTACAGCAGAGCAGACCAAAGATTTTCCAGTTTTGATCCTCCTATAGAAAACGTCGATCCCAAAACTGCTCGCTTTGTATTTCCAGTGAGCTGAGCTCTTTTTCCTTTTCTGCTATTAATAACTGCTCAGCCACAAACCCATCGTTCTGTGATGTATGTTTTTTTTCAGTCTGATGTGTGGATAATCACCTGAATCATGTTAAAAAAATATTGCTCCAACACCTCAGACACATCTCCATAACACACGCTAACATATCAGACACCTACGCCTGAATGACAAAAAGCTGTCACTTCCCATGTACGTAATGTGTTCCCTGTCTGAAAAGGGCCGCAGACGACACGATGCCACGTCCTGTTAAAATCAGCAGGGCCAGAAGCAACCGGCAATGTTCACTGATCTACAACAACAACAGAAAAGGTCAGGTTTCAGTGTCATAAGCTTTTACTCAGACCCGTTCTGCAGCAGCTATAACACAGGAGGAAATTAAAGGAAGAAGCACAGAGAGAATGTTTCCACACTGACAATCAAAGGAAATAACGCAGCATTCTAGGAAGTGTAGGAAATGACTAAATGACGTACAAGTCCCTCAAGAACCTGGGCAGAAAATGACATTCAGCGCTCGGTCTCATGGTACGATAAAAGGGTTTTCCCAGGCAGCTGATCTGCCTTCTGTTTGGGTGTTTGTGTCTGCAGGGGAGCCCAGCACACCTCCCTGGAGCAGAGCTCGCCTCCGCAGAGCAACACACCGGGGACTCCTCCTTCCTATAAACTGCCCCCTCTCCTGGGGAACTATGAGGGCAAAGACGACTTCCCACTCCGCAAGACGGGTACGAGTGTGTGTGTGTGTGTGTGTTTGCACGTACACCATTCATAAGGTATGCAAAGGTGGTGCAGTATTCTCATACAATTACTTACTTGTGAAATAAGTATTGCAGACTAATTGCTTTACCTGGACCTGGATCAAAAGTGTGTAGATACTCCCCAATGCAACTGACAATTCCAACCTACCAGAAGAATCTCATTTATATTAAAGGTGTTTAGGTCTGCCCCAGGGCAGCTGTGGCTACAACTGTAGCTGCCTCCACCAGTGTGTGAATGTGAGAGTGAAGGAATAGTGGAATTGTAAAGCGCTTTGAGGGTCTCGAAAAGCGCTATATAAATACAATCCATTATTATCATTATTATTATTAGGTGGATCCACACATGAACACAGGTGGAGTCCCGATGGCCGAGCAGTTGTTCCTATTATACTTTGCAGTCTGTTGCCTGGGTGCATGAGTAGTCGGTGCATTGTAAAAGTCTCTGTGAAAGACGGAGTGAGTAAAGTAAATTTCGCTCAGTGGTCGAACCAGACGGACCCTAGCGGACTCGCTGATGGAGAAAGTTTAAAACACACATAACAATGTAGCTGTGATATGCTACATGCAAAGCAACTGTGGGCACGTCTCAGGTTCATTTTACTCAGCAGCTATCAGTGGAGGTGAAGAAAACCTCATTTTACTTATGAAGGGGCGTCAAACAATGATACAGTCATCTACACAGTCTGAGTCTGTTCTAACAGGGCCCGACCGTCCGCTACAAATCGATGCACGACAAGCCCACAAAGTGAAGCTCGGTCACAGTCAGAGCACATCAGCTGATCCCCACGTCAGCTGATCCCCACGTCAGCTGACGATTTACAGTTGGTAACTCTTACACAGGGAGCTGTGTTTAGCTTGAACCTGCACACAGATGCTGGACATCTGGAAGGGAGTTTGCAGCCCACCTCCACCCCAGCTCTTTCTTTCATGCTATTTCTGAATTGTCCTATCTGTCGTCATCTGTCCTGTGGTGGGATCTTGTTGTTGCTCTCCCTGCCTAAGGCTTTTCATGTGTGCACATGGAAAGTGGAGGTTCTCAAATAGATGCCGCCAAATATAAAGGGCTGCAGATGGAAACATCATTTTCTTTTGACTGTTGTGGTCTCAACTGAAGTAGCAGTTACCGGATAACATGTTTGCCTCTGTAGTTAAATTGTTTAAATGCTCAGCATACAAAGGTCGCCCACAACACTCCAAGACAGGCAAGAGCGCAGCAGCTGGGCTACGTGAAGCTCACATGGATGTGTGTTCCCTTCTGGGTGTGACATGTGGCAGGACCTCCGTACTGAATCTGCACCACCCGGCTCATGACTGCAAAGACTGTAGTTGTCACTCGTGCACAGCACATAGGTCTGAGGTATTTTAGCTTTACTTTATATAGTAGGAGGCTGCTCTGATGTATCTTTATACACACATATATATATATATATGTGTGTGTGTATATGATTTGATCATATACATGTCCATACACCCAGCTTCTAATGCTCCTACACTGAATTATAATCATAGTCTGCAACCTAGCTAGCACCAGGGTGAAGCAGTTTCAGTGTAGGGTTAGCACAAGGTTGTATTTTAGCTACATGCTCTCTCTCGTGCATCATGGCTTCACAGTTTGTCTTTTACAGGGTTTCTGTTTCAGTTATGCCATGTAGATGTGCACGTACCCTAACCTCCCAGCAACCTGCCAGATTTTAAGAGGTTCAAATTTGTGCTAGATGGAAAATTGACTACAATTGCAGATAGAAGCATCCATGCTGTGTTGTTTTCAGCTCTAAAGGGTTCTTCCTTTTAGCCAGTCGTCCAAATATAGAGGCAGGAACACTTTGTAGATGTGCATGACACAGGTGCTCTTCAGTGGCACTTGTGTAAATCACATAGACCAGATTAAACTCACTCTTTGTAAATATACTCCAGTGTGTCCCGGGATACCGTGTCCAGGTTCTGCTGCCTGGCTCGCAATAATGAAAATGGTTTTTAGCATAACAAATGCCAGGCAGAGCTGTCATTGCCTGCCCTGATGCCACCGGGTAAGCAGTGACATATTATCCCTCTGGATCCAGATACTGTTTATGGCACTGAAAACTTCATGTTTTCCCTTCTACTGTTTATTATCCTCACCTTGACCCATACACCAAAAATAGCTTGAAATCCACTGTGGCTGCTCATTTAGCAAACGACCCAGCCAAATTGTAATGTAGGATTAGCAGACTTCTCGGTCTGCCCTGATAGAATCTTGTTGGCAAGTCACCAGGTGACTTAAAATATCACTGAAGTCCTCTGCCAAAACAAACCACTGCATGTTACCATTGACCTATAATGAAAAAGGAAAACAAGACAGATCAGCAGCCGACAAAATAACAGTTCTTCTTTCACCTGCGTTCCGAGCACAGCTTAGTATTTACAGGAAATGGTCTGTTACACTCATGTCTCTGAGCTGAGCAGTTTTATCTCCCCTCTCTCTTTACTCGTCCAGTCTCTGAGCCTAACCTGAAGGTGCGTTCACGCTTGAAGCAAAAAGTGGCAGAGAGGCGGAGCTCCCCTCTCCTCCGCAGGAAGGACGGAACTGTCATCAGCACCTTCAAGAAGAGAGCCATAGAGATATCAGGTGAGCAGAGACGCTTACGTTTTCATTCTGAGAAGATGTGCAAAGTGCAAATAAGCTCTCAGGTGCAGAGTGTTTAGTGTGAATAGCTGCTTTAATCAGAAATTTAAAATGAATTCCTCTGCTGCTCATTTATTCCTGTGTCTGTGTCTCTCCACCAGTTTCCTCTCTCTGTAACAGTGCTCCGGGGTCAGGTCCCAGCAGTCCCAACAGTTCCAATACAGCTATTGCCAACGGCAATACTGGATCAGTCCCCAACATACAGACTGAGGTACACGCGCACACACACATAGGCTGGCTTCATTTTCATTTCTTCAAACTCGACACGAAGCTCGAGTTTGCCCCCTGCAGTTCAGTGTGGAGCACTGAATCAAAAATGACGATATGGGGGAAACTGTAACAGACGACATGTAAGCAGCTGTGTGAAAGTGATGATTGAGCAGCAAAAGGCAGCATTTAATCACCTTGAACTTTGGCAGGACTCTGACTTTGCCCCTGTGTTGGATTCTTTGCTGTATCTGCAGAGTGTTTCTGTGTGTAGTTGTGTTTTCTGTTCTGTACGTTGTGTTTGCTGTGCATACTTTGGTGCTGTTTGGCTCACAGCCAAAGTATAAACCATTTTAGCACTCAACAAAAATCTTGGAAAAGAAAACATCCTGGAATTTTTATTGTTTGTCAAATGTCAAAGATAAAATTGCTCGCTCACTATGACGCAGAAATAGGGCTGCAAAAATACTGACTTATAAATATCTGACTGTACCTTTAGTGGTTCAGAGCTAGTCACTGGAGGGAAACTCTAAAGTACTCCCTGCACCCTGGAGGGGGGATTTTATTTGTATCCTTGTGGTTTGTGCTTACAGAGACAAATCTTGAACCTCTAATTACAGTTTCACAATAGTATAACAGAATAAAAAGAGACATTTAAAAAAGGCCACAGAAAATTCAGAATCGTTTTGCTGTGAGGGATCTGCACCACCCCTACAAGATCAAACTTCAGCAATGTCTACAATTATTTTTATTTACCTTTGAAGAAAAAAAAGCAAAACCTACAAATCTAAATGTAAAATTATAATTTAACATAATTTCTTTTTTTATTTGACAGAGTATTGATTCTCGATACTGGAGAATAAAATCAAGAAGAATTTGAAGTATGTAGCCTTTACTACTCATGAATGAGGTACAGTGATTAGTGTTAAAGGGTTTCAGTGGAATAATACACTTTTCCTGTGCCCTTATTTTTGGGAACGTAGAGTGTGTGATGTGAATTACATAGATCCCATAATGGAACCCTGTGGTACACCACCAGATGTGCCATATCTGCAATAGGTTTTGCTGTTTTGTTGATAAGAGACAAACCATACTGAGATGATATCCAGAGTTCACCTAACAGACAAACCTTAGTTGTAGCCTCAGCAGAGTTGGTTGGTTTTGGTTGGTTATTTCAATATATGACTTTAAAGACACATGAAATGATTCGCCTGACATTTTTTATGTTTTCGTTGTAAGTCTCTATGAAGATAATATGACAAAGCAGTTAAATAATCATGTTTCGGATTACTCATTTACACTCTGCTCGATGCCGTTTGGATTACCTGGTTGTTGTGTTTGGCTACAAGTGGGTACACAGAACGCCCTCTGGTGGTCAAACTATCCAACATCAATGCTCATAACATGGTTTCCCATCTCTTTACTTTTTGAGTTTTCAATTGTTGGGCATTATAAACACTGATACTGAGATATCAGTCGGGCTCTAGTTAGAGATTAAAGTCAAGCATGGCCAAAGACAGTTTGATTTCATTTTTTCATTTTATTCCAGAGGCATATTTCTAAGGGTGGTGTTGAATATGGATAATATACTGGGCACAACTGTATCAAATGCATGTTTAAGCAGGCTCTATGGAGTAATGTTTAAAGGCCTTCATGGCTGACAAGACTGCTCTGTTTATTTAAGCTGAGCGAGTGTGGAACAAATGCCATGGAAGTTTCCTGTTTTTGTGCTCCTCCAAGAAACTTCCAGGAAATGGTCTGGTAACAAGAATAAGTAGTTAATTATGTTTTGCCCCAGTATGTGCTAAATTTGACAAACTGTGTACCTGTGATGACTGCAAATATGAAGCGGCATCAAACCATAGTACTGAACCACAGACCAACTTTTGAACTGCTGCTGTTTCCTCCCTGTGCAGGACACTAAAAACTGCTTGCTTGTTTATTTTTCTGCAGCTGAGGTCTCTCCATCAGACGCTGGGGGCTGATGGGACATTGAGTCCTCTGAGTCTCTACACCTCACCCTCCCTGCCGAATATCTCGCTGGGCCTCCCTGCCAACACACACATCACGGTGAGTCACTGTGGTGCATATATCCATTGACACAAGAACACACAAACACACACTATACACCCCCACACCGATGGACTCGCCACGCACACTGTTACACAGTGGATGTACCTGTAGTTCTATAAGTATCTGCATATCCTGTTTTTTCTGAGCTTGGTTCTGATGGAGGTTTCTTCCTGTTAAAAGGAAGTTCTTCCTTCCCGCTGTCACCAAATGCTCAGTCATAGACAGTTGTGGGATTGGTGTGATTGCTGGGGTTGCTTGCTAACATTGCAGGGTCTTTACTTAACAATATAAAGTATCTTGTGCCAGCTGTTGTTGTTAAATGGAGCTGTATAAATGAATTGGGAAAGGGCTTGCCGAGGGTGTCAATCAGTCATTTGCCAGTGACTTCTTTACAACTGGCCTCCTTGTTGTGAGCGTAGAAGTCGCCTCATTGTCGCTTTGCTTTTTAAACTCAGGTGGTTCGTCTAACTGACGTGCACTTTTGTTACAAAGCAGTCAGTCTTACTCACTTACACTACGTGATCCATAAAGCAGTGGCTCTTCTTTTTCTATATGTGTGTAGTTTTCCACACAGAAGTAAACCAAAGGAGGCCTTTTTATTTCCATGACTGTTGATTTTGGTGAGAGATCACTTTCAGCTTGCACGTGTAAGCGAGTGCTATCCTTAAAATGTATGATTTGGTTAAAAGCTCTTTTTCCAGTGGGTTTTTTGATGTCTGCACATCTCTACATGAAGCCAGTGGAAAGATATCCACAGGCTGCTTCATATGGAATACATGGAAACAATAAAGAGTCCTGTTCTTTTGTTGCAGTGTAAAGCTAGTTATTCCTGCATTTTCATAAAGGTAAAATATGCTGAGACAACGAAACATGGTGTTTAGACTTCTTTGGTCTTGGCTTTGGATACATTTTCATGATGAGTTTTGGTAGCTCTGTTTGCACCACTGTAGGAAATCTGTACCATAAGAAGGAATCCAGCATTTTATAGATTTGTTGTTCTGTGAGTTCTGTGTTAAATAAACAGTTCCTGTTCAAGGAGAGAATTTAAGCAAAAAGCTGAACAGCTGAAATAATGCCACACTATTCTATAAGGTGCCTGTCAATATGTGTCTGTGTGGTAACTATGGTAATACTCCCTCTAAAGCCCTCCCAGAAGTTGTCTGCCCAGCAAGAGGCAGAGCGTCAAGCCATCCAGTCGCTGCGGGGGGGTGGAGCTCTAACAGGAAAGTTTCTCTCCACGTCCTCCCTTCCAGCAGGTGAGCTGGACCGCTGCTCATATCAGAGTTTAGTGAGTCATTGTGCACCAGTCATAAAAGTGCATAATGACTGTAGTTGGTTTAAAATGAATTCTTTGGAGCGAGTTACGATTTAATATCTCTTTGCAGGTGTGGGACATGATGTGGAGACTCCGCCCCCCAGCTCTCATTCAGCCCATTCCTCGTTACTGCAACACGTACTACTGCTGGAGCAGGCTAGGCAACAGACTGCTATGCTAGGTGGTGCAAACACAATCGCACACACAGCACATACACAAAAATTCACAACAGCACCTAACTCATCACCTTTTTCTGTGACCCTTGACCTGTCCAGTGCCCATGTACAGCCAATCGCCGCTGGTTACGGCAGAGAGAGGTGTGTCGGGTGGCATGCGGGCTGTCAACAAGCTGCCTCGCCACCGGCCGCTGGCTCGTACGCAGAGCGCACCTTTGCCCCAGTCCCCCCAGGCCCTGCAGCAGCTGGTGGTTCAACAGCAGCACCATCACTTCCTGGAGAAGCATTACAAGGTAGACACATTTACACACACACACACACACACACAGATGAGCACACGTGCAGATTCTCACATAATCTTTGTGTGTGTGTGTGTGTGTGTAGATGCTGTCAAAGGGGGCAGATTTACCTAGGCCACCACCCACTCACCCAGAGGAAACAGAGGAGGAGCTTACAGAGACCAATGACATGCAGGAGGAGGATGAAGGGGTGGGCCTTCACAGGTGTGCCAGTATTTCTGACTCTGTGTGCTTGTGTGTGTCTGTGTGACACACAGTGCTTAACAAATTTATTAGCCCACAGCGTAATGTAAGGTTTATCTCAATGCCAAAATCCTCGTTTGTGTTCAGTAATGGTTCATCCAGCAGTATGTGGAAGCTGTTTAATGCTAAATAGAATTATTGTTGTTATCTGTTAATTTTCAGATTTACTGCTTTACAAAAAAGCTGAAAAGCATGCTGTTATTTTTTTTTAATTAAGATTGCAAATAACAGTTGAAATTAAAAATACAATTCCTGAATATAAAAAGTGAATGTTCTGTTAATGTCTAACTTCTCAGAGATGTCCACTCCATCGGCTCAAATATGAGTATAAAAACATTAATTCAGTTTATTATTATTTAGGCTTCGTTATTAGTCTGGTTAATAACAATATAAATTTATATATATATTATTATATATTTGTAGAAATGAAGAGTGTGGCTGCTCCTATTTTTACATTTTTACTGATCCTATTGGCTGACGTAGTCATCACAGTTTCCTCTTCTGAGCTCAGAGTTTTGAGAAATATATATATGACTCACAACACAGTTTAGGTTTGTGGTTGCCTGCCATTATTTCTACACATTTTTTTAGCTGGTGTTCCTGGCTTAGCTGAGATGGTTGTTAGCGGAACAAGCTCTTAATGGATGGCTCAAACTGTGAACCCAAGTGCTTTGGTGCTAAACACATACAGGTCATGGATCTGTTACAGAGAGTCGAGTTTACAGTGAGTGAAACAGTGAGCAGTGTTTTTGGTTATAAACGTTGGGAGTGAAAACTGCAGAGAGCGTTAAAGCCTCAGCTATAGAGCTCTTCATCATCACAATTAAACTTTTAGGAATTTTCTATGACTTACATAACAACATAAAGTGTGTCGCTCCTGTTATTGATGTAGATATTTTACTCCCTAAACATCCCATCAGTCACCTGTCAGAGTTCAGGTCTGTAAGGTGGAAATGTTTGAACTGAAACAGCCCTCAGACTCAGTCTTAAGACCCGAACGGATCTTGTTCAGTTTCCTTTGATTTTGCTCTTGAATCAAAACATTTTTCTGAATTGCTGTTTTTCCTGGAAGGAAACACTGAAAAACTCGAGCTTGTTATGTTTGTCAGATTACAACAACAATAGATGACTCATTCTGTCACCAGGATCTACTTGTGTCCAGCCTGCTAATTTGTGCCGCTCTTGGTAGATCATGCCAACATCATTATTGAAATGAACCGGCTGTGCCTGTTCGAATAGCTTTACGCTCTTGGTGCTTTGTTCAGTTGCAGGTTCTCGATCAGTTGCCCTGCTTTGTAAATCTGACCCAGAAGCTAGTTTTCGTAAAGGAAGAGTGCGCTCTCAGAGCATGTATATGTGGCTCCTGGACACACCTTTTCACTCTGTTCTTTCTTCTCATCCAATCAGGCTTCAGAAGGAGGGGTCTGATGATAGCACGCCTTCATCTGAGCGTCTCGGCGTGCACGTGAAGGGTGAGGAGGAGCGTGGAAGCGTGCATATCAAAGGGGAGAGCACCGAGAGTGAGCTGGAAGAAGAGGAAGAGGATGAAGATGTCATTCAGTTGAGGGAGGGCGACGAAGAGGAGAGAGGGAGTTACAGTCAGGTTTGTGTGTGAATACAGTGCAGCTTTGCATCATTGATAATCAGCTTGGTTCATGTAAATGGGTGTGGTCAGTTAGTGAGTGCTTGGGCTCATCTGATAATGACAAGGTGTCCAACAGGTGCTCCTTCAAAGCCCACGGTCTGTCTTAAAACTCAGGACTTGTTGGTTCCACAGCGTCATCCCACAGAGGGATGAGTCACACAAATGCATCACTGACCGCCTTCCTGCTGTTTTGTATCTCGCTGCGTTTGCTCTGTTACAGCGGTTGCTTTGCGTTAGTGATCTGACTCATCCCAGCTAATGGTCGGCCTCTTACTTCAGTCTAAAGCTGAGGTGGCTTCAGGTGTTTTTCACCCACGCACAACTGTTTTCACACATAGCAATTCTGAGCTGCAGTACATCTACGTATCACTCCAGAGTATTCCTTTTGGGCTGAGCTGATTGCATAACGTGTCTTATCTGCTTTCAGGAAAAAGAACGCACATTGAATTTTCAAAAATTTGACAAAGCATATTTGTCTGTCTTAGACGAGGCCAAGTGTTCTTGAAGAGCCAGCTTATACAATGTGATGCTCAGACCACTTGGCAGTGTGCAGGGTAGTGACGTCTAACTGTGTGTGAGCACAACACTGCTCAAGGACTCTGACTGAACGTAAGGATCACTTTGCTCAAAGTGGATCAGTGATGCTAACTCTAATTCTTTCCTATTTAGTCTGCCATCTGGTATTCTAAATATGTCGTTCCACAATCAGCCTTCGATGCCAGGAGGAGGTTTAAAATCCACACAAAATTTGGTATCAACAGTTAAATCGCCAAAAAAAGAAGGATGAGCTGAGCAACACCAAAAGACCACGGACACTACACGTGGCAGATAAAGGTGATAATCACAGAAGTGTATCCCTGGTAAACAAAAGCCCTTCATAACATTGAGTAAAGTCGAGAACATTTAAATCTACAATTAGTGAATGTAAGTAGTTTAACCTCAAAGTGAGTGGTTACAGTGACGAGCACAAACAGCCAGATTAGAACAGCCTTTCAAGTGTGAAACATGATAAGAGCATGAACAAGGACAAGAAAGCATCATTATTCATATACCTGATTGCCTCTCCAACATGGTAGCATTAAGGACTTGCCTTTCATATCTAAGAAGTAAAGCCTCAACAGGCAAAGCCTGCCTTTTGTCAAATGGCCAACAGGGGGCGACTTCACCAGCTCTAAAGAAGTGCAGACATTTTTTTGTAAACACTTCTGTGATGAGTTTATGGTCACAATCATTCAGTTCAGGTCTTATTGAATACATTATCATAGATATATTTATTGATTGACAAGTGACTGTTGTATTTCTCGGTTTAACGGTCAGATCCTTCCAGTGCTCATCATAGCCTCACTTTTAATGTTTCTTAGAGCAGTGGCTGGTGTCACAGAGGCCGTGTCCATCTTTTATATACATTTTATATAAAGGCACAGACACTACCGCACCACTGTTGTTTATTGATTATGTGACTGCTGGTGCAAACTGTACTTTCAACAAGATGCTGCAAAACTGATAGGATAGTGCTTCACAGTTCAGCCTTGCAATGGTCCAACACAAACGCCTCGGCAAAACATGGAGAGGTCTTGACTGGTTACCAGCTTACCTGAGCACACAACACTGAGGCCACAGAAGGAGAACTCTCAGTTTTTGGTTTGGCTTTGGCTTCGTTGCAGACTTCAAGCAGTTGCGGATTGCAAATAATTCCAAGTGTTAAAAGGTTTGTGATATACTCAGTTATGGTACACTGCTCTTGTTACTTTTAAGCCTGTGGAGGGAGTGTGTATAATAATAGCAGTAATTCCTAAATGGTTAATGCAAGATTTGTGGTCAGCCTCTTGAATTAAAGCTGAAGTCTCCACTTCAACGCATCTTGATTGCTTCATTTCATTGATTTAGTACAGAGGCAACATTTGTGTAGGAAATTGTGCTGCTGTCTAAATACTTCTGGACCCGACCGTAAAGGTTCATGTGTGACGTGCGTGCTAGTGGTCATTGAGTTTAAGTGCATTTAACCTGCACTCTTTACTGTGTTTTTCAGTCATCTTTTTCTCTCCAGCCCCATGACACCTCTGACCCGTGTTCACTGTGGGTGGTACTTACTGAGAGGAGGGTTAAAGTGGATGCTGTGATTGTGGAGAAACAGCTTTATTTATTTATTTATTCATTTATTTTTGCACCAGTACTCGATGAGTCATCATCAGAAGAAGAAATCAGACGCTTAACCAAAACAAAAAAAGATGGCGTTTGAATATGAACAACATCACTGCTTTTATACAGTGTATACAGTAATATGCAAAATCAGAGGGAGGATGCTTCCTGGGAGACTGCATGATGAGATCAGGGCTCTGCAGGGGTTCACATCCTCTGCTGCAGGACCTGTTGTTGCGCAGTACTTCAAGTATCAGGTTGGATGTTTGGGGCACGTTGTTGAACAGTGGTAGAAAGACAAAAGCTTTCAAGCTGACCCAGCCTCAACATAATGATGCACACACACACACACACACACACACACACACTCTGTGGTGTCTATATATAGGGAGTGTTGCTGTGCTCCCTGCTGCGATCCGGGTGACTCATCACGTGTGGGTGGACACTAAAAGACACACACTCGAAGATATACAGACATACAGGACACACATCCACACACACAGCGGTGAGTCCAGTGGTTGAGTCATCAGCTGGTGATGTCACTGCGGCATCAACAAGTGTGTGTGTGTGTGTGTGTGTGTGTGTGTGTGTGTGTGTGTGTGTGTGTGTGTGTGTGTGGAGTGGTTACACAAACCTGAAATCTCTCACACACACTATGAGGGGGTGGTGATCAGTTAGATTTCAGGACAGTCAGTCCAAATGTCATGAAAACGAAACACAATTTTTGTGAATGATACAATATTTTGAATAGTGATTTCAGTGTGTGTGTGTGTGTGTGTGTGTGTGTGTGTGCGTGCGTTGGCAGAGACAGAGAGACAGGACTGGTTTTAAGTGTGCTCTCCTTAAACACACACATCCTCCTCCATCGCTGCAGTGAATGAGCTGATCTGTGATTCATCCTCCTGCGGTGAATCATTACTTTTTGTCTCTTCTCTCCCTCCATCCCTGTCCCATCAGGCCTTGCAGCAGCTGGGCGTGTTCCAGTCCTCATTGCCCCACAGACCCCTGGGTAGAGCGCAGTCCTCTCCTGCAGCTGCCGTTAATCCCATCAAACACCTCTTCACTACCGGTCAGTTTTCTGTGTTTGCGCTTCTTACGTGGTTGTGCGTGCGCACATCTGGTTTCTCATTGGATAAGAATGTGATGGTGTCAAGTCTGCCTACTGGAGGCCTCCATACTTGTTGCCTAGCAACAGGGATCTGACTCTCTCCGGTTGACGGTTCAGATGAACAGCGCATGAGCCCATCACTCGTACCTTGTTTTATATTTGATTATTTTCCAGTAAGAGCTCTTCCTGTTTTTATGTTGCATTGATGTGCTGTTCATCTGCGCCTGTCGAGAACGTGCAGGTTACAGATTGTTCTGTACTGCATGCTCTGAATCCACAGGACAACAGCTCCATATGAGACTTCTTTGCATGAGTACTGTAAACTAAACTGTTACACAGAGGAGTCTGAGCACTTCACGTTTTAATCGCCTCACCTAGAATTACTTCAGCTCACACTGTGCAGCTGGCACACTTATAAAGTTTATTCAGACTGTAAGCTGCGTTCTTGGCATTTTCAAAGCCAGAGAGAGGGAGCGTCACAATAATGACCTGTTCTGCTCCAAGTTTGAATTAAGTAATCCGTATTCACCTCACACTGTGCCTGTTATTAAACAGATTTATTCTGGTATTAAATTAGCTTTTAGCTCTTTGGTACCAAAATAAAGACCCAAACCATGAGTTTTGTGCTGTTGTTTTCCTAGTCCAGTTCTTTTATGTAGAAAAGTAGTTCACGTTAACATGAGCTTAGCCTGAGATGGGGTCTGTGGCTGACCATGATTAAACGAGGGCAGATCTGACGGATGTGGCTTTGGAAAAATGTTGAGCAAGCTTGAAAACAGAGGCTCCAGAGAGCATGCTCATATTAATCCTGTTAATGAAAGCTGGTGATTAAGGTGACCTGTCTCTCTTTGACAGATATTTCAGAGTAAACTTGCGGCTGTAAATTTCGAAATCTTAAATCTTCATAGATTGTGTTCTTATTGTGTTGCTGTGACCAGTTTTCTGCCTCATTTCATGCTTAAAGTGGATCTTTTGTTTTCTAATCCATAACAGACCAACCAGTGTTAAATTCCAGTTTATAAATATAAAAACAGACGTTATGCAGCAGCACACAAATATATGTAATTGGTAGCTGCTCCTGACATCTTGTGGTGATCATTGGGTATTACAGCTGAAGTACAGGCTTTTATTTCATTGCCATATCTGTGTGTATCTTTTTCCTCTCCAGGGCTTGTATATGACAGTCTGATGCTGAAACATCAGTGTGTGTGTGGGAACGCTCACATCCACCCAGAGCATGCTGGGAGAGTTCAGAGCATCTGGTCCAGACTGCAGGAGACAGGCCTGCTGGGCCGCTGTGAGGTACACACACATTCTTAAGTTTCAGATAAGGCCTTCACACTCACGGCAGAGCCTGCAAGGATTAGTTCAATTCAGTTTATTGATTTGTACACTGTGTAAAAGCAAGTCATGGTTCAGCACTTCTGTCATTTCTTGCAAAGGTGATTTTGTTGTATGCAAATATTACTCTCTGTCTGTGTGTGAGCAGAGGATTCGTGGGCGTAAAGCGTCTCTGGATGAGATCCAGTCTGTCCATTCAGAGTTCCACACCCTGCTGTATGGAACCAGTCCGCTCAATCGGCACAAACTGGACCACAAGAAGCTGCTCGGTACCTGTCTGTCTGTCTGTCTGTCTACACTTTCTATACACTGAAGCTGGACTAAAGTAAATCTGCATTGCAGAGAAAAGTGCAGCCCTGGCTTAACTTTTGCTGTACGAGTTAGCATGAGTTTTATCACTTCTTTAAATGTTCCTTTTTAATTCTTAGAAATGAAGCAATACATCAATCAGAGACCCAAATCCAGCTTCCTCTCAGTTACTCCACAGAGAAGAATAAGACAGTAATGTCACAGGGTTGCCAGCATCGTGACTGCAAAAAAAAAAAAAGCTCGGGACCCAGTAGTAACTTAGTACTTTACCTAGGAAACATCATTTGTAATCACATAAAGGTTGATAACATTCAGATGTTGTGATGATAGTTTGAAATAAGTCAACTTAGTTTGAGCTTAAAGTGAGTGTGTGTTCTGACAACCCAGTTATGGTCCTTCCATCCTGTGTTTGGCTGTTGCCTGTGTGCCAGTCTGTTGAGTTGATGTCGTACCCACTTTACTGTTTGTCTGTTATTATTATTTCCACTTGTAAAAAATGTATCGAGTACTTCATGTAAATATGTGCCGTAACCTCGACTCTTGCTGATTTTCGTTCCAGGTCCGATTAGCCAGAAGATGTACGCTGTTCTTCCTTGTGGAGGAATAGGGGTGAGATTCTCTCTTTCTAGCCTGTCTGCCTGTGTTAGTGCTAGCCCTGGTCTGAACTGTGTGCTGCCCCCTGCAGGTGGACAGTGACACAGTGTGGAATGAGATGCACTCATCGGCTGCAGTGCGCATGGCGGTGGGCTCAGTCATCGAGCTGGCCTTCAGAGTGGCTGCAGGGGAGTTAAAGGTAAGGCTTTCACCGATGCTTGTGAGTGTGAGATCATGCTGTGTGTGCGTCCCCTCACTCTGTGCTTGTTTCTCTAGAATGGCTTCGCAGTTGTTCGTCCTCCAGGGCACCATGCTGAGGAGTCCACGGCTATGTCAGTACACCTGTCACAGTATTCTGACTACATTTCTCTCTGACTACATCTTCAGCTTGACTAATATGTTTTTTTAATGTGTTTGCACAGGGGCTTTTGTTTCTTCAATTCAGTCGCCATTACTGCCAAGCTGCTGCAGCAGAAACTTGGAGTGGGCAAGATCCTCATTGTGGACTGGGTGAGAGGGCAGACACACACACATACACACAGTCATGTTTTCATATTTTTGTGGGGACATCTAATTGACATAATGCTTTCCCTAGCCTAACCATCAAAAATGAATGCCTAACCCTCAGCCTAAACCTAAACCTAACCTAACTGTAACCCTGACACTAAAATCACATGTTGAGTCTCAAAAATGCCCTTAAACTGGTGGGGATGGGCTGTTGGTCCCCACAAGTATTGGAACATTCTAGCTTTTGGTCCCCACAAAGATATGTAAACATGGCACACACACACACACACACACACACACACACACACACACACACACACAGAGTTTCTCTATGACTATAGAAAACATTATATTTACATACATTTTTAGGCATTTCATATTTAATAAAAAGTGTAATAATAACTTCATTTTTACTCAAAATTTTTCCCCCCTGAACAGATGAGTGCTTCTTGGGTGAAACAGATTTATGTTAATACATTCATCTGTCAATGTACTGAAAGATGAATGCATTAATGATGCAGCTGGAAGCAGGATTTAGGCTTACTGGCGTAAGATCAGGGTTAAATGTGACTGTTCAGTATTGCAGGTGAAGTGATTGGACAAAGATAATTTGAGTAAATACAAAATGCACTATTTGAATAATGATTTCATATATTAAAGGATAAAGAAAAGCTATCCAAACCTACCTTATATGTATGTGGCCTAGTGATTGTGGACTCATTGTATCTTTGTTAAATTATGAATTATTTGTGATTCACCACATTTCATTAGGATATCACAGTACAGTTTTGCTAGCCACACCCAGACCTGATTACTAGCAGACCTGCCGAATCAAGACATCAGTTATAGCGTCAGTATACCCTCTGCATTGGTCCTTTCATTCACACAATATTATCACACAGTCATTTCTATTTATCCTCCTTTAACTCTCAGAAAGCTGCTGCAGTATTCTCCATCTCTCAGTCTGGAAATGTACCCTAATGCCATTTCTAATGGTTTAAGACTCCAGTGAAAAACAGTTAGAGCAAAAGGAAAACAAAGGCTTGTCTCACATTTACCAAAACAGCATCTTGACGATCCCTGAGAGTTTTGGGAAAACTGATTTTTTAAAAGGTTTTAAAAAGTTAAACTACAAGGTAAATGAATCTGAGTGAAAGGCTAACCCGTCC
The DNA here is from genome assembly GCF_013358895.1 of Oreochromis aureus. Lineage (NCBI taxonomy): Eukaryota > Metazoa > Chordata > Actinopteri > Cichliformes > Cichlidae > Oreochromis > Oreochromis aureus. The sequence goes on along the minus strand of NC_052945.1, from coordinate 32,232,770 downwards.
CTGTGTGTCCACTGTGTCTGTACCATACGTTCCCTCTGACCTTCTCTCTGACGCTACTGTGATATGTCACTGCAGGACATTCACCATGGCAACGGCACTCAGCAGGCCTTCTACAGTGACCCCAACGTCCTCTACATTTCCCTCCATCGCTACGATGATGGAAACTTCTTTCCTGGCAGCGGAGCTCCGGAGGAGGTAATCACACAATCCCACCGGTCCTTCTGTGGTCGTGAGGATTCGACAAACCAAAAGTTTCAATCTTGGCTGACCAAACTAGCCAATAAGATCTCCACTTGCATAATGTAGTGCACAGGAACGAACAAGAGGCAAATCAACGAGAACCGGTGGCTATTTGAGTTTAAATGGCAAATATGGTCACAGGAGAGAAAAGACCTGATTGCAGGATGCAGGAGGTCAGTGACTGAGAACTGTGCAGGAAAGCAACAGAAGACAGAGAGAGATTAACTGATGATGAACAGGCAGACAGACAACTGGAGGCTCACAGACACAAAGTGAAACTGACTGAAATGCAAAGACAGCAGAGTTTACAAAAAGAATGGCTAAAGACACGTGATGATGATTGTTGCTGTGTCCTTGTTTGTCCTGCTGTCTGCAGGTGGGATCAGGTGCAGGTGTTGGTTTTAATGTGAACATAGCGTGGACCGGAGGAGTAGATCCCCCGATGGGTGATGTGGAGTACCTCACTGCTTTTAGGTAAACCTTTTCAACGTGGAGATTTCATTGTTTCATGATGTTTGTACTCCCATGTATGCATCTGAATGGTGTTAGTTCAGGTTTGCAGCATAAGTGGAATCAAATTCTGTTGGCAAAAAAAAAAAATCTCCAGTGGTGAAATGTATTTGCATCCAGTGAAGTAAAAACGTGTGTGTGTGTGTGTGTGTGTGTGTGTGTGTGTGTGTGTGTGTGTGTGTGTGTAGGACTGTGGTGATGCCCATCGCTCAACAGTTCAGTCCAGATGTGGTCCTGGTGTCAGCAGGCTTCGATGCGGTGGAGGGTCATCAGTCTCCTCTGGGAGGCTACAATGTCTCTGCCAAGTGTGAGTACAACCTTTAGTTTGTTTTAATTTGGGGTTTTTGCTCAACTTCTTTTCTTCTTTTTCAACCAAAACTAGTTGTTTTTCAACACTAAAAAAAATAGACAAATGCTGTCTCTCTACAGAGCCGTCTTCAGAGGAGTCTATGTGACTATGGTTCACATGCAGTGTTTCTCACATGTGACGGTTGTGTGTTGGCAGGTTTCGGTCAGCTAACGCAGCTGCTCATGGGTCTGGCGGGTGGGCGGGTTGTTATGGCGCTGGAGGGCGGTCATGACCTCACCGCTATCTGTGACGCATCGGAGGCCTGTGTCTCTGCGCTCCTGGGAGACCCGGTGAGAGTCAAGAGTCTAATATTTATGTCTTAACCTTAGACTTTTACAACCTGGAGGTGTTAGCTACAACAGTATGGAACAACAACAGCGGTGTTTACAAGGTTTTGTGATGGTTTGAGGTGACTGAGCGCACACTGTGATTACTGCTTTGTCCGAATAAGTTCACTCAAATTATGGAAAATCTGCTTTGTAGCTTTCTTACTGGGACAAAAGCTATGAAGATGATACGCACACAACCACATTCACACCATGTAGTGCATCTCTTTGGACTGTGGGAGGAAGCCAGAGTACCCACTAACTAAAAAAACTAATAAAGAGAATAAAGCATGTTAGCCTGTTCTGTGATTCAGTGATGAGAACATAACTCCTCATTGGTTAGCAGATTTACTTGAAGTGTCGGCCACTTATTTTTTGGTTTTCTGTTCTCTTTGTCTCCGTCAGTGTGACTCTATGTTCCAGTGGCCTCAGGAGAAGCCCTGTCCAAAAGCCTACGCCTCCCTGGAGAGAGTAATAGAGATCCAGAGTAAGAAACGCACGCTAAACCACCAGAAACCCATGAGATGGTATCTTCTCAACTTCCTGATTTCTTTCTCTCACTGCAGGTAAACACTGGTCCTGTCTCCAGAGTTTGTCTCAGACTAGTGGACACTCGCTACTCGACGGCCCCCTGGGGGCTCAAGGCCAGTCAGAAAAGGATGAGGCGGAAACGGTCAGCGCCATGGCGTCTCTGAGCGTTGATGTTGAGCAGCCAGGCTCTGTTCCTGATAGCACAGAAACCAGCAGGTCAGCAGCGCACAGTGAAACCTTTATGCTACAGAGTCAGGAGAGCACGCATGTTATCCAAAAACATTAGTGTTGTAATTCATAATAAAATGAAATGAATCATGTTTTCAAACAAACTCTCAGGCTCGTTTATGTTTCATTTATGTTGTTTGGCTTTGACCCTTCTCAGGTCCACAGAGGAACCAATGGAAGAGGAGCCCGTTTTGTAGGAGGAGCTTAAACAAGAAGCACACCAAACTTCCACTTCCACCTCCTTCTAGCACCTCTCTTTCTCTTCCTTTTCCTCTTCCTCCATGGAGTGTGCATTGGTAAACACAACACACACACACAGAGTGCAGTCGTGCTGTTGTGGAGGACTCCAACTGGCAAAGGAGAACTTAACGGAGGAGAAACCGTGTCATGCGAAAACATGGATGCACTTCTTTTCTCTACTGTTTCGTCCATGCAACGGGGCGCAGACGACTTGTTAGCGCCTCCGTGGGGCTCAGCAGAGAGGGAGCGCGGACGAGGATACACATCATGTACCCTTGAATATTTGACCACCTGTACACAGCACCACTGAAATGTTCTCTTCCACCCTCCAATCATTCTCGTGTCCTTTTTATTCCATCCCTGCCTTTGTTTCCACTGAAGGACGATGACAGTGGAAAAACTTGAATCTTAAATGCCGCACACCGAGCGGACGACTGGTCCTCTTGGTGTGCCAAGCGCAGGGTTGCCCGTTGGAGGGGGGGAGAAAATAACCGGTTTTAATATTCGCAGAGGAGGAGGAGGAACTAGGTGCCTTTTTTTCTGTCCACAAAAACTAAAACTAAGTCCAGAAAACACAAACCACCACCGCAGCACCTCAGTACAGCAACCAGCCAATCAGGACTGAAGAAGCACACTTTTAAACACACACAAACACACACACACACGCTGTTGTTGATCCAGTTGGTCACTTCATTTCTGAGTCCTTGTTTCTTCATCTGGATGCCTTAGTTTGTCCCAGTCTCACTATTTAGCAGCCTGTAGAGAGATGGAGAGAGAGACTCATGAGCTCATGTAAATACATATTCTGCTTATTGACTATTTTTTAATATCTGGCTATATTCCAAAAGACTGAGTTTTGCTTTTTTTCACATTTTTGAGGGAAGGAAACCCTCTAAAGCCATCCTCACACACTAGAAGTCTCCAGTAAAAATCTCAGTTGAATATTAATAGTAACATTAAAATAATATTCAATCAGACTTTTGTGGAATCTGGTGGAAGCGTCTCAGGATCAGATCAGCTTTAGCAGGATTCATGTAACTAATGAAACTGCAACACCCATCAGTCCTCTCTCTCCCTCGCTCTCTCTCTTTATCATTTGTGTTGGTTGAGTCATGTGACCTAAACCCTGCACCTTCTTCTTTAAAGGAGGGGACTGTGGGATTGTACTTTTGAAACACCGCAGTGACCACCACGTCCCACGTTATCTTTCTCTCTCTCTCTTTTTTTTAAGAATTGTAATATTTCCTGTTTGGTGTAAATAGAGTCTCCTGTCCTGTTGGCCATGGTTACATCACAGCAGGTTTGGTGTGGTCACTTTTCTATATCTGTACATACACATATGTATAAAACCACAAAAGACTTTCTCTTTTTGTATAAAAAAGCAAAAATAATATTCTATATAAATATATATATGTAAACAGTGTTTTATCCAATCAGATTGGATTTCTGAATATATTCTATTTGAAGATTTGAAGTTTGAAAAGGTTTGGCTGTTTGACAGGAAGTAAGCACACGGTCTGATGCGATCAGACCACGACCTGTTTGTTTGTTTGTTTACAGATGCTCAGGATGGCTGAATATTGTTGTGTTGGAGGGGGGATGATCAGTGAGCTCTAGTTCTTTTAGCAGGACCAGCGCTGCCCTCCTCAGGCAAACAGCAGCAACTACAGAAAGGTGATATTAAGGTCAAAAGTCATGGCTGAGTAAAATAGGTTGGTCCAGTGATGATGTGTTTTTGTAGTCCAAATGGAGCTAGCTCCTCCACAGCTTTTGGTATTCATTCTACATATCACACAATGGTACCAAATCACGAGCCCTGTAATTCCGATACATTAGGTTTGTATCGGCTCTGTTCCAGGAAGCAGTGAAACGATGGTGGTTACTTAATGGATCGTGAAATGAGGTACAGCAGGAGTGTTGAAAACAGCCTCGCTGGATGACAGTCAGACCTCTTAAATGTCGTTAAACTCACTACCATCCATTTTCTAGCGGTCACAGCAACAGACTAAGCAGACATGCCAAGACGGTCTTCCTCAGCCACGCCCTCCATCTCTTCTGGTGTGATAAATGGATGTTCCCATTCCAGCATGCCCTGGTTCTGCCCCACATTTAGTTGAACATGCCCAAAACACCTCACCCAGAAAGCATAATCACCACCTTACCACAGTGGAGGGCTTTGGCTGAGTGATGGGTTCAGAAGTCATTGTTGCCCCTTGTAGGGTCTGTCAAGGTGAGGACCAGGGGATCAGCCAGAGGCTAGACCACGAGGCTGGACTGGGATATTGGTGTTTGATCCCCAGCTGTCCACAGTAAACTTGAATAAACTCACTACAAACTGATTAAAATCAAGGTGAAGTAAGACAAAGTGAGCAGCAGTAAGTACTGAGAGTGAGGAAAAACTGCTTCCTCAGCTATAATTGGACGTGGTTTGCACCAACTTTAATGGAGAAGACCTTTTTTTGTTGAGGACAGATCAGGAAGCTGCAGGCCTGCAGACCCGGGGTTAGCAGTAAAAGTCCAGGTTGACACTTGGATTGTCTGAATTGCTGTTAAACAGTAAAACTGCAAGATTCTCAGTTTGTGCATGTTCACATTGGCCTGTTAGCACTAGTTGTCCAATGGTGGACAGACACAGGTCTAAATGTGTCTATTTCTAATAGGAGCAAATATAATCCTGCATATATAATCCTAAACAAATATGAGGAATTTAAAGATATAATCCAGGCTGAAAGCTACACAGCTGTTGTAGCCAAAGATGGCAGAAAAATGTGCAACTCAGCAGACTTATCAATATCACTGTTACATCAATAGATCACAGGGAGATCTGCCTAGAATTAGAATTTCCTAATAGATTCATTTTCTGTTTTCTCATATTGTTTAGTTGTATTCTCGTGTCGAGATGATTTCTCATTTCAAGCTTGTTCTTTTTGAAATTAAGACTTAAGAGCATTGCTCAGATTTTTTAACAGTCTAGTTTGAGTCAAAAAAAAGTACATGCTTTGTTTATTCTAAGGTTTTAAGTATCGGGCATAATACAAAATGACTGAGTCATTACCAGGTCTTTAAATGAGGTCATTACAAAGTCAGATAAATAAAAGCTGGGATAATTCAGTAGTTTGTAGAAGCACAAGCAGCAGTAACTGCTGTATGACTATCATTACCTTACACTGTTGGAGGAACAGCACTTCTTTACAACATTGCTTAGTTCATACCCGAGGTGCTCTGCCTGGGGTAGGGTTTATTTCAGTTTCTCTGACCTTGGGGTGATTCTGAGGTTGCACTTTATCTGATTATGTACTGATATGTGAAACAGTAGAATTTAAATAGGGCATACTTTTTTATTACCGCGACTGTATATCATGGTGACTTAGATCCAATGAACAGAGTGGATTAGAAGGCTGTTAAAACTTTTAAGACAAATTTCGCTTCCATTCTGTGACAACAATGACAGTGACTGAGAATGCATCGTGTGCTGTTCCTGGATCAGTGTCGACAATCCACTATTTTCAGTACAGTAATGAATGAGCGAGTGCTTTGTTACATGGTATAATCCTCAGAAATCATCATTAAAAAAGTGCAGTCAGATTGCACCACTCATGAAATCTTTAAAGTGAATGTTTGAAATTGTGGAAGTTTGTTCAGTCTCAAAAACTCAACCTACCCAACTTCAGGCTCAAGCCTGCTGACTGCTGTTTGGCCACCACTTTCACATTCTGACCAATCACATGTTGCTCAGCAGTCACAGAAGCTTCAGAGCTGGACCGGCCTATTATGAAAACCTATTGAAACTCAACTCAGAAACACTATACCGGGACGTCAGGGGACTAACTCTGATCGACGTAATCGTCAGCCTCACTAAACTTCATTTCCCAGGACCCTTTGCGGTGTTGTAGCCGACGCTGCTACCTCTGGGTCTCGTCCGTTTAAAGCAATACCACAGTGGCGGGAACAGAGAGCGAGAAGGCCATAGCAACAGATGATCTGAGGAACTCTCTGTACCTTTTTACACAGTGTGGTTGAGTGCTCTTTGTGTATATTATCTGTCAGGTGGAATGGAGAGGCAGTATTGATTGATTGATTTATTGACCTGTGTTTCCAGGTGGTTTAGTGTAGTCTTTTTGTACTATTGTAAACACTAAGGGCATTTTGTCCATTTAACGCGCAGTCAGTAATAGCAGCGCCTTGCGTCGGGTTCGTGGGGGCCGTAGAGTGAGCGAGAGCTGGATTAATGACCCGACACCGCAGTGCTGCACGGGGTCAGCTTCTGAGCTCGACTGGAGTTCATGCAAGCACAAAGGGAGCAAATAGAGAACTTTGAAGGCAAGCAGCAACTACCACAGGTGTTGGTTCAGATGAAAAATACCTTAATATTTATAAAAATGAGCAACAACAAGTAAAAGATTCACTTTGTTAAAGGATCTTCCATTCCCTCAATAACTAGACTAGCATCTTGTGGGCATCATGGCCACTGTGGCCTAAACCAGCGGTCCCCAACCTTTTTTGCGCCACGGACCGGTTTATGTCCGACAATATTTTCATGGACTGGCCTTTAAGGTGATGCGGATAAATACAACAAAATAAAACCAGTACTGGTACCCCCCCCCCCCAAAAAAGATGAATTCATAACACACGGAAAAAGACCCAGGGAAACCGAGTTAACAATAAAAACGATAAAAAAAACAACGCTAAAAAAACTGAAAGCCATGAATTTCACACCTGAGCCTCAACTCTCGCAGCCCGGCACCAAACTATTCATGGACCAGTACTGGTCCGTGGCCCGGGGGTTGGGGACCGCTGGCCTAAACTATTAAACCACTGAAGAAGAAAAGACTGAATGAGTTGATGTAGTTAAACAGTAAGACCTTGTTTTTCATTTTAGAAAAGATGATATAGAAATGTAGTTTTGCTTTATGTAATAATTAGAAAAAAAGGTTCAGTAACAGCAATTAGCAACTAATCTAATTTCTAAGTTTTCCTTTTGAGACACAAACAAGTGAAACCAATAAAATGGAAACAACCAATAAATCAGATATTGGTTTTCTAAGTCCTTTGATTTGGAAATGCACACAATTTTTCCAGTTTTCCTTGTTCTTGCATTCACAAAGGGAAAAAATAGTTCCTGTAAATCAAGTTTGGATAACAATTCAGGTATTTTCAAGAATGTTAACATTAAAAAAAAGCCTTCACTTGACCCAACAAATCAACGTGTAAACCTATAAGAGCTCGTGATTGTGAGATACAGTTTGATAAAGCTACCTTATCTCGCTAGGTCAGACTTCTTTTGTGGTTTTTATTAGTTCCACAATAAAAATCAAAGATTTAAAAGAATCAGAAAAAAAATAACAGGAAAATCCTCCCAAGATGTTGTTCAGATGGGTTTCTTGCAAACTCAGTTGGATCTAGAAACAGAATTGCCAAGCAAGCAAAACTTGACACCAGCAAAGTTTTCCAAAGTTTCCCCGTTATTATATGACGACAAACTTTTATCCCTTTCTTCACACATGGTTCTGAACAGTTCTAAACTTTATGTTCGTCTTTAAAAATACCCAACTTTCATATTAGCATTGCTGTACAAGATGCGAGCATCAGTGAGCTCCTCTGTGTCGTCGTAGTCGACAGATGCGATGAACAAACTTGGTCTAATTTGAAAAAACTGAATGAACCATTTGTGGTTGCATTGATTCAGCACGTCACCAAGAGACAGCCAAACTCTTCAGCTGCAGTGGTTGCTGCTTGGTGTCAAGGACACTCATGAGCACAGATTGAGGTGGGAAACATTGGGATCTTGCCTCAGCACAGGGCTGATTGCGCTAGCTGGAAGAGCCCAAAGAGAAGAGGGAAGGGAATGGAGAACTCTTTCAGAACACCGTGCTGATGCAGAGAGATGGTCTGCGTTGTCAGGGCACCTCCCCAGCCTGGAGGCCACATAGCTTTACTGCTGCTGCCACCCACACAACACTGAGGTGAAACGCACACAGTCACACACACTCGGACTATTTTGCTACGAGTTGATACTGTGTATTTCTTGATATGTTTGATACTGTGGTGTAAATGTAGTGTCCTGCTATCATGCGGTGTTCAGGGGCGGGGGGTGGGAGAGAGGTATATTTGGGCTGTTGGGTGGGACGGAGGCAGAGGAGGTTCGCCTTCTCCCTCTCTCCCTCGTTTACCTCCTGTTTCTTGAGGGGAGACGTTCTCTCTGTTACCTTTCACTCGTTTCAGCTCGCGCCTGAAACGTTTTTTTTTTTTTGGGAAACGCCATTTTTGTTGAAACTGATCACGAGCACATTCCTGACTCTTCTCTGTCTGTGCTGTTGTTTTCTCCAGATTCTTGCCTGTTGCGACGATATAACATGTGTCTAGTTCTTGCTGACTCACATGTATATAAAGTGCATATATGTGTACACATGTGCAATACACGCTATTCGAGCAATCTATTACTGTGACTATTATTGATGATGATACTTGTCCCTTTTTTGAAGTTTCAGCCTGTTTTTTGGTTCTTTGTTTGTTTGTTTTGTTTATTTTTTGTCCCCCTCCTCGTCCTGATTTGCTGTTGATGGATTGTGTTGCAGGAGCCTAAAAAGGGAAGGTGACTATTGTGAATCTTCACGCTCAGTTTCATTTCAGGGGTTTGTGGACATTTTAACGAAGCCCTTTTTTTTTATTACTCTCGCCGTAATGTTGTGATGTTGACCCTGATTACCTGTTTCTCTGTTTTTTTTTGTTGTTTTTTTTAAGTGGGCCTGTTGTTAAATTTGTCTGGAAACTCAATAAAGCAATTCACTGACGGTCTGTGCAGTAACTTGTATTCTGTGCATGATGTGAAACTTACAGAGCGCTTTTCTAGTCTCAGACTACAAACCAACATTGATACAGCAAGAGGCTGTCTGTATACAGACTATGGATTGTTTGTAAAGCCTGAAAGTTGCCATCATGATGTGATCAACTGGCACTAACTCTTGAAGGAATTCAGCTCAGCTTTTCTTTTTTTTTTTTTTAACCTGTCCCGTTTGGTTCTTTTGCCATCAGAATTATTGTCTAAAGGCGAAGAAAGATGCCCAACGGATTTACTTTACCAAATTGACCATCCCAGCCTTGCCGTAATGGTCCATTTGATTCATCTTTTATTGTTTATTTTATTTTCACTTGCTGAATACGGGACAGACTTAACTGGGGGAAAGAAAGGGGAGAAAGAAAGAGGGAAAGAAAAACAGCGGGGAAGAGGGACGGGGAAAAAGGGCAAAAAACCAAAAACCAACAGAATAAGCAGACAAAACAGCTCAGCTTTTCAAATTGATACCACAGGTGCGTCCACTAGGAGGCTGAGGGTTACCCTGGCGAGTGGCAGTATTTTTGAACTCTTTGTTCAGTTTAGCTTCTTGACCGTCTTGATTTTCTGGAGCCAAAAGTGAGGATATTTGAGCTAGCAAGCGTGATTATCCAGCTGAAGTAAGCCAAAACTGAAGCTCAGGCTTTTTGTCTGTACCACACAGCGAGTCATATTGTTTCATATCATTCCAGTAAAACGGTTTAAAGATGACTCACAAGTCCACTTCAAATTAGCAAAGATGAGGTCTGTGTTGGAACATCTGTCCATCGCTAACTAAGCCTTAACAAAACAGCTGCTGAAATTAGCCACAGACTGAATTTTATTGTTGGTTTTTTTTTATGTGATGGTCTGCAGTGATCGACTTGTCTTTCGAGTGGCCTGTGGAGCAAGTGCTCGGGGTTGTACAGCCTATTGGCCGCTTGCTGAAAAGTCATACAGTGTACGAGGAGAACCCTCTGACCAAACTTTTCAATTAATCATCATTATGTACACTGTTATCTTAGCACTAAATCTCTACACTTGTTAGATCAGCTTAGGCAAAAAGGAAACAGGACACACACAAATGCTTTCTAGGCTCATTCAAAATGCATCTGCTCCTCTAACCTTACTCATTAGTATATTTATTTTTCTTCTAACTCATCAGCAGTTTGTTTGAGGAGGCCTGCTGTTGCTGCCTGTGAGCAACCTTCAAGGCTTGGTTACAATTTTTTTTTTTTTTTAATCAAGTTCTGAAAGGCCACAAAAATGAAGCTGCATCTTATTATCCACCATGTAAGAGTTAAACACCTTTGCCAGGCCACAGAAATGTTTATCAGTAATGACAACTTTAGTAGTGAGGACTGAAAATTGAAATGTTTAACTGGCTGTTCTGTAGTCTGCACTCAGCCTCTCAGTGCACCTCATTTCTGAGGAAAAGACCCACCGACTGATCTGCTTTTATATTAACTGTGACAGGCCTAAATCTGATTAAAAACTGGTCCTACAACTGGAATGATGAGCTGCTAAAAAGCAGCCAGTTTGTTACCAGTAACCCAACTGGTGACCAAATTGAGGGACCCTGCAAATTCCTCAAAAAACAAAACAATTACACTCTTATTAGATTTTTTTTTTTAGGCTTTATTATTGAATCGTTCAATTTTCACTTTGATAAGAGCTGAAAATTAGTAAAAAAAATTAATTACTGTATTAGTTTTTTCGGAAACTTTAAGGACATTATTACAGTTTATTGTATAGAAAAATGAAAACAGCTGTGAATATCCCTCAAATATATTTTTCATATTGTGTCTGTTTATCATCTCTCTCTCACACACTCACAGTTGAACTTGTCTGCTTTGACTGCTTTAGCTCTCTGGTGAGTAGATCTTGATGAGGTGTTGCAGTTCGGTGGGATATCCGGTGACCGGGCAGCGGTGGTTACTTTTCACGTATGTGTAAATGCAGCGGTAACAGAACACAAAGCCCGAGGTGGACAGCACGGTGGCATTGGTGTGGGGCTTCCTGCACAGACAACAGTTCCTGCTTTCTGAGCCCAGCCCGGTCTGATCCTGCTGCAGGTGGAGCGGGGGCGGAGGAGCAGGCAGGGAGGTGAGAGCTTTCACTGTGCTGAGGTTCTCAGACGAGTACCACCACTCCAGGAACTGCAGGAAGAAAACCCCCATAGAGAGGGAAGAGGAGACAGACACAGCCATGCCCCTCGCTGCTTGTGACATCATCCACCACGCTCTCTGCATCAGGCTGTGAACAGAGAAACATTGCATTGTGGGTGTTTAGCAATGTTTTCTTACGACATGCGTCATTCAAGAACTGTAAAAAATATCACAGAGTGTATGTTTGTGTGCCCTCATATCAATTCACCAAATGACCTAAATAAAGCCACACAGCGCACATCAGCAAACATTAAACTTGATAAGTGTTTAAAGTACTTAAACCTTTGGCCAAACAAAGTGAAATTAATCTCACTGTCTGAAAATTCTCTATGAAAAACATCCATTTTCTAATGTGTTGGATCTGAGCCATCCCACCAGGCTTGGACCATAAGGACACAACAGTTTTGTGGTTTTTGCATCACTGACTAAATGCATTTTAATGCATGGAACGTTGTATCAGCAACATACAGTTAAACAGGCTGCATGAAAAACTTCTTTCAGGTGAGAATCTGCAACTGGTGATCTATCCGGGTACAAAGCACATCTGTGGGTAAAAACAGAGACAGCAGGGAGTTTGCCAGCTGTACCTTCCACCAGCTGGTCTCCCGGGAGTCCTGGCATTCCGCTCCATATCTCTGATATCTTGAGCATTAAGTCGTTCCAGTCTGACCCCGGCCAGCCACAGGAGAGGACTGTGGGTCCTGGAGACTCCAAAGACAAACAGCAGCTGCTGACAGAAGATCCAGGTCTGCCAGGCTGAGCTGACGTACGGGTATGCTGCTACGGCCGCCCGGTACAGCCTCTGGCTCCTCGTCTGCGCCAGCCGGATGGAGAAATCCTCCTCATCCCTTTGCCGTGCCAACTTGGCCTCCAGCTTGGCCTGCAGGTATGGCAGCAGGCACAGAAGAAGAAGAGACCACCAGCGGGATGCCCTGGTCATCCCGAGGCGCACAGGAAGTCTCTGCCTGCCTGAAACTCTTTTCAGTCCGTAGAAGTTCTCAGAGAAGGAGGCACTGCAGTTAGACAGGAAGTGGTTCTGAAGGAGGAGGTCCAGCAGCAGGTACAGCTCATCAAAGCTTCGCCACAGGAAGCCAAAGCGGGATGGGTTGGACTCTGCCAGAACCTGGAAAGGACACCAGGAGCGAGGCTGTTAGAACCCAACACAAATCTATGGAAAGTATAAGTACGCCCCCGACACACACACACGTGCTCACCTTGACTGCATGCTTCAGTGCCGGTCTGACCGCCTCCATCAAAGACTCCTGTGCCAGGACTTCAAACACTGACGGCTGCTCACTGACAGCCGTGGATGTGAGATGGGCTCCGGCCTCAGCCATGGCTGCTGCACAAACACAGCACAGTTACCTTTTACTGTCTCTCAGTCTGCACTCAAGTCCAGACTGAGAGACTCTTCCATCTGTATAAGGATTTACTGGCTTACTGTAACTACACTGAAAGCACTTCATATGTGACAAAACATTCGCTTTATTTACATCAGCTCAAGGACCAGCAGCCAGTGGAAGCAGCTGACCTCAGGGAAACACCGTCACATCCAACTTTCTGTCAATCTTTGAATACAGAGCTCAAAGCAGGCTGTACACAGGCATGGTAGAAGAAAATCACCATTTGGTGCTGCGTTTGAGGTACAGCTTAAAATGCACTTTCTTGGGAATCTCACGACTAATATTAACTTAAAATCTGTCAGTCAGTAACGTTTAAGCAGTTTTAATCCCGTTTGAGGGGCAATTGAGCAGTTTTTATGTCCCTGTGCTCACTAAAACTAAAATTTATTCAAGTAAAGTTTGAAAATTGCTGCCCAAATAAGCCCTAGGGAATATTTTAAGGTGGCTGGAGCACAATAAGGACGTTTCTATCGAAGCTTTGTGATTCACACTAATCTTGTCTCCCTTACAGAGATTCAGTAAGCAACATGACAGTTACAGGCAGCCGCTGCATGAACTTAGAACCGAGGTACAAGGTGCAAAGCTGGCATGACCTACTTAAACGTGAGTTGTCCCTGAAGGCTGCATTTCTCGTTAAACGGCACAGGTGTCTTCAGTGCAACACTGCAAAGTCTCAAAAACGCAAGCCGCCTATATGAGCATTTGTGAAACACTTAATATGTCAGTGACGTTTTGAAATGACGGCTGGGAAACACCAGCCAGTGTCGCATCTTACTCAGTGCTAACGCCAGGTAAGTAAGGCACTGGACAGGTGCTATTACCAGTTTAACATAGTTTAACAGACTAAACAGTAAGAAGTACTGACAGCGGGAGTTAGCATTTGCTTTTCACTACTTTATTTCTGTGGTCACACGTACCTTCCTCTGCTGGTTGCTAGCTCCCAGCCAGCAGGTCTGCGTTAGCGTCGATTCTCTTCAGGCTTCTTCTACCTCACACGGCAGCGCTGAGCAAAACATTAGGACGGAGTCTGATTTTGTCCCATTTCTCTCCTCTCTCGCCCCACAACGTGTACTGTCCACAACAATTCACCATTTCCGTTTACACACGTTCTATTTTTTTTCAACAACGTCATCACGCAAGCGTATGCGACTGCTCCATCGGACTCTAAGGAGGGACCCTCTAACTCTACCGTGATTGGCTGTTTCGCTGTCAAGCAACTTATGATCTAGATCCTAGGCCACCGATAGGTGGACGCAGCCAGGCTGAGCCAAAGAATGATAGTCTGCCTTTATTTAAACCGTTGTAAATAACTTGTTGGCCTATAAGCTCTCAAACATATCTGTCATTAATGATATTAAGTAATTTTTAGCCCCCCAAAAATTATACCAGTCACAAGGTAGAAGCTGCAACCAGATTTTTGCAAAAGCGACGCTATATCCTTTATTTATACAGGTAAAAAGTGCAATTGACCTTAAAAATCCCCCCCAGGAAGAGGGAGAGAGCCAAGAGAGCAGTTATTAGACAAATATGAAATAACAGTTGTATAAACACATTTTTATTTCCGTTATTTATTTACGAATTCACATTAATTACTTGATTTTGACGTATCGTCGATTTTAATCTGCGCAGGGTTTTTCTTTACATTTTTCTATACATACAGCAGTCACACAAAGCACCGCGTCCAAATAACATAGAAACAAATAGACCAATCAAGTACATTGTAACACATCCTACGTGATCGTGCTGAGCCAATCAAATAGAATAGAATTAGTGTTATACTGATTCAATTTTAGGGTCAGATTCATAGACCCCCAAATTAAAAAATATAGTGTATGTATGTAAATGTATCAATTGTGTTGCTGTTAATATTGGAAGCAGGCTGACAGTCTGTTTATTCATTCAAGTATAGCAGTGTGAAGTATTGGAAACTGTGATCATCTTATATATTGTCTTTTAATATGATGTCTTCTAATCTATTTCTGGTTTATCAAACAGCCACTTTGCCTTTAGAACTAGTGACAAACCAGCAGTTGATAGAAAACATATTAATTTATATACAGTCTGTGAAACTTGATGGTTCTGCTTCCTTATCCATTTGGCCTGTGAAGGTTCCCCAATGAATCGGGAAGTAATTTTGGAGGCTATCTTCGTGCTCCTTTCCTTGTTGTCTTGTATCTAACATGGGTACCTAAAAACTAAAAAGTGATTGTTATACATGAACAATATCCAGCACTCCATGTTGCTCTGAGTCTGGGTTTAATCTCTTGATCCCATGCCCTCTATCTCTCTATCCTCTTCATTTTCTGCCTACTCTCAGTTGTTTGACTTCAGTAAAGGCTTAACACAAAACAAAGCAAAAATCTGAAAAAGCAGGTAAACCCATATGTCTGTACAGATTATTGTGTAGGCCCAATAACATCACTGCAGCAGTGCAGCTTGTTATAATGACCTTGAATTCAGGGACTGTGCAGTCCTCCTGGTGAATGGATGCTGGGTATTTAACCTCTTTTGATTGCATAATGTGATGAAACTGTTGTGCACAAACAAGAACAAGAACAAAACATTTTAATCCTCATAAATGCAAATGTAAATTCCAACATTACACATTATTCAACATTATGTGGCTTTTCTTCACTTATGCACTGAATTATTGTTTATTCTGTAAAGTAAAACATAGTCAATTTGACAGCACATTTACAGCGCTGTGCCAAAATGTTGAGCCATGACTCATTTCTTTTCCTTTTGTTTCCAAGGAGCAAGGCTTTCTTGTAATTTCTGAAGCTCACCAAAGCCTCATCCGAAACAGTCTCGATGGAAGAGGGACTGTCAAGAAGCCGATTTTAAGGAAGGGAAACAGTCTGAGAAGGCTGAGGTATGACAAATTACCACTAACCACCTGTGGTTCAAGACATTTGAACAGTAGAAATTAGTTACATAATTGCTGTCTCAATAAATCAAGCAGCGTCTGCGTAGATACTATAACATCGTAGAGTGTATATAAAAAATGGACACCTTTTTTTGTGAACCCTCAAAATAAATGTTTTGCCATCACCATCTTGGTGTGTGTTGAAATCAGATGTGGTTATTTAGGGGCCGATCTAATTGAGGCATTCCATCCTAGTAACCTAATGTTGTTAATCACATGATAAAGCTTACTCCGCTTTGTCCTTTTTTGACTCTAAATCAGACTTTGATTGACAAAACCATATTGTATTTAAAAAGAAACGACCATAAAGTCATGGGGAAAGTGTACTTAGGCCAAAGAGAGCTAAAGGCTTGTCTTATAGACGTTTATACAATCTTAACTATTTAACCACAGGAGTTGGCCCCCTGCTGGCCATGAAAAAGAATGGCAGTTTAAGGAGCTTCTGCAAATGCTTGTCTTTTCAGAACTGTAAGCTGCATCTGTGCTGCAAGGCCCAGGAAATGAACCTTGGAGACCACCAGAGTATTCCTCTCTGATTTATGAGCCTTAAATAAATTAACATGTTATACTTCTCAACTCTAATTTATCTAATATAAGAATGAATGACTGCAACAACTTCTAGAAGTTCTTATCAGTTGTTATATTGAGGCTAATAGGGGCTAAATGGCTAAATTTGCAAGTAGTCACTGGCATTGCAACGCTGTTAAAAAAAATCCTAAAAAACCAGTAATATTCCGGCAGCTGGGGCGCCAAAATAATACCAGAAAATAACTTTCTCATAAAAATACGGTTATTTTCAGTAATGACAATACAGTTTGTTGCCCTAATTTTACATGGGATTTTACCTTTTTCAAGTGCTTTTAAACATTAAATTAGGAACATTTTAATGTGATTAAACAATGAAATTACCTATAAACAAGGTCAATGAATGTGGCAATATGAATAATAATACTTAAATGTACAGAAATATACAGTTAACAGTTGGTTTAAATAACAATAATGGATTGCATTTATATAGCGCTTTTCGAGACCCTCAAAGCGCTTAACAATTCCACTATTCATTCACTCACTGGTGGAGGTAAGCTACAGTTGTAGCCACAGCTGCTCTGGGGCAGACTGACAGAAGCCAGGCTGCCATATCGCGCCATCGGCCCCTCTGGCCATCACCAGTAGGTGGTAGGGTAGGGTGAGGTGTCTTGCCCAAGGACGCAACGACCGAGACTGTCCGAGCCGGGGCTCGAACCAGCTACCTTCTGATTACAAGACGAACTGCCAGCTCTTGAGCCACGGTCGCCCTAAGTATTTAATGTAAAAAAAGTTTATAAGAATCATTTTATATATTTTTCCATAGCATTACATTTGAATTTAACAGTTCAATCTTTCAAATAACGGACAAATATTTATGAAATTATGATAGATTTGTGAATGTATTTTAACAATCTAAATATGCATATGTACAGACAAATATATTTAAAAAACAAGAAAATTATGTTTTATTACATTTACAGTGATTTTTTGTTATTCTACATTTGAAATGTGAAATCACAGTCTATTTATGTAAATTTAATGATATTCTAGAAAAACAGTACAAAATTGTAAAATACACAGTACAATACTTTTATATAACTTTTTTTTTTTTTTTTTTTTTTTTTTTTGTAGCTATAGAGGCTGGAGAAACAGCTGACTCTTTGTATAAAGTAATAAACAATAGCCTAAGTGAAATTTGGTAGGTGAATCTGCACTTCTGCTTACTTGTGTGCATTTTTACTTACTTAATAAAGTAACGCACAAAAATATACACAGAGACACACACGCGATATTCTCAAAGTGTTAAAGGTCTTTATCTAATATTTAAGTCGGTGAAAGGGACAGATGGAGCGATGCCAAGGAAACCAGAGGGAGGGTGGACAGAGAGAGAAACACGATGACAAACATCAGACGAGTTCAGTGAGCGAGAGGAAGCATTTTGCGATTGGAGAGGATTAGAGGATTATTAACGCAGCTGACTGCACTGGAAGGCTCCATCAGTATCATCGTCGTCGTCATCGTCCTGTCTTTGGTTCTCTCGCTCCTTTCATCCTCTGCCTGTTGTCTCAGCATCATCCATCAAAGCCGGAGGGCATGTAGACGTTGAGGAGCAAGCATGGATATATATTGGTTCTTCAGCAGCAGAAGGGGTGAGTCAGGTAGCCATCGTTAAAATAACTGATAAAAACAAACAAACAAAACACTTGTTAATCTTTAGCTTTATTGATTTTTTTTGTCTTAATTTGTTTTATTTTGGAGATTTTTTTATTTTTTATTTTTTTTTTACCTCAAATCTTAGAAAGCATTAGAAAACTACATGCTAATAAATAAAATAAAAATTGATACTGTAAAAAATAGCAGTGTCATTCATGGTCTGATTATGCAATTATATCTGGATGAGGCATGGAGACACGAGATAAAGACATATCCCTGTAGTCCTACAGCCTGTTGGGTAAAGCTGTCCTTTGGAGATTTAAAAAGAAAGAAAGAAAAAAGCCATGTTTATCATGTCGTATCTTTTCAGAACTTTCATTACGTTTTATTTTCCAAGCATCCAAATTCAGCTGTCATAAACTGTGCCTTCATTTGCAGCAGGCAGAATTGATATAATAAACTGTACAGTATACTGATGAGTACAGTGGAACAATTAACAGCTAATGATCCAAACATTTCTGTCAGGACAAGTAGGAACCCAAACAAACAAACAAAAAACTGATCAAACTTGTTGTAAGTTTTTGTGTGCAACTTCACATTTGCTTCTCTTTTTTAAATTTACTGTGTTACGGTTCTCGTTTTTGCTCGTCTCTAATCTTAAAGGTGCTTTATTAATATAGCGTACTACTTCCAGCAAAGCCATAATGTCTTTGGTACTGTTTGCATGTGTGCATGTCATTCTGTCTTTAATAAAACCTGTGGAAAGGGGTGTGGAGCGGGGTCATGTTAACAATACACGAAAATTCATCTTTCATCAACCAAGGTCATCAAGGTGAACTCAGTGATTTATTGGTTGGAAAATTGGCAAAAAGCCTTAGAAACTTTGATTCTTACAAGTTTGGTGTGAATTATCAACATATATAATATGTTATCGATATATAGTAAGTAGAGATGGACCGATCCGATATTACGTATCGGTATCGGTCCGATACTGACCTAAATTACTGGATCGGATATCGGTGAAAAATAAAAAATGTAATCCGATCCATTAAATATAAAAAAAAACACCTCACAAAACTTGCAACACCGCGTAACTGGGCTCATAACTGTAGCACGTTGCAGCAGTGTGCTCATGTGATAGAGCGGCTGTGTGTATTTGTAGCCTTGCTACCAAACCAGCATTTCATCTCTGAGGAAGTTATCCCAGAGAGAAGTAAAGCAAGTGTGTAAGTTCATCTCTGAATGTTTGTAAAGCATTCCCATGTTAAGCTTAACAACAGATATATGGAGCGACTGCGCCTCTCTCTCCCTCTCTCTCCCTCACCTTCCTGCCGCTACTTCAATCGTGAAACTGCTTAATGATCAGCTGATCGGCTTTTCTGTCGGGAGTCCGTCTCTCTTCTTTGTTTTTGGCCCACTTCGTGCCAGAAAGAGGAAACCAGCGGCTGAACAACAGCAGCACCTTTAACCTTGATAAGCTGTTGTTAGAATTTATTTAATATTACTTTCTACACCAGGATCCTTTTCTAAGTAGCTGACGGCTGGTAACTGTGCAGGGGCGGATCTAGCAAAATTTAGCCAGGGGGGCCGATAGGGCATGAACAGGGAAAAGGGGGCACAAAGACATACTTTTCTTATTCTCATTTAAAATGTCTAGCTTTTAATAAATAATTATCTGAATCTTACACCCAAAGTTTTAATCTGATGTAAAATGTATAGAAGTCCATTACTGCATATAGTAACTGTTAAGTCTAATATACCCTAGTAAGCTATAGTACTTTTTCCTTTGGGAAGGTACCGTCTGTGAATTCTGCAATTCTGTTGAAGAAAGATGTTGAATCTATTTCATTATTCTTGAAAAATAATTTGTTTCTGTGCATTTTTTTCACCCTGCATCAAATTAAAGTTGATTACATCGATTAAGCATCATGAGGTGGAGGGTGGGGGTGGTTCCCTTTTTTTTTTTTTGCTGGGAGTTTGCAACCCTATTAGTTAGGTTGCTTAATATTTCTGCTAAGTACTCTTTAAAATACCAGAATAGGGAGGATGGAGTAGGTTTAAGTTAGGTTTTAAGTTAGGTAAGGTTTATTAGATTGATCGGTGTTGCTGAACTATGAAATATTTTGGGTGCAGTGTATTTTTACACACAGGTATAACAGAATAGCTTTAGTGTTGTTGTTTATTTAAACTTGAGTATGAACTTATACAAAATGCAGCAAGATATTAAAAAAACAGTTTTATTGATTAAAAAACACACAATATCGGATTCATATCGGTATCGGCAGATATCCAAATTTATGATATCGGTATCGGTATCGGACATAAAAAAGTGGTATCGTGCCATCTCTAATAGTAAGTACTGTATAAAAATTTGATCATGTCACATTTGACCTTTAAACGTTCAAGGTCAACAGACTGATCCTAACGCCAAAGCGATAATAATGATAATATAGAGCTTTTAAAACTATGTTTCTTACTGCCATTATCTGTATTGACCACATACAGGCCTATAGGGATACACAGGGATTCTTAATATCACATTATGGTTTGCGTCCAAATGTCACATCACATTTAACCTCTGACCTCACTTTGACATGTCACATCTGCCTTTCTTCCAAGTTGACCCCAAAATGTGTCACATGTTTAAAGAAAGCATTATCAGGAGAAATGAGCTGCCTAGTTAGTTACAAATATACTGTAGTGTAATATTATATAATAAACTCAAGTTATTCATGTCCAGTTATTTACAAATCAGCACATATTATCTATTGATCCTACATAATGCTTATATATAAAATACAATACTCTTCCCTTAGAAGTAAATGCTGTCCAGACATTGAGCTACCTTGGTGGAGGTTTGTGCTTCTCCACAGCAGCCTGAGCCAATCACAGCATTAATAAGGGAGAGCTGGATCAGGGGGTCCGTTTCACGAAGCTCACAGATATCTGTAAGCTTTATCAGTTAAAGAAAAGGGTTTTAAATTCATTTCTGGATTAACAGCGAGCCAGTGAAGACCACACTATTATTAATACTGAGTATAGTATTATATTCTGATATAGAAAATATATTCTGTTTCTTTCTATTGCCAGTTACTTTGGCTGCTTTGACATGGACTGCAAGGTTTGGGAAAAAGAACAGCAGAATTAAACTCCCGCCCTTCAGTGAGCTTTCTGCTTCTTAAAATCTCCTGACCCTCCTTCAGCTGTCCTGGGAAATATGAGTCTTCTTTCCCCGACCCATCTCTTCTTCCTTCTTGCCATTTACTCCTCGCAGTCCCTTCTCCCATGTGTTGAGTGCTCAAAGTTGTGTCCACACAAGTGCATTTGTTATGAGCATGCTGACCTGGTGGACTGCCGCGACTGTGGGTTTGAGCACGTTCCCAGGGGCCTACCGCACGGCACGTGGCTGCTGGAGCTAGGAAGAAACAATCTGAGTGTGATAGGCACCCAAGCCTTCACAGGACTGTGGTCCTTGCGGGTGCTGGTGCTCACCAACAGCCAGATAGAGGAAATCCAACCACAGGTAAGAACAAAGTGGTGGAAAAACTATTTATGCATCTGAAAATGTTGCACAATTACAGTTGTAAAGATAATACGAAGACGTATTTTAGAGATTTAATATGTAACTAAAGCAAATTAACACAAGCATGAAAAACACTCCAAGGTTGGGTTGGCTTCTCTCCTGTTATTCTGGCTTCCTCCCACAGGCCAAAGACAAGTATGTTAGCTAAACTGGTGATCCCAAATTGGCATTAGGTGTGAATGTGAGTGTGGATGGTTGTCTGTGCCTAAGTGAAAGCTCTGAAACAGGCTGGTACTGGTCCAGGATGTACCCTGCCTCTTTGCCTGTGACTGACTATCTATCTGCTGCTCACAGATAGACAGAAAATAAATTGCAACTTTGAATTTGTTTTCTAGAAATCAACATATTAATTGGATAAAAAATAATACTTCACATTTAAAAAACACATTTACAGAAAATAACAGAAATGAGGAACAAGAAATGAGAGACATGGACTGCAAGCAAATGTGTTTACCACTGCATCACTGCCAGTTACTGATATCATATAAAAACTGGAGGAAAGTTGAAACAGCACAAGTATTTGATGCTTTTTGTCGTTGCGTAGGCATTTTTCTCGTTGTCCTTCCTGGAGAAACTGGATCTCAGTTGGAACAAATTAAAAACTCTCCCTGTGGACTTCTCATCCAGTCTGCCTGCTCTCAAAGAACTGCGACTGGAGCACAACAACTTGCATTATCTATCTGGATACAGGTACATGGCTATCTGTTGGTCCTCAGAGTGAAGTGAAACTCCATCTCACTTTTCCATCAGCTTCCATATTCCTGTTTATCGTCTGACTTAACAGGAATATGTTCTTCTTTTTGTATTAAATCACTTTAAAGTGATCCAAAAGACCAGGAGCTGTCTTATGAATGCCTGTCTTTTACATCCAGCGAACACAGTTACAGACAGCAGCATTTAGCACAGAGTTTCCCCCTGCCTGTCTCTCACAGTATCTTCTCACTGTCTCATGCTCTCGTTGTCTCTCTCTGCTGCCAGCCTGGAGTTTCTGGACAACATGGAGAAGCTGGACCTGAGTTATAACAAACTGGTGTCTGTTGGCCCGGGCGTGTTTAGAGGCCTCTCCCGGCTCAGACAACTCTATCTACATAACAACAAACTGACTGTGGTGCAACAAGGGAGCCTGGATATGTTGCCTGGACTGGAGGTGAACAGACTTTTTTTTTAAACTGGTAAATACAAGGGTACATGAAAGTTGTTTTGATTGTTCACTGTTGTAGAGTTACACTCTAGAAAGGATAATAATGTAAATGAATCTTTAAAAAAATGAATAGTCTTATTTCATCTGTACATAAGAAAGCTAGTGTTTTGGTACACTGAACAATGATGACTTTGAAATTTATCACTGATTATAAAACATAAAGTACTCTGATATAGGTACCTATTAATGTTTAAGTGCACTTTAATGTGCTGCTTTGGAAGAATTGTCTAATTATTGGAAAAAGAAGTGGCTCAAGAACAGATCCCTGTGGCACACCAGTTTTGATGACTTCACTATTCTGTATGTCTGCCTTTCTAATTAGTACCTGTTTGTCTGTCTTTCTAGGTACTCCAGCTGAGCAACAACAACATCTCTCAGATAGATACTGATGCCCTGGCACCTCTGTACAGCCTGGCTGTTCTTGATCTGGAGGGAAACAACCTGCATAACCTCAAATTTAAGACCTTCATCAGCCTTCATACAACAGCAACACACATACAGCTGTCAGGTCTACAGAAATACTTTAATTTTATTTCATACATTTTTCTTCATGTCAGAAACTGACGGAACAAACTGAAATATGTTAAAAACTTTTGGACTGATTATCATGCAATATAAAATAGATGATGTTGATCAACACCACCTTTTCTGCAATCAGGTTCTGACTCAACACTGACACACAATTTTAAGGTTTGCATTCTCTGTTTAATTGAACTCTATGTACCTGCCTTCCTTCTTTCCCTGCCAGGGAACCCTTGGAGCTGTGACTGTGAGCTGCATCGTGTTTTCAGTAAGATCCTACACGTCCGGCACCTCCATATTGATGACTACCGCAACGTGACATGCCAGGACCCTCCGCAGCTGATGGGGGCTTCGTTGGCCTGGGTGGACAGCCAACTCTGCGTGGCTGAGACTGCTACTGTACTCGTCATCACTGTCACTGTGCTTGTCACCGTGGTGGCTGCTGTGGTGATGGCGGAAAGGAACAGGAAGAGGAACCGAGGGAAGAACTGGGACACCGAGTCGCAGACCCAAACTCAGAGCCCTCCATCCTGAGGCAAAATTTGTGAGAGGATAAGCAGATGTTTCTGGCTCCTCTAGTTACAAAAATGCTTTTAGCACATACTTCCTGACTGCTGCCACAAATGGATAGTACTTGATTTCTTTTTCCTTCCAAAAAAGTGAAAAACAGAGTTGGAATTAAAATTGAAGAAGAGCTGGAGTATCTGTTCAAATTTAATATTGCAACTGTGATCTGCTGCTACCAGTGAACTGCTGTAAAAATGCGGTTCTTTCGATAAATTCTTAAGAACGACCATTGTCAGCAATGGGATTTTTCACAATAAAAGCCATACTTTGGTAAAGGCCAAAGGCCATTACATATAATGTGGAGTTCGAAGAGTAAAAAAATGTTTGACTTATATAAACAGTTGCCGAGGTTTCATTCACCTGTAGTCTCTTGAATTCACCACATCACTGTGAATCGCTCCCTGTGTGGATAAAGCTGAATCATCTGTTCACACATAATCTGACTTCTGTTGTGCTTTCTTTCTTTCCCTTTCACTCATCTTGTTTCCACCTATTTTATAATACCTACGCTAATTTGAGCTTTTCTTTAATCACATGGGATCACCACAGCAGGCAGCTGTGGTAGACGTTTAATTTAGCAGATCTTTACTTCCTTTCTTATGCAACACCCAAGGGAAGTCTGTTCACTCACAAAACACATCTTTACATGTGTGTAACTCGTAATGTAAAATAGAAAATTGCAAATAAATTATTTAATATTTAATAGAAAGCTTCTTGAATATGCTCTTTGTTCTTTGTAGTTTATCACCATAGAAGACCTAGGAATGTCTGAACCTATTGATTGACAGTCAGACGAAGAGTCAGTGGTAGAGACAGAGGGGGTCATGAGGACCATATGTCTCTGTACTCCACAGGGGATTACTGCAGGACTGATGGAGGGAAAGAGAACAGAGAAGGACAAAGTCCCACAGAGGTCAAAGATGTCAAGATGATTACTGCTGATCTGGAATACAGTTATTAACTCTGTGTGTGTGTGTGTGTGTGTGTGTGTGTGTGTGTGTGTGTGTGTGTGTGTGTGTGTGTGTGTGTGTTGGAGGTATTAAACAGGCAGAGAAAGAGAGCTGTCTGGCCTCCAGCAGTAGACTGCCATCCTTTCATCCATCTCTTCTTTAATTGTTGTGTTTTTCTGTCCTTTTGAAAAATCTTTTAGTAATGAAACTATTAGGACTAGTGTTGGGAACTTTGTCACAGTTTAATTGTTCCCAGCAAACAGGGTTGAAACCCCAACCTCACCTCTGATTAAAGCTGATCGTGGTACCGTGCCAAAAACAGAATAGTGGACAGATGGATGTCAGTCTTGTTTCCAAGCACAGTAGAGGTCGGGTCAGACCTGCGTCTTACAACTCGAGAAATGCAAATCAGATTATTCCAAAGAAGGATTAAAAGTGTTTACCTTTGTTTTTTCTCAAACAACAACAACTAATATGCGTAGAACTGATTGTGATCAGACGTCAGTCTGCTCCATGTACACAGACTAGTATTACTGGAGCCTGTTTTAGGCAAAGAAATAAAACTGTGAAGCTATTTATGATTTTATATTTCTAAATTCTACATCATGTGATTATGCTCGCTCTGTCTGAGATGTCAGCATCATAAACTCAGGAATGCTGCTGCTCCTATGTGCGGTTAGTTAGTTTAACAAGATAAGAAGTGGGCCGAACACTGGTTGAGACATCAATGAGATATCTGCTCATTCTTTCTGTTGAGAAACAGTAAAATGTTTTACATTTTGTTTATTCTCATTACCAAATAGATAATAGAAACAAACAAATTCTCTGTGATATTCAAAATATATGTCAAACTGACACTGTGATAATGTCCCTAATGTCATTTCATCTGACATTTTAGTAATATTTTTCAACCAGGACTAGATATTGAAATGTTTGCTAGGGTATAGCTTTTATTTCAAAATGAGAAATTTGGGTTTAATAAGCAGCTAGCACCACAGTTTGGAAGGGTCTACTGATCCAGCACTGAGCTTATTGTTAGCCTCTGTGACTGTACAGCTCTCTACAAATATTCAGTGGACTTAGACTGATAATAATTGATAATAGTTATTAATAATATCGAGCAAGCTAAAGTGGAACAAGACCATGTTGGAGTTAGCAGAACATACATTTCTCCAGTTTAGGTACATGCTAACTGCTCACACTTCAAACCAAGCCAATGTTTAGCTGCCAAGTGGGCGACAGCAATTTATGCATTCATCATGTTATGAATTCTGTCGATGTTATGCCCAGTGTCTGTTTTTATGAGAAAAATCACATGTGTGTGTTTTCTTTTTAACATTTAAAAATTCCCATTTAGGCTTTCTGAATTATTCCTAACTGAACCGAGCCCAGGTATGTTTACTCTGTTTATACTTTGAAACACTCAGATCATAACAAATGCACTACAGTATTTTCCAAATTCTAAAGGAAAGAACAGCTTTTTCACCCCACTAGATATAATTTTTCTAAATTTGAATTCTTTTGAATAAGTAATGGAAGTTCTGCAAGAGCTGTATAATGTCTGGTATATGGTGCTTTGTTTAGCTGTGTGGAGGGTTTTCGACAGTGCAGTGAATGGGGCACTACTTATAAAGTTAAGTTTCTCTTTATACAGCCATGGTTATGGACCAAACTGTCTGCTTACATACACATTATTCCAGATATCTCCTCACCATCTAACCCCTGATAACAATGAAAAACACTGGTGACTGATGGAGTCATGGACTCATGTTGTTTTTCCTATGCATTAATGCCACCGCTGATCAAGTCAAACTCCATGAGTGTTATGTTAAAAACTGAATAAATAAAGAGTGAATATGCAGTTATTAGCCCATTCACTGTAGACCTGTAAAATCTAGAGCAATGAACTGATGAACCGACGTCATACAGTCAACCTCTCTTTGACTTTTAGGTAACAGGTTTTAAAGCTGGAACAATAGGGATTAGAGTGAGATTCACTCCACATCTGACTGACAGAAAGGACGAAGCAGAGTGAGTTTTGGGAGCTAATAATGACGTTTTATCTGCTGGATGAGAGCTGCATTTAAAATGACATTCTAGGTGAATAGGGTGTTCCTAATGTTCACTTCAATTCAATTTTATTTATACAGCACAAAAATCACAAGAAAAGTGTCTCAAGGTGCTTTATACTGTAAGGTAGACCCTACAATAATACATAGAATATTGTAGGGTCTGCCTACATTATTGGACTGAATGAAACAAAATCAATACTTAGAGATGGTTATGAGATACAAAAAAACGACAGGTGGAGGTGGCAGAGCTGAAGATGCTAACATTTTGTTTGGGACTGACTAGAATAGACAAGATTAGTCAAGTCAGTTTTATTTATATAGCACATTTTAAAAACAACAGAAGTTGAATCAAAGTGCTTTAAAGGCACACTTGTTTGCAATCCAGGTGAAGAACTGAGCTAAAACAGGAGGGAAGTGTCTTTCTTTGTTAAGAGTTGATCAGTTTGGAACTCTCTGTGGGAGGGAGTGGAATTAGGCATTGCTTTACACATAGAGTTGCAGTCGTCCAGCAAAGGCATGGATAGCTGTTTCCAGGTCCCTAAAATGTTGTGATTGGTCTGATTTTGTTAAATTTCTGCTTCCATTGTATTTTTTATGGAAACACAATGAATACACTTTTGTGCTCTTGCAGCATTTTTCTATTTGCTGGTGTTTTCCTAGGGTGCAGTGTGTTTAACAGTTCATATGATATATGAGGCTTAGTTATTTCCAGCTGTGCTCCAGCCTCCTAGAAGCACATGTAAGTGCATGGGTAGATTCATTCAGTCAAGTGATACTAGCAGAATTCATCTTGTGGGTTTTTAATGTAAACTATGTTGTTGAGGATAACAGACTAATATGTATTAAAGAAAGTGACAAGATGCTCAGTGTCAGTGTAAGAGGCCTGATTCAGACAAGCCTCGTACAGACACGAACTCCAAATCAATCGTCTTCTCTGGCATGCTGCTGGCAAGTGAGGGTGTGTCCATGATGGGACCGAAGTATAGCTCGTGCCCTTCTGGGTCACAGTAGGAACAAGCTGACCGGCTCTGCAGCCTGGAGCATCACTCTGTCTCTGTTAGCCATCACTCTGCGGCTCTGCTGGATCGTCCTGGATTAATCGTGGCAGTCGTGTCTGCATTTATTCTAGTGTAATTTTCTGGAGCTTGATAGCTTTTCTTCTTTAAGAAACATTTTAATATTTAAGATTCACTTTGTTCCTTCATCCCCAAATGTGCCAATAAAATCAATCATGCTCATTTTAACTCACTAAAATATTCGAAAACTATTTGTGCTGATTTTTGTTTTATGTGTTAAACTTACCGTCTATAGTAGCCTTTAAGCTCTTTATGTTGTGGCATGGTTTGCCCAGCAGATGGAGACACTGATATAGTGTACATGCATCCTATGCATGGCTGCATGCATTCTTTAATTAAAAGACCAGCAGGCCTGGGTGTGTTACTCTCAGGAACACTAGCACTCTCTGATTAAGGTAAAAATATTTATAATTTATTCATGTACAGCTTGTTTCATTTCCCATCAGTCACAGCTGAAAGATGAACACAGCACTGAAGTCCCAAAAGTCAGAGTTGTTCCTACACTAAGCCCATCAACACTTGCTTTGTTTCATATGGCTGAAAAAATAAACAGTTTACAAGCATTTAATAAGCTGTAGACAAACACATATATGAACATGGATCTCCTCAAACCCTTTTAAATTTACTGCAATCACATAACTTGTGTTTTATTGAAACCCAAATGTAGTTTCATACTTTTTTATTTCAGTGTTTAATCTTATTAAATCTCTTGTACCCTCTAATAATGCTGACATTCCACATTTTGATCTCGTAACTCTGGTTTAAATAATAAAACTGTTTCTTCAGTATCTTATCATTCAGGCTAATTACCATTTTTCTGTAATATCTCACCATTTTAAATACATTCATGTCATGTTATACACAAAAGCAAGATGTCTCTGCGGGACAAGTTCTAAGAGGTTAAAACCCAGTAAGGCTGTAAAACTTTTATAAAACAACAGGTTTTCATGTTTAACATCTTTGTTTAATTGTGACTAAGTCTGACGGGTGTCTGCTGTTACACCTGTGGACTGAATCAAAAACATATTTTAATCAGGTTTAGTTAAACAACTGAACTATTATGAATCTATAAACACTCGCTCAAAACTCTAAATGTAGTAAGTTGAAGGGTAACATGTTCATAAAATGATACTCCAGTGTTGAACTGTGATAAATTTTCTAATTTTACTATCACATCTGCTAATCTTTTTTCAGATAAAACACATACACAGTAATAATGATTTTATTACAAAGCACTTTGGTGGCCAGTAAGAGTAAAAATAGCACAAAGTGAATACCATCCCAGTGTCATACTTAAACTACAATCATATTTAAACTGGAAAAGCACCTCAGAGTGTGAATTCTTAAAGGACATTTTAATGTATTATTTTAATGTAATCCAATAGCCACCTCCTGTTGTAGGCATCTACAGTCAGTGTGTCTGAGTTCAGTCTTTCTCACGCAGTCTAAAAACGTGAGCAATTATCAGGCGATAGAGGCGGATCCCAGTTTTAACGGTAAATATACTTTAACAAAGTTAGATCTGATCTTACTTTCAGATAGAGACAGCTCTTATATAAAGGGTGTGATGTGTGTGTGAAATACTCCTTCATCTGATAATGCAGACTAACAAAAGAAAGTGGATGGACAGATGTTAGCTTTATGTACTGAGGGGAAGTCAAGCCCAAAGAAACTATTTATTATATTATAGTTTTATTATAATCATTGTAGTTTATTGTTACCTTCTTGTTATGTAACAACATGCTGTTATGAGCATTAAAGGATTAAGGTCACTACTCTTAACTTCTGAATCAGAACATTCAGCTTTAGGAGATCAAAACTCTGTTGTGACATAAACATCCTCTGATTAGCAAAAAGTAAATGAGCACTTTATTGTGCTTGATAGTGCTGATGAACTTGTGTGACCTCAAACTCTAAATAAAAGGCTGCAGTTATCCGTATGCACACAGAACAGCTGCTGTCTCCCAGCGTAGCTTCAGTTGACACAGTTAGTGTGCTTTGTGCAGCGCTGCAGAGTGGGGAGCTGGTGCACAGGTGCATGTTAATGCTTGTGAAGGTTGCGGTGAAGCGGAAGTCTGCACCTCTGAAGCTTCTCAGCAATCCGCTCGCTCGTCTCACTCTGTGACCACATCCTGTGCTCTGCTGTTGCTCTCAACGCCTCCGTAAGCTGTCATGACCTGGTTTGTTCCTCACAAAACAACAGCTTCAATCTCCTTCTCTAGAGAGAGGAGAGTATTGATTTCCTGTTCCTACGAGCTGTGGTTGACTCACATTTTACACATGTACTTCAATATGTATAGCCTTCCACCCACTGTGAAAAAAAACACAGCTTCATTCGCTGAGAATGGAAAAAGTGATCTGAATCTTGAACAGGTTTTAGAGACGTGTTTGTTTTGCTCAGAGGAACGTGTCACAGTAAAAATGGCCCAATGTTTTTGAGTTGGAGTTCATAGAAAATGGAAAATACAAGGGTTGAGTTCTCAGAAACCCAACAGATAACAGGCTGCTAAAAATAGCTCCCTGCTAGCCATGCAGTGTAGTGAAGGCTCAGATATTCCTGCCATCATAAATGAATAATACCTGAAACTGCACCTGACAGCTGTGAAAATAAGTATACTGTTTGTTGTATTGTTTGGCAGAACTGCCTCAGAGTCATATATGAAAGAAACAAACAGTTGTGTGTTTAAGGAGTACTTTTATTAAGAAGCAAACTGAGCACAAAGCACTTAAACAAACTAACAGAATAACAACTAATGACAGCACAGGATGTCCACTTATTTATGTACTAAATTCAAGAAAGTCAAATGGAAAGCAAAGCTTTAGGATACTGTGAATGTTTGTTTGTTTTCACAGAAAGCAGCTCAGTTGATCAGCTCAGCTCTCCTTTCTTCGGTTTTCTTGAAAACCCCTGTGAAGACAGAAAACACGTTTTCAGTTTACAGAGTCGCTCTTTAAACAAAGGTTTAAACGTAAAGCCTCATGTCTTCAGTGAGTCTTCACTAAATAAACTGACTATAGAGGAGGCAAGCTTCACCTTCCTACTAATTTTTAATTATGAATGAAGCACAAAGAAATTCAGAAATGACGTGGATGTAAAGCAGTTTTTTTTGGATACACTAAATGATAACTATAAGAAAAATCATTTTCAGAGCTTCTGTGGTAATAATGAATGTCAGAGTTTTTAAATGTATATTGCTGAGATTACTTAGAAAATATTATTATACTAATTTTAAAAGTGATTGATTGAGATATTTAATGAAAAATACTGCTGGGGATGACTGAAATATGTACATCGAGAATCTATAAATCTATACACTTCAGACAACAACAACAACAAAACCCCTACCTTGTTATTTTAAATGATACCTTTATATTCATTAGTTTGTAGCATTAGCTTTTAAAATGTTTTCAATAGGTTTTAATTGTTGAGTGAAAGTTATTAAGAAAAAAGACATATTCAAGAAAAACAGACTAACTGAGCCGTGTTTTCCTTAGCTGCCAATTTTTACGGCAGTCTAACAAATCAATCCTGCATTACATTTAGATTCTGTTTCAGGAAGGTTCCTTTGGAGGATGAAGCACGTGGTGCTGTTAAATTTTTGTTTTGTATTGAGATATAACGACCACTTCTCTTGGCACAAACAGGAGCTGGATCGTTTTGGACCAACCTGAAACTTCCACACCAGGATCATCACAAAGAGTCCGTAGATGCTGCTCTTGATGATCAAAACCAGATATGACAGTTTGGCATTGTGGGTGGTCTTCAGATACTTGTCTGCACAAAATTGTAAGATTTGTATTATTTTCCCAGCTCAGTATAGAGCAGGCACACTGAGTTATTCATTTTAATAATATTATTAATAATATTTACTTCTTATTGCTGCAGCTCCTGGATCTAAGAAAAAGAAAAACGATTTCTTTCAGTGAAATCAAGTCAAACTATTTCAGATGATTATGACACATTTAAGGATTATAAATGAACATACTTCGAATGCCTGTGACCCAGCCTACATAAGGAACAATCTGTTCCCCATCAAAGAAGTTGACGGTGCAGGTGAAATTCTTGCCTGGCTTGAACCACTGTGAAAATAAGACTCTCAGCCTGCTTGTGATGCGGTAGTGTGTACCATTCCAGTGGGCAGAGTGATCGGTGGCGACGCCATCTTTGACGTCCACCCCATCAATCTGCCAGGACACATTCACATGGTCCGGATAGAAATCAGAGGCCACACACAGCAAGGTCTTCTTGTTTTTCTTGTGTTTGTCATTTTGACACTCCTTTGTTGAAGGTTTGAACACCTTCACTTTTGGTGGTTCAATGTTTCTATCTGGTGCTGTGGGACAAAGAGAATTAACTCAGTAGAATCCAAACAGTCTCATTATATTAACTTCCCATTTTGAATACCCAACGATAAAAAAAGTAACACTTGTAAAAAAAACCCTGCTTCATCATTTTCTTTTGGATAGATACTGGCCTCATGTCTGCAGGGTACAGTGGCTAGAGGCAGTAAAATGAAATAAATAATGATGTAAGGTGTTAACATTAAGCTTCTGATGCTACCGATAGCCACATCTCTTTTTTCCCCCAATATGCTGCTTTTGCGGCATATATATATTAGATATAGAAGACATTTGAAATAAATTTCATGGCACATTGTTTCAAATCCACAGCAACGCATTTAAAACTTTGTGATTCTGTCTACACCCAAGTATGAAAAATGACATTCAAACTTTGCTTTTTTTACAGCCCTAAACTTACATTAGAACTTCTCAGAGTTTCTCGCAGTGGAAAAAAAAAACATGTATAAGGTTTCTTACCCAAAACTGTCAGTTTGGTGCCAGTACCAAAGTAAGCAGGGTTGTAGTTTGTCACACTGATATGCAGCGTAGTAAAAATTGTTCATCCTATCAACAGCTGGAAATTATCTTTTTTTCTCATTACGAAAAATTCACATTTCTCCAAATTTACCCTTCATAACAAAACCTAATTAGACAGATTTTAGATTTTAGACAAAGTCAGGAACCTCAAACGATGTTACAGTAACTCAACTTACTTACAATTAAGTTTTAATTTATGGACTATTACATGATGAAATACATTTGTGCCTGTTAGAATTTTCTATTTTTGCATCTTACCTAAAACTGTGAGTTTAGTTCCCCTCCCAAAGTGAGCCTCGGACTGGGAATAGTCGCTCACAGAGCTGATCAGAACTGCGTATAGCCACAGATAATCTGGGCATAGAGCCAATTCTTTTATAGCTGCGGCACTTTGCTGAAGACTAATCAGCACTGACACAAGACTAACTTTGTGCTTTAATAGCTTTCACTTTTTAAAAACAGCTTGATGTATATGTTTATGGCTGATGAATAAAACCACATAACAAGTAAATTACAAATATCACACATTATTTGTCTCATATTAAGACGCGTAGTTTGATCCGTCGCTGCAGATTATCTTACCTAAGACGGTCAGTTTAGTTCCAGCTCCGAAATAAGCCTCGCTGAATGAACACAGAGCTCTCAGACTGTTACAAAAACCTCTTCCTTGTCTCTCGGAGCTCCTCTTTGCAATTTATGAAGCTTTGTCATGGTTTCAGACATTTAGCTTTTCACAGAGATCGACAGTAGTCGACAGCTACAGTCTGCTAAGGATTGCCCTTGAAACCACGGCAGCAGCAGGACACATTTATATATAAATATAGATATATATATAATTTAAGTTTATTTTTATGGCTATTATTGAATCACTCATTACCTGAAGGTGTCATTCAGGCTTTTGGGTATTTTGAAATCAGATGAATAAAACCACCATTAGATTATAATCTAATTTATATTCTAATTCTTTCACTGTATTTCTTAACTAAAACAGTCGACCTGGTGCCTCCATTGAAAAAAGCCTCAAAAAACCCCCCAACAGCACAGTAAACTGAACTTTACTCCAATCACCTTAAACATGCCAGATTTGCTTTCTTTTTGTACACACAGGCTAATATCCAAACACTTTCCAACATCTACACATTTACAATGCTTGCAAAGGGGCGAGCGGACGTTTTACTCACCGAGAACGGTCAATTTTGTGCCTGCACCAAAATAGGCTTCATAAGTAGCACAGTGGACCAGCTTGATATCAAATAGCACTGAGCTGAACCAGTAATATAAAGGACCACATTTTGTAGGTCACTGCTTCAGCCATAGTCTAAACATTGCAAACGTGTTTTTTTTCTCGATAAAGAGAAGTTGTGAGGGCCCCAACTTACCCAGAACAGTTAGTCTAGTTCCACTTCCAAAGTAGGCTTCAGCTCCAGCGTCACATTGAATGCATCCTTTGCGAAAAAGTAACCAAACTGCCCAGAAGTGGCACTTGAAACAAGACTAACTTCCCACTAAACACTTGGAATTTTAGCAAAGGACATGTTAATCCCACCAACTGAGTTTTTAGTTTAAAAAAAAAGATGAGTGAAATAAACTCATAAGCTGCACTGTGTTTAAAATGTTATTGAATTCTTAACAAATTTCCTCATTAATGATATTTCTGTGCAGTTCCAGAGCAGGGCTACCTGCTCTTTTTAAAATATTGCTCATTTTATGCTTGTCAGATGTCAAAAGTAATCTGCAGAGCTCCTCGCTGTGCATTTTAAACGCAGAAGGTTTTTGTACGGCGGCTCTATTGGTTTGTATCACCGTGCCCCCCCTGTCCCCACAGTGAAAAAGCACTAGACAAAAACCTGACTTCACTTCGCTGCTGTCTTTCCTCCCCCCACCCAGCATCTCCATATCTCAGCCTCCATCTTTCTCTGTTGGTGGATGAGAGCAGCTGTGCAGGCTGCCTGGAGGCCTGAGGTGAGCATGAATGCTGCTATTTCTGTGACTGCTAAGAAAAGAAGCACAAAGAAAACAAAGCCCGTGTTTCTATATACAGTAGCTGCACGGTGACGTCTTCTCTGGTCACACCTCTTTATTCCCGCCCAGTCAGCATAACACTGGAGGAAATCAGCAGTTCCACATCATCATTTTGATAATGTTTCCCAAATTACAGTGATTACACCTATGGTTTGACACCCCTACAAGGCTTTTAGATGCACATAAAGGAAACCAAGTATATGATCAAACTTATCAGATATGAAGGAAAACCCTTTCAAAGTCAATCAAGTCACATTTTGTTTGCTTTCTTTTCAGATTGTTGATGGTGACAGAATTACACACACCGATGTGGAGGCTCAAATTATTCACTTTATAGTTTTCTAACCACAACTAAACTTTTAGATGGAAAATAATATAAAACATATTAATACTGATCTTTTATTTCTAAAAGTGCCAGAATCCAGTTTAATTGGTTCACGCCTGATTGATTTTGGTGCTTTTTCTCATTTATGTCTGTAAATGAGAAAAAAAATAGGTCTTATGTGATTTTGTAATAAAAAAAAATATAGACATAAACGTGACATGAGAAATAAAGTTGTGGGACAACTGATAAAACATTTGTTAGTCCTTTCTTAAAGAATTTGAACAGTGATGCAGTTGGACCTCAGATCAGGCTTAAGCACAAAATTAAATCAGTCTGGTATAACTTTAGACTTAAATATAATCTGAGATTGGCCCGGCTCATTGAAGGGTCATCATCAGCATGATTTTTCAGACATATGTAACACCAACTTGAGCCAGCAGAGGTCAGGCTGTGATCAACTTGTTCTTAAACAAAACAACTTTGTGATCAGACAGCAAACACTTAAAGAATAAGAGAAAAAGAAACACTGAATAGCAAAATGCAAGATATGTGCATGCTGAGAAGCTACATTGTACGGGACACTGCTCCCTCTGTTATAGCACCTGTGTACTTATCTAAGTGATCAGCTTTGTGGTACCGCAGACACATCAGCAAACTGAAACAGACACATTTCTATGACTTCATGGATCAGTGACTGCTCCTCTGCTGCTGATCAAATTTTGTCTGAGCTAAATTTTTCTAGAAAAAGCTCCAAGGTTTAAAGCACTATGTGTGTAAAACCACAGAACATGGACCAAGCTGCTTGTACTTTTGGATTACCCCACCCATGTCAGCGTGCGGCAACTAGAATACCTGCTCAAATCCTGCAATCCTCATTTCCAATATGTGCACAGCTTGGTGTGTTAAACTAGAAATTATACTAACCCTTTGATCTG
Source organism: Oreochromis aureus (assembly GCF_013358895.1). Classification (NCBI taxonomy): domain Eukaryota; kingdom Metazoa; phylum Chordata; class Actinopteri; order Cichliformes; family Cichlidae; genus Oreochromis; species Oreochromis aureus. Next base: position 32,196,726 of record NC_052945.1, on the reverse strand, counting down.
ATGGCCAACAAGCCCTTTTGTTATATTTTTTAATTTATTGTACTCAGTTAAAGTGTACCAGCTGTATTAATAAGAGGCTATATTAATAATGTGGATAATAATGTCTGCTAATGCGTTTGGTTAAGACAGCGCCATTAGCACATCCCTGTGTCTGTCTCAAACGAGCGCTGAAGAGGAGTGAACAAACACAGATTAATGTTCTTTTTAAACAGACACTTCAAATGCAAATATTCTTTATCAGCAAACACAAACGGTTTCTGTGCAGTCTGTCTGCTAGCTAATGTGTGCTCGATCTATTTCTCAGGGAAACAAAAACATCCTTCCTCAGTATGACACTGAGGAACGAATGAGCGATGAGAAAAAAAATAGGGATAAGGATCAGAGATTATTTTCACACTTTAGTAACTTTTGAAAAATTGAAAGTGTAAATTTCAGTGGTTTTAATCACATACTGGTTTATTCTCTTTTGTGCTGATGTTTACAGTCATTCACTATGTTGGACTGGAGCAGAGCAGGCTGAGGTTACCTTCGGGGCAGCTAACATCAATTTAAATGCTGATTCCATTCACTCACTAAATAAGGCCTTTGCACTTGTCAACGGGTGGAGGGTTAGGCATGATAGCTCAGTATGTCTGAATCCAAGAAGCAGTTTGGTATCAGCAGAGAAAGCGGGCTGATCTCTGCCTCTGTGCAAAGAAAAATCTACCACAGAAGAATTATTTGTGACTGAGGTTTTGCCCACTTGCTAATTTCCACTTTAACCCATGATTGTCGTAATGTACACAATTGCACTTATAGTATAAAGTACTTATTTTATCATAGCATACACAAGCAAGAAGATCATTTCAAAACTGGATATTTATTGTGAGGTGCAACAGGTACAATTTATATATAAGGACATCATCTACCAGGGTTTCAGTGATATTTCATATGGAGTGCGGGAGAGAGAAAGACCATGCAGCGTTTAAAGCTCAGAAGTACTGAAATTACTTTGAGTTTGATCCTGTAAAAACTGACAAAAACATTAGTGTCGGCTGTACACTCTGCGTGGGAAGAAAAAAAAAAGAAACTTCAAATCTGAGCACGCTGCCACATGCGTGTGAATGTGAAATTCACAAAGACACCCCCGGATCCCCCCACTGACATGAGTGCTGCTGCACCGGGCAAACCTCCACCGGCCCCACTCCTGCTAAACAGGTGACAATAGATTTAAGAGTGATACGACTTGGATAGGAGTGACAGGTGCTGCTGAGTCTTTATTTATTTCTAATGTGTTTTACTATGCTGGAATATGCAGCTTCTTCCAGTAAGAGAATGATGCAATGTGCATAAAGTTAAAAGATTAAAACTAATAAACAAGTTTTAAAAAGAGACTTTTTCATTTGATTTGACGATGAATTATGCAGAGAAAATAGAATTGAGCTGGAAGTTCTATCGTTTTATTAAGTATTCAGGTTGTGTATCATGTTTTAAAAAAGTAACTAAGTAATAAAGTAATTAATTATTTTTGAAAATAAGTAATTAGTTAAGTAACATACTTTCTTGGAGAAGTAATTAGTAACTAATTATTTTTTAAAGTAACTTGCTCAGCACTGGTCACCAGTCTTTGTTAGGCCTCCCTCCTGTTACTTTGTCTTTGTGCTGCTGTTACGTATTTTTTAATTAATTAATTAATTTTTTACTTTTTTGCTTGATTTTTTACTTTCAATCAGTTTCATCTTTGTGCAGCGCCTTTTATGACTTTTTATATGATTGAATGAGTTATGATTTGACTACCTGCACATCTGCCTGTGATTTTTGCTTGTGACTATTTCAGGTTATATTTAGTGCTGTAAATATACCAGGATTTTAAGGCATTTTTGTACAAACATAATATGCACAAAAATGCCCTTATTTAATGTATAATGCTTGATTCATTTCACAGTGTAACAAAATATATAAACAAAACTTTTCACAATAATACTTTAGAGAAGAAAAATAGTAAAATGATTGAAAAATGCTGTAAAAAAAGTAAAGAAAAAGATTTTTGAATAACAATTTTCTACAAATTACATAAATAAATAAACAAAATTTCAGTCTTATAACAAACAGTATGCTGAAATAATCTATGTACGTTAATGAGGACAGAAAAATTATAAATAAACTGATAATGAACTGAACGGAAATCTGAATCATGTTACCTACTTGAGAAATGAAATTATAATAAATTCAAGAGCGTTATTTTCCATTCTTTTCTTAAGAAATTAAGAAAATTAAGAAAAATACTACCATTACATTTCTAAATTACACTTTTAAACAAATAATATACAAATATAATCAAATCTAATATTTCATTTAAAGACGATTTCTTAAAGTCAAGCCAAAGCTGAAGAAGACGACATAAACATTCATGTTATGAACATTACATACGTTCATTTAGTAAAGTAAAAACAGGAGCTTTGATAAAAACAAGACTAGAAAAAAACATCTGCGGTGAGACTGACAGTGAGGTGCTTGTCAGTCGTTGATCTGCTGTGATGTTGAGGTTGTTGATGAGCCACAGAGTGAGTCTGTGCTACTGTGGCAGTCTTGAGGCGCAGTAATACACAGCTGAATCTCCAGGCTCCACTCGCTTTATGTGCAGACTAGAATTACGCACCTCAGGACGTGACATGAAGAACTTTGTTTCATTAAATGGAGCTTCAGTGGTTTGAATACCTTTATTAATAGAATACGTTAGCAGCTGCATTTGCCTAAAGTCTGCGTGTTTGTACCAAAACATGTATAAATATTCGTCATTGTCCTGTTCACATTGCAGCGTCACAGATTTCTCTCCTTCACGGCTGAGGGTATAAGGTGGCTGATATATTTTCACACTGCAGCAGAATCCTGGACAATGAAGAAGACAAAAAAGTTAATTAAAAGGTTTGGTGTAGAGATCAAGTCAAGTAAAACAAACAAACAAACAACATTGTTCTTACTGGAGAACAGAAGAAGTGCTAGAGAGAAGAGCTTCATGTTCATTAGGGTTCATTCAAAAGGAATGTGCATGTGCTTGAATGTTTCCAGAGTTTTCTACGAGTGCTCCACCCACAGTCACTGAGAACAGCTACAGCCCTGCCCATGGCGGCGTGGCCTCTGTGGGGAGGCTGCTGACTGCTAATTCAAGTTAATCATTATAAAAGGCTAATTAATTAGCAGAAAACCTTCAGTTCAAGTTCAAATTAATTCCACCTGAAGGTGCTTTATACTGCAAGATAATAAGCACTAAGCCAGAATGCTGACTGTAATGGATTGGCCAGAACAGTTTCTGGATATGAACCCTGCTGAGCTGCTGTGGGAGCTGTTTGACATACTGATGGTAGGGAGGACGCTCCGGGAACGCCATCTTGAAGGAGAAGTTTGTGGTTAAATGTCATCAGATTCCATTAAAACATCATCTGTAATGCAGGAGCTGCCAGACTGTAACTGCTGCAAAAGGTGGTTTTTGATGAGGGCAAAGTTTGAAGAACACGTTCATTCATTCATTCCTTTTGAGCAGTATTATATAAATATATTTAATCTTTGTGAGGTAGAGTAACACCATTGCTTTTTGAAAAATTCACTGAAGGAAACATTAAAATTTTTTTTGATTAATTGTCCAAAGTGCATTGTTGTTGTGCCATCACGGTCATCTCACAGCTAGAACAATTTGGAGATGAATGTGCTGGTCCTCTGCAGGCGCTGATATAAGCGCACTCTGTCTACTCAAAGACTTCAGTGCCCCCTCAGTCGCTGCCCTATGGCCCTAGTTAGATATGCAGTTAGTGGATTGAAGAATGTTCTTTTCTTTTTCAACCAAATTTCTTTTCTTTCCAATGTTTTAAGAAGATAACTTTTATAACCTTTCACTTTTCAGCCATTTTCAATGTAATGTGGACATCAAGCAAAGTTTGTTTTTGGTGGCTAGGTTTCATTGCAGCACATTCTTCAAGATCGTCTGCTACGATACTGTAGTGACTGACCCGACACACTGTATCACTTTGAGTAGTGTTTATTGCAAATCGCACAAAATACTTTGTTGACAGGTTCGGCAGCCACTTCAGCTTTTCAGATGGTCTCCAACACTTCCCCAGGTCTCTAGAGCAGGGGTGAGGAACTCCAGGCCTCGAGGGCCGGTGTCCTGCAGGTTTTAGATGTGTCCTTGATCAAACACAGCTGATTTAAATGGCTAAATTACCTCCTCAGCATGTCTTGAGGTTCTCCAGAGGCCTGGTAATGAACTAATCATTTGATTCAGGTGTGTTGACCCAGGGTGAGATCTAAAACCTGCAGGACACCGGCCCTCGAGGCCTGGAGTTGCCCACCCTTGCTCTAAAGGGAGAAACCTCGCTAGTGAAATCCCTGACACCTGTCCCTCCAGCCTGCTTGGCACTGCCCCCTTGAGCTCACTGCCCTACTGCTCCCCTGCAGCTGAGCCAGAGACGACACCTCTGCCACAAATACATTTTTGTCCAAATGTCTTTCTCTCCCCCAAGTGATTTATGATATTTTATTTCTTCAAATATGAAAAGAAAAACAGTAGGAGATGTCTTTCCTTTGTTGCCTTTGCTTTATTATTATTTCTGGGACTGTCATTGTAGGGTCTAATTTACAATATAAAGCGCCTTGAGATGACTGTTGTTGTGATTTGGAACTGTATAAATAAATTTGAACTGAATTATTACCTTTACATGCATTTATCTCAATTCTATTATTGCAATTAATTGGAAAGTGGGGTCTTTTATTTCTTTAAATTGACCTGATTCTGTCACGATTACTAGGTAGGACTGAAGTGCAAGTGGATTATTTACATATGTACAGTGGGGGAAGGGAGGTCCAGAGATTCTGTGGGCAGGCCGAGGCCTGGAGAACAGACATGCTTACACTCACTCAGCTCGTGAAAGAAACAAACTCGGTCCAAAAGATCCACGCTGTGCCTCACTCACACTCTCACTCATCCAAAAGGGTTCCAGGAAAGGCAGGCTGTGGTCCAGGGAGGTCTGTACAGGGGGAGACGGAGAAACAGCGATTAGCCAGAGAACCATAAGCACAAGGAAGAATACAACAGAGAGCTGGGCTACATTAACTGAGAAGAGTACAGTGATCCAGCGAAGCCTTAAATGATATCAGGGCAATCAGCCAGGATGAGCAGGTGAGTAGATAAAGGATGGGAGATTCAGGGAGGCACAGGTATCCAGACGCAGCCCTGGGAAGAAGGTGAGTACCACAACCAGAGCAGATTCTCTGTGCTGGTTTGTGTCTGACCTCCTGCTCTCATGTGCTTTGTACACGTCAACATGGCAGCTCTAAAAACTAGACTTGGGTGATGAGAGATGTCGATCTCTACAAAGCTGTTGCAGAAATACGCTGTCTCCTGCTAATTTTGCTATCATCCCGCTGAAGGGAACACACAGCATAGCTGCACCCTGCACATTCCCATGGCTATGCTAACCTATTTTTTGAGTGTCCAGACCTTCAGGGAATTCAGCTACTTAAACCAAACACTGTAAGTGCTTTAATTTAAAGTAAAATGTATCGTGTCTTAGGCCATTCCCGAAAATGACCATGAATGGCCGAATTTTTCAAAGCAAGCTAGAATATTTGTATAAAATATAAAGGTGAAAGAAAGAAAGAAAGAAAGAAAGAAAGAAAGAAAGAAAGAAAGAAAGAAAGAAAGGAAGAAAGCTCTCGATTGTTGTTACATTCCTGCATCTCATCATCCACAGTTACAGAAACAATCCTGACATGAAAAAAAGTCAGGATTCAGGAGAAGTGATAAAGTAATGAAATAATGATCACTACTAAAATAAGTTTATGTAGGTAAAGAAGCTCAAAAAAAATTTCAAAAAAGAAATTAACTTGACTGGTATGAGTTCGATCCTTACCAAGCATACAATTGCTTCATCATGTTCATTCATGTTTATGAATATATATATATTTATATATTTGAGTGCATTAACTTTCCTGAGTCTTTGCCATGGCAGAAACATTCTGTGCAAAATGAAGTGCAGGTGATTCATATAAAGTAACATGCATAAATGTATTTCTCAGTATGTGTGTTAAAAATGACAGATAAATAAACATAAAAACAGTTATTAACCACAATTATAACTTCAGATATTTGACCTAATTATTTGACTGTTCAGAAGGGAGAATCTTGAACTTGACAAGAAGACTATGGAAGATGGTTTTAGTAAGTCTGTGTCACTGAACCACATCACTGTGTACTGGCAGCGCAGAAATACACAGCTGAGTCTGACAGTTTGACACTGGGGAGGATCAGAGCTCCTTTCACTCTGGTCTCCCTCAAAATCTCGGTGTGATTCTGAAACGCCGGCTCATAGTCGGGTTTATTTGTGTCATAGCCATATCCAATTAAGCTCATCGCTCCATAATCCCTTTGCTGGTACCAGAGCATCACGTATAAACTGTCATCATCGTGGCTGCATTTGATTTCTACTCTTTGGCCTACGTTGACTATCCAGGGCTGAGGTTCCTGGAATGTCACACAGTTGGCTTGATCTGCAGAGAAAGAGATTTAAAATGTGGTTAATACTAGTTAACAAAAACAAGTAAAAAAATTCTGAAGGTTGTTGTTGAAGAAAAATTACATGGAAATAAGAGCAGAAAAAAAAGTTTGATTCCAGCTGAACACATCTTCCACATCTTCGAGTATGAGACTGACTGCTTAACTTCTCTGCTCTGTGAAGACATGCTTCCTCTGACGTAAGAGCTGAAGAAAAGAAGACGACACTGAGGGACTTTTTGTGAGGGAGCAGTATTAAACCACACCACTGTGCGCTGGCAGCACAGAAATACACTGCAGAGTGTTGTGGAAGTTTTCCATTTAAATAAAGCCTGCAGACGAGCGGTGAGCGGTAGCTAACATTCTTTAATCAAAACACACAAAGAACAGACAACCAGGCTGGTGGAGAGCCTGCATGATCACGGGGCAAACAGTCAGCAGAGTCTCACTGAGCCCAGCATGGCTCTCAGTTAAATACCTTCTTCAGGAACAAAAGGCAGTACACAGCTGTTTCACACCTTAAGGTTCACACTCCCTTGCTACCTCCCAGAGTTCTCAAAGAGACAAAAGATTCTTCCTGTGGAGTTGTCTGCTTCCCCCCAACTTCCTTACTAGACCCCCACCGTTTGTCTTACTGTATGAGTGTGAGACATGTTAAAATCCAGTGGCACCAAGGCATTATACAATAAAATAATGTGATTAATACATAAGTAAAAGAAATTCCTATACAAGCGTGTGACAGGTTTGCTGTGGGAATAACCAGAGCTCCTTTTAAGTTGTCTTCTCTTTCCAGCTTAAATTCTTCTTTATATTGACCCTCGTAGGTCGGGTCTCCTGTGCCATATCCAAACCCAATGAGGGTCATAGACTGGCTGCCTGTCCTTTGCTGGTACCAGAGCATCACAAGGCGGGACCCGTCATCGTGGCTGCATGTGATGCGGACCTTAGAGCTCACGTTCACAATCTGAGGAAGACTCTGATGAAATATGATGCTGGTGACCAGAGCTGTGGATGTTTGGATAAAATTATTACTGCAGTACAAACAAAGAGGACAGTTATAGGTTTATGTATGAGGGAATGTGAAACTGAGGCTCTTACTTGGAAAGCAGAGGAAGAGAAAGCCAAACGTGTGCATGAAAGGAGACATTGTGATCACTGCTGTGTGAAAAAGTAATGTTTGCTCTGAGTGACTGAGCTCATGTGTTTCTGGAATGGGGAGGTGCTAATTCATCAAGCCTCTATGCTGCGTGCTCTACCTCCACCTGTTGGCTGAATCTAATCTTTAATAGACTCTGGAATCATTTATTTTGATACGTGGCTCATACTTATACTACATGCCATGAAAAAGTGGAGATATTATAGCATTTGAACATGAGAAAGAGCAGGGCCATCATATCGGTTTTTGGGTGGTCACACTATGTGACTTAACAACTGTGGGATTTGTTCTTCCAAAAGCCACCCTGCCTTGAAACAGCTCTGGCCGTTTACTTTAAAGCACATCCCCCAAAAACCTACAAATAACTTTCAGTGGTCACAGGGACATAAAAATTGCATCTAAAGAATCTCTAGTCAGCTTAACAAAGCTTTTCCCTGAGGTAGTTATACTGCAGGGTCTTTCTTTTTGCTGTTATGGAATTCTCCCACAGATTTCAGTTCAGGATTGAGTTGCCTGTGTTTTGATGTTTCTTGTTTTTATTAGTCTACAGTGACAAGGACGAATTCCAACATGGGAAAATTGCTTCTAATCCTCACATTGGTTTCCTTACAGGCGTTCCAACAAACAAACAAAACAGGACAAAACAAAATCAAGTAAAGCCTGTAGCTTTGAAGAAAGAACCCGTATTCTGCATTTGCAGGTGTATGAACAGGTAGACCTTAGTTTAACATATGTTTTATATATAGCACCAAATTGATGGTGATAAATGCATAAACCATGGTACCCATCTGAACTGGCTTACAACATCCTAAAAGGAAAACCAAACAACCCTCAGAAATAGCACAAATTATCCTAATCTTTTCTTCATTGTGTGGTGTAGGTCTGAACTAAAAACATTTGAGTTAACAGAGAAATATAACTGTCCTGAGTCGAGATCCAGGAGTTGTGTACTTGGACTAAACAGAGGCTAAAGCGTATCAGTGAAAACACAAGGCTCAACCACCAGAATGTGTCCGGTCTGCTCTTCTTATCATCAGAAGTTGTGATGTGGAGGGTTTCAGTAACACATTATATACACTGGACCTTTAAAATCAGCCAGCAGAAATAATTAGCTGTTAAACTCACACTGAATTGCTGGTTTGACTGATTTAGGAACAATTATTTACTTCTTTTACTGTAAACTTTGAATTCACACAGAGTAAAATTGCTGGAGGATGACATGACTTGCCACAGTTATGTTAATATAATACATAAGCACACACATAATCATTTCTATTAGACTTTATTTTCACCATTACAGTTTCACAAATCAGCACAAAAATTATAATATAGTCCAGTTAGTTTGTAAGTAACATTAAAAACTACAAAGAGTGTTGAATGCTTAAAAACTGTTACCTGTTATTGACTACCAGAATTTGAACCACATCATCATTACCCCTCAGCTGTAAAAGGTTTATGGGGTATTGCTTTAATTATATTGTTTATCAGTCTTTACTGTTATGGAGGCTAAACTGAAACATCGTAGAAGGAAAAAAACTTCTTATCTCAGTGGTTTCCAACCTCATCACATGATACCAGTGGTTTCACTGGTATCTGTTAGCATATGCAGTTTTTGTAAGAGAGAGGAGCTGCATTCATTACTGTGCTATCTTGCGGCACTAAAGTACTCTGCGCTGTGTTCAGGGTGTGTCGGTCTCAAGATGTGAAGATCCACTGCACTCTCTCCATTTCCACTAATGTTGAACTGACCTACAAATGATGGTTCAATAGTTGGAGACTGATAATACATGAAGCCAATCAGCTTCAGAGCAGTGTCTCCTTTGGAGCGCTGATACCACAAAATAGTGTTAAAGTTTTGGTTTTTATGTTTGCAGGTCAGCCTGACTTCCTCATTCGGTGGCTTCAGGAGCTGCTCCGGAGTTTGAAAAACCTTTATTTCTTTATCGAGGGACACTCCTGTAGAGAAACAAAGAAAAGTTGACAGGTTATAACTTGATGGCATTTCTTTTGAAGAATCCCATGTTCATTGAGACAACTGCTGTTGTGATTTGGCACTATATAAATAAAATAAAAATCAATATTCTGTAAATAATTATAGGATTAGAATAAAAAGTAAACAAAATGCAGCTCAACCTGAGAATACGAAGAATTAAAAGAGGGTTTATTGGCTAATAGATAATGAATAATTAGATTAGACATCAGAGAGTTTATAAACCCTATCCCTAACCCTCTCTCTTAACCTCTTTAAATGACCTGTGCTTGTGCGTACATTCCTTTGGACTCCCTATTTAAAATAACAGCTATTAGCGATTTTAATTCTTAATCTTTTAGAACCTGGTCTGTATTGTCCCGTGTCTTGCTGTCTTGTAGACGGACTCAGAGAGAGGGAAATACTGAAAATGAGAACTAATCACCCTAATGTGGCTGCCTTTCTGGAACATGTCTCTGCTGAAGGCTAACCATGGAAGGGTAAAATAACTGGAAATAACTAGTTCAGATGCTTTGCAGCATTTAATTTTCCAATAAAGGCTTAACCCTCTGTGGTCCTCACTGATGACAGAATCAGAATCAGAGAGACTTTATTTATCCCCAAGGGGCAACTGAGATACAACACAGCAGCATGATGTTAAAAATAAGGACAGGGCATAAACACAGCAATAAGAATGAGATTAAAAAAATGCTTAAAATATACAGTAGTTAAACAGTTTTAAAATTACAATGACTGAATAAGTGAATAAATAACTTTAAATGACTAACAGTGAATAAAGTTTAGGCAGTATAAAAAAGAGTGTAGAGCAGTAGGAAATAAGACTGACAAGAAATAATCTAAAGTCGAACCTCTAAACTTACAACAAACAGAAGAACTCTATATATAATTAACATAAACCGTTTTTGATATATTTCAATCACAATGATTTTTGTTACCTGAATGCCAAGACACTGGGGAAAGGACAGCGAGGTAGGGTTAGAACTGAGGATTCAGACTTCAGGGTTTTAAAAAAAGTCTGATCATTGGTAAATTATTTATTGAACACTAATAAAACCATTAATTGAATGCAATTATCAACACCCAAATTAAAAAGTATAAAAGCAAACCGCTGGGAACCACTTCTAAGTCAAAATTCTAATGGACGGAGAGTCTCTACGAATACCTTTAATGCAGATGATGATGTGTATGATGAGATGAGACCAGTTCATGTTGAATGTCATAAACCAGCTCGAATCCCTGCTGAACTCAACTGTTTGAATAGGACTAGAATTTGCTCTATATTTCTGTCAACTTCTCCAGCTCAGCTCCTCCCACTGTCTGCAAAGGTTTGTGGGCATGTGGTTTGCTGCAGGTGTTCAGGGTCAGATAAAGGTTTTTGTAGAGAAATTTCAGGCTTTTCTGCTGTGGTGGGACTAGAAACTGCACAGAAATAATGCCCGCTGTTTTCAGGGTGCCTCAGTTTGCCCAAGTGCAGGAATGCTTCAACCTCTCCATTTCCACTCACGCTGAATAAGCCCTCATAGGGTTTCTCCACAGTCTGAATTTCTTTATAACTTGTAAAACCAACTAGCTTCAGAGAGGTGTCTCCTGCTGGGCGATGATACCACACAATAGTGTCGTAGCTCTTGACTTTGTGTTTACAGGTCAGCTTTTCTCCTTCAGTTATGTTCTTCAGGAGATCAATCGGAGTCTGATGAACATTTTCATTTTGATTTGGTGATGCCCCTGTAGAAAAAAATACTAATGTTAAATCAAACCTTGAGATGAAACTTTAACTTTTTCTGCATTAAGCAGACAGAAAAAAAATAAGTAAATAATTACCTTTGATCCCCAACAGTGCAATAATAAGTGATATTAAATGACTGTTCATGTTGAAAACCACTTCTGCTGACTGACAATAACTCTGAGTCTGGTGCAGGAAAGGGAGGAGACACAGCGGCAACAGCATCTCACCACGATAATGAAGTCTCACGTCAGCACCAGTTAAAGTGTAGCTGTCTCATGTAGAATCTAGAAGATGTTAAAAGTCAAGTCTCATTTTTAGGGGACAGCGTACTGTGAAAAGATTTTATATTGAGGTGCCCCAAAACAAGTGAAAATTCTCTGAAAAGGGAATTCTGGTGAATACTAGAGAGATTTACTGCACTTACTAAATTAACAGGAAATAATTAACTTGGTCTGACAGAAAAACAAGCAAAAAAAGAAAGTTTAAACCTTAAAAACTCTGATGTGGATGGGCGCTGTTGTCTGCATAGAGCCAGGAATCAAACCCCCAACCACCACAACCAGTTGGTAGATGACCTGCTCCTAGACCCACCCCATTATAATATACAAAGAACGTATTTTGAAAAGAAACTGTTAAAAACAATGACTATTCACTTCAGTCATCTCTGTGCATCTCTTAAAAGGGAGTTTTTCCTTCCCACTGTCGCTGAGTGCTTGCTTGGCAGTTTTCCCTGTATTACTGTAGGAAGAGGAACACAATAATTATATATGGAGTGAGGATGTTTTGTCTTTAAAAATGCATATTACAAATTAGTTACATTATTTGAGGTGAAACCAAAACAAAACAAAAAAAATGTTGGTGAATAAAATGAATATCTAGTAAAAAGAAAATGTAAACATGTAATCTGCCTTCAGGAAATGGTTCACCCCCTTGTTCACATTCAAATATGTATAAGTATCTGTGATCAGAAAAAGTAGAATATCTTATAAGATAAGAAGCTTATCCATCCATCCATCCATCCATCCATCCATCCATCCATCTTCATCCGCTTTATCCGAGGCCAGGTCGCGGGGGCAGCAGCCTAAGCAGAGAAGCCCAGACCTCCCTCTCCCAGCCACCTCCTCCAGCTTATCCGGGAACACCAAGGCATTCCCAGGCCAGCCGAGATGTAATCTCTCCAGCGTGTCCTGGGTCTGCCCTGGGGCCTCCTCCCGGTGGGACATACCCGGAACACCTCACCCAGGAGGCGCCCAGGAGGCATCCTTGTCAGTTGCCCGAACCACCTCAACTGGCTCCTTTCGATGTGGAGGAGCAGCAGCTCTGCTCTGAGCCCCTCCCGGATGGCCGAACTTCTCACCCTATCTCTAAGGGAGAGGCCAGCCACCCTTCGGAGGAAGCTCATTTCTGCCGCTTGTATCCGCGATCTCGTTCTTTCGGTCACTACCCACAGCTCGTGGCCATAGGTGAGGGTAGGGACGTGATCGACTCGGTAAATTGAGAGCTTCGCTTTTACACTCAGCTCTCTCTTCACCACGACGGACCGGTGCAGCGTCCGCATCACTGCAGCCGCAGCACCAATCCGCCTGTCGATCTCCGGCTCCTTCTCCCATCACTCGCGAACAAGACCCCGAGATACTTGAACTCCTCCACTTGGGGCAGGAACTCATCCCGACCCGGAGTGGGCACTCCACCCTTTTCCGGCTGAGAACCATGGCCTCAGATTTGGAGGTGCTGATCCTCATTCCCGCTGATTCACACTCGGCTGCGAACCGTTCCAGTGCGAGCTGGAGGCCTTCACCTGATGAAGCCAACAGAACCACATCATCTGCAAAAAGCAAAGATGAGATTCTGAGGCCACCGAAGTGAAAGCCCTCCGCCACTTGGCTGTGCCTAGAAATCCTGTCCATAAAATTATGAACAGAACCGGTGACAAAGGGCAGCCCTGGCGGAGCCCATCACCCACCGGGAACGAGTCCGACTTATTGCCGGCAATGCAAACCAAACTCTTGCAACGGTTGTATAGGGATCGAATGGCCCAATGGGCCAGACACCCCATACTCCCACAACACCTCCCACAGGACACCCCGAGGGACACGGTCGAATGCCTTCTCCAAGTCCACAAAACACATGTAGACTGGTTGGGCAAACTCCCATGCACCCTCAAGTATCCTTGAGAGGATAAAGAGCTGGTCCAGTGTTCCGCGACCAGGACGAAAACCGCATTGTTCCTCCTGTATCCGAGGTTCGACTAGCGGACGAACTCTCCTTTCCAGCACCCTGGCATAGACTTTCCCAGGGAGGCTGAGGAGTGTGATCCCCCTGTAGTTGGAACACACCCTCCGGTCTCCCTTCTTAAAGATGGAGATCACCACCCCGGTCTGCCAGTCCAGGGGTACTGCCCCTGATCTCCACACAACATTGTAGAGGCGTGTCAACCAGGACAGCCCTACAATGTCCAGACCCTTCAGGAACTTGGGGCGGACCTCATCAACACCAGGGGCTCTTATTTTTATGTTATTGCTGTGTGATTCTACTTTTTCCATTGGCTGAACAAAATGATTTATTTTAAACAGTCAATTGCTTGGAGAAAATGCCAATGTGGAGTCCATCCCGACCCATAGCTAGAGATGGCCTGGAATGAATACCAAAGCAACTAAGTTTTATTTGGTACAACAAATTACAAAGTATATTAAAATTAAATTATTGAACAAATAAATGACTTTTTACTATTACTAACTGATTTTGCACTGTCACATTTGTTTCCACACTATTGCCCCAGTTATATAAATTTCAGTCTCAGCTGATTCCAAGTCATTATTTGGTTAATGCATGATAACTAAATAGTATCGTCAGACATTAATAGCCCACCGTAGCCATGTTAGTGAGGTGTATTACAAAGAGCTGTCAGGATTATTTCCAAGGAACCTTAAGAATGCTGCTGGAAACACACAGCAATCTTGCTGCTGTATTTCTGCACAACTTCTTAGTGAAGGAACAGCCTGACTTGATAGGACATAAACCCAAATGAGAGCCACAGAAACAGGTGCCTGCTCCTCTGTGCCATCTACAAATCTATCAGCACTGGAAGCCTGTGCTTTGGGGTTTTTGTAAATACCAGAAAGATTTTGTGTCACCGTGCAAAACGAGCTGCACAATAGTACACTGCACTGTCTTGAGCTCCTGTCAACTGGATTATTAGTGAAACATTTTTTATATCACTTGTACTAAGATCTCCACTGATGATGAAATTCTGTTTATATGTCTCTTCCACTGTGACATCCCTATAGTTGACATATCCAATGCATTTCATATCTGTCTGGCCAGCTGGCTGTTGGTACCACAGCATCACTCTGTATTCAGTTAGATTGTAGGTGCAGACTAGCTGCACCACGTTATTGGGCTTTTTGACGAGAGCAGGGGGAGTCTGATGGATCTCAATACCCACACAGCAATCTGAAGAGAAGATAAGAGCATTTTTTCTTATTGTATATTATTTGCAATGAATAAATGAGAGAAGGAATATGAGTCAGTACCTGCTAGAAAAAAGAAAAAGAGAAAGTAGATCATTTTGATGTCTTCTATAATGGAGAGCTCCTCAGTTTTGTCACATCAGCTTGTGTCTCTGAGGTCTGAGGAGGAAAAAGGATGAAAGGGGTGTGGGTAATGCACAGGATGACTCCACCTC
The DNA here is from genome assembly GCF_013358895.1 of Oreochromis aureus. Classification (NCBI taxonomy): domain Eukaryota; kingdom Metazoa; phylum Chordata; class Actinopteri; order Cichliformes; family Cichlidae; genus Oreochromis; species Oreochromis aureus. Next base: position 32,181,643 of record NC_052945.1, on the reverse strand, counting down.
CTAACATGTAAATGGTCAGCTGGTTCTTGGTTGTTATTCCTGTTTTTTAAGATGAGAACACTTTAACATATTCTTGTGTACATTTTTATATTAGGTGTTGGTATTAATCTAAAATGACACTGAAAAGATTACAGCCAAATGTTCTGAAGAGTAAGAATGGCTCCACCATGTGGCATTTCACAGCATAACTCTCTCTCTCTCTCTCTCTCTCTCTCTCTCTCTCTCTCTCTCTCTCTCTCCATGTATATATATATGTAAAACAACAGCAGGAACCCAATGCAATGGACTGAAACAGAGAAAATATCCAGTGAGTGGCAGTTTCCTGGGATAAGATGTCTTGTTAATGCCAGAGGTCAGAGGAGAATAATCAGACTTTTCTGAGCTGATGGGAAGGCAGTCGTAGATCAAATAACCACTTGTTAAAATCAAAAAATATGCACCTTGATATAGGTAGATTTACAGTGGCAGAAGACCACATCAGATGCCGCTCATGTCAGAACAAGAAAAAAAGGCTGCAATCAGCCAAAAATACTGGCGGCTGCCAGAGCTACCCCTCAGCATAGCTAGTAGATGCAAATCCTATAATTAGTATTAGAGAGTATAATATCCCATCAACCCTTTATGGCTGAGGAGTAAAAAAATTGGATGCCAAAAAACAGCATATGGAAAAACAATGCTGGGTCTAATGAGTCTCAGTATCTCAGTTCAATTCAGTTCAGTTTTATTCATACAGCACCAAATCACAGCAACAGTTACCTCAAGGTGCTTTAGCACCAAATAACATTGTGAGACTGTTTAGTACGTTTAAATGAAAGTGTAGTTGGTTTCCCATTATCTACAGGTGTAGGCCAAAACAATCCCACCCAGACTCTTTGGAGGAGGTGGTCTTGATCCAGTTCCAAATCAGCTCCAGAGTGGTTCGTTTATGGCATGAATTTGATCCAACCTCAATCCAAATGAACTATCGGGTGGACATTGCAAACTTCGGTGAAACATTACCTTGATCGCCCTCATTACCTCACAACAAAGTCCAAGAATGACAGTTCTTTAACAAATGAGGGAAAAATCAGACAGTTTCCCAATATTCAGTCATCTTTGTTGAGTTTTGGTATAGCCTGGCAGGTATCTGCATCAGTGTGTGAGCTGACAGCACAGAGGTACACACCACTATCACTTGGCTCCAGATGTTTCACTGTGAAAGCTCCGCTCTCGCTCACAATCTTGTTGGCAGAAGATTTTTTTTGACTAATGTTTCCAAAGTCTGGGGCCTTGTAAGGCAGCATGTGGACAATCAACCTCAAGCTCTCCCCTGGTAACTGCTGAAACCAGTACATATGGTAGTAACTGCTATGCAGATTGTGATGGCAGTACATCTGGGCAGAGTCACCGGTTTTCAGGAGTAAGGTAGGGGTCTGTGTGACATTGTTAGTTCTTATATCAGCTAGAATCAAACACATGAACAAGTATTCTTTTATGTGAACTTTAGAAATATATGTAGTTTAAGAAGAAAAAGATACATTTCTGGGCATAAAGATCTTAAAACCATACCTGTAGTACAGAGGAGAGAAACAGTGCCGATGATAAATGGTGACATCATTCTCAACTCTTTGCGTGATGTTGAAATAGTATAGTATGTAGTTGACTACATTATAAAAGCATTACAGCCACAGAAACAGGTGTTTGCCTTACAGGAAACCACAAATAATTCAAAGCCTGTGCATCATGAGTGATACACAGCGATGTGTTCAGCTGCTGTATATTCCTCATAATTTGATGCACAGAAAAGTCCGGTTAATGGAAAGTGAACTGCGCTCTAGTATAGTTTTGAGTTGTGTCTGTTGCTCAAACACAGTGGGTCTGCCTTGACACTTGTGCTACAGAGTAAGTTCAGCAAAACCTGCATTTTTTTCTCTTGTGTACTTATGTCCTAACATTGGTAGTTTTACTTAGCTTCAGTAAGTCACCTTAAGGTATTCCAGTCCAAACTCTTCTTCTGTACTCACTGATCATAAAGTAATCATGAAGTGTTAAACAATAAAGTTTAACACCTTAATACCTGAGTTGATTCAGTTCAACTCAATTTTATACAGCGCCAATTCACAACAACAGTTGCCTCAAGGGGCTTTATATGTAGGGTAAAGACCTTACAATAATACAGAAAAAACCCTAACAATCATATGAGTAAGCACTTTAGTGACAGTGGGAAGGAAAAACTCCCTTTTAACAAGAAGAAATGTTTGGCAGAACCAGGCTCAGGGCGGGGTAGGGGAGGAAGACAGGACAAAGACATGCTGTGGAAGCCAGAGATTATTAACAACTAATGTTTACATGTATAGGTGAATAAAAACATGAATGAAAAAAGGTGAGAGAAGAAGAAACACTCGGTGCATCATTTGAAGCCCCTCGCTTAAGCCTGCTGGGGAAGATTCAAGATCACCTGATCCAGCCTTAACTATGTGCGAAATCAAAAACTACATTTTTAAGACAAATCTTAAAAGTAGAGATGGTGTGTGTCTTCCAAATCCAAATTGGGAGCTGGTTCAGTACAAGAACCCTGGAAGCTGAAGGTTCTGCCATTCTACTTTTAAATATCTTAGGAACCACATGTAAGCCTGCAGTCTGAGAGCAAAGTGCTCTTGGGGTGATATAGTATTATAAAGCCTTTAAGATAAGATGGAGCCTGATTATTCAAGACCTTTTATGTGATGAGAATGATTTCAAATTTGATTCTGGACTTAACAGTCCTACATATTTGTTTAATATGTGTATTGAAGTTAATATCCTGGCCAAAAAGGACCACAAGGTTCCTCACAGTGTTACTGGAGGCCAAGGTAATGCCATCCAGAGTCAGAATCTGGTTAGATACCATATTTCTAAGATTTTTAGGTCTGAATACAATAACCTCAGTTTTATCTGAATTTAGATGCAGAAAGTTAGAGGTCACTCAGGTCTGCTGTTTAACTAATTGGTGTATGTTATCTGACTTCGTGGATAGATAAGGTTGTGTCACCTGCATAGCAGTGAAAATGTATGCTGTATGCATCCTGATGATACTGCCTAAGGGAAACATGTATAATGCAAACAGAAGTGGTCCTAGCACTGAACCCTGTGGAACTCCATAATTAACCTTAGTGTGTGAAGAGGACTCTCCATTTACACAAACAAATTTGAGTCTATTATATAGATATGATTTAAATCATTGCAGTGCATTACCCGTAATACCTACAGCACGCTCTAATTGCTGTGATAAAATATTATGGGCAACAGTTCAAACGCTGCACTGAGGTCTAGCAGGACAAGCACAGAGATGAGTCCACTGTCAGAGGCCATAAGAAGATCATTTCAGTAAGGAAATATCAACAGAAGGAATTGAACATGATTCACTGATATATAGAATTTAATTAAACCTTTTGGCAATTAGACTCATCAGGGCAGGACCCCATGCAGTCTAGACGTTAGTGGTGGAGATGAAGAGGGAAGCTTGAATAGAGCATGAGTAATATGGGAGAGGTGAGTAGCAGGTTGGTTCCACAAGGGAGAACGTCAGATGTCCAGTGAGACTGTATGTGGAGTGGAGGCTGATTGGCCTGAAGATGGGCACGAAAGTGACTGGATTAGTGATGTCAGCAATGAGCTTGACAGCATGGAAAAGTGGAAGCGATGTAAAGCATAATTAGCCACCAAATACCCAAAAAGCAGATAGATGTATGACTACAGATCTTCCTGATTGAATGATCAGATGATCAGTTAGCTGTTTGACATCTACTCTTTCAAAAATTTGGGGTATAAATGGAAGGTTGGAGATTGATTCATTCACAACTTGAGGTTATCCATTAATATCCTGCTGTATGGTTTGAATGACTCGCTATGAAAAATTCCAAATGCCTTGATGTCCACACTGATGTCTTTAGAATTCAAATATTTGGTGTCTTGCAAACCATGAGCCCATGGGCTGTAGTCACATATCAAGGTTTTAAAAGCTGAGCTTAAAGAAGTGCTGCACATGAATAGTGCTAAGAAAAAGCCAGAGAGGCCAACAATTACCACTGATTATTTTTAGAGGCATGTTTGTATTAAATAAAACAAGATACAAAGCATTACAACATGGATATAAAAAAGCAAGGATTGGTGCAATAAATCAAAAAATAAATGTAAATAAATGTTGAGTAGGCATTTTTCTTTTACTTCTGCAATTCTGCAAATTATTATAACAGATTATGTACAGATTATTTTTTGAAAAAGGAAAACATAATGGGAAGAACAGTATAATCACATTAGCGGTTTCAAAATAAAAGTCTGTACCTCCATATGGGAATTAATCTCTCTACAGTAAGAACTCCAGTTCTAACCTCTGAAATAAAAAGCTGAGTAGATGCAGGAACAGTAATACACAGATGATATTATATGTGGTGGTGAGGTTTTTGTGCTGAGAGGCAACCATAGATAACACTGTGTAAACTAGCTGCACAGAAGTACACCGCATTGCTGTCCTGCTGGAGTTTCTCAATTGTTAAGGTGCAGTTTTGATTTGCATTTGCATTCCCATCTATTATCACAGGCACATTGGCCTCTGGGGTGGGACTGTCTCCCACCATGTATCCCAGCAGCTGTAACTGTCCACCGTGTGACTGCTTGTACCAGAGGATCCTATTGTAGCTGGAAATGGTGTGTAAACATCTGAGTGTGGCTGTCTCATTTGGGTTTTTGTACATATCAGCTGGAGTCTGGTGGACCTGGTCACTGAGTGAGACACCTGTGAAAGAAACAGCAAAGAACACCATGAGATACTTTACACACAGAAATAAGAAGAAAGTGCATGCTTTAGGCACAAATATCCCTGTTTCATGCCATTACCTGAAACCAAATGAATTTTCTGAATCAGAATCAGGAATAAAATTTTCATTCTTGGGTATTTTAAAGTATTTAGTTATTGTGCAGCTGATGTGGTCAAATTCTGTTTTTCTCAGTGGATCTGCAGTCATACTGTTCAGCCACATCCTTGATACTCAGAAAGTCTTAAAGTGGGAGGTGACATTCTCCTGTCTGCAATGATCTATTAGTTCAGTAAGTATGTAAAGATATGCTGCCACCTCATGAGCAGAGGAGGGACAGAATCATAGTTGAGTCATTGTTCAGTATAAAGTATTTTGAGCTGTAAGGGCCACTGTACATATTTACTAGTAATAATACTAAACTAGCCAAGCTTGTTTTGTTTTTTTAATACAGGCACATGGTTAAAATACAGATTACAATGTAATGTCTGATTTCAGTGTATAAATACACATATAAATATATAGAAATTAAAGTCAAACTACTATGCTATATGCAATGTGTTTATATTCCACTGACCGGAGAAACTGAATGACATTATGCTACTTCAGGTGGCTGTGGATGAAATGATCCCAGTCGACGTGAGGTGGATGGGACCTGAGATAAAATTTTCTCAGTTTCAAGACAAGCTATTGAAGTAGCTACCAATAAGAGTGTGAGAAGCTGTAGGTTGACAAAGTATCACCTGGAAATGAATAAATTAGAGCATTACCTAGCCAACTGTATCGTGAAATGTTTGCAAACCACCAATCAACAGCTTCAAAGGGATGGATGGTGAGGGAATTGTTCTCTGTGTGGATGCAGCTTAAGTGCAGCCTGAAGCGCTTGGTTCACAGTGATTACACCTGGTCTAATCTCAATGTTGTCACAGATTCTAAGGTAGCGACACCATCAGTCAGGATACTGCATCAAATCTAATGTGCCTCAACTGCCACTCTAAGTGGTTGTTGAGGTTGTGATGACATTATAGTAAGCACAAGGAGCATACATTTAACCAGGAGAACACCAGAGCAGACACAGATGACTAGGGAAAAAAGATAAAGGGAAAGACAAGACTGTATTTACACTAATTACGTGAAAGGACATTGTTGGGAACAGGGCACAGGTGGAGGCAGGGCAAACAGTTACAAAGGAAGGAAGATAAAAACAGAAAGCCTTCAGTCAGAAAGGTTAACAAAAAAGAGTGAGAGAAAGCAAAACCAACAAGTAGGCTGACATGCAAATTTCTTTAAAAAGGCTATTGCTGAAGCTGTTCATGAGAATCTCTGGCTTAGGTGTCACGCAAAGAACAAAACATGTGCCAGTCTTTAGAAGCTACAGGAAAGGCAGTGTAGCACAGGGCTCTGGACACTGCTTTGCAAATCTCTGCAGAATGCCCCACATAGTTGCTGTCAGAAAGTTTGGTAACAAATCGACCGTTAACTGCAGGAACAAAATCCCAAGAAAAAGTAAGCCAAGGTACATCACAGGAAGTTGATTCTGTTCATCTGGCAGAATTTCCAGATAAACAGAACCAACTTCCTGAAATTTCCTTATTTGGATGATTGAGCTTGCATCAAGACTAAAAAGTCAGATTTTAAAAAAAAGTCTGGAAGAGTCTGGAAAATGACAATGAAAATACAATGGTTAAAAACTAATTTAAAAAATAGAAGGCTTCACCTTCCAGGAACATTTCTGCCTGCACAATAAGAACTAAGGGGGTGTGAACAGTAATACACAGATGATATTATATGTGGTGGTGAGGTTTTTGTGCTGAGCAGCTGCCATAGATAACACTGTGTAAACTAGCAGCACAGAAGTACACCGCACTGCTGTCCTGCTGGAGTTTCTCAATCGTTAAAGTACAGTTTTTATTCTCATCTGCATTCCCATCCAAGGTCGCAGACACATTGGCCTCTAGAGTGGGACGGCTTCCCCACATGTATCCCAGCAGCTGTAACTGTCCGCCCTGTGACTGCTTGTACCAGAGGAACCTGTTGTAGCTGGAAATGGTGTGTAAACATCTGAGCGTGGCTGTCTCATTTGGGTTTTTGTACATATTAGCTGGAGTCTGGTGGACCTGGTCACTGAGTGAGACACCTGTGAAAGAAACAGCAAAGAACACCATGAGATACTTTACACACACAGCAATAAGAAGAATGTGTGTGTTTTAGGTAGTGGTTATTCCAAAAATATCCCTCTTTCATGCCATTACCTGAAACCAGATTAATATTATGAATCAGAATCAGGAATAAGATCAACATATTCTTTATTTCAACTATTAAACTAGTTTTGGTGTATCTGTGCTGTTGCCTTCAGTTGCTGTTTTTCTCACTGGATCTGCAGTCATACTGTTCACCCACATCCTTAACACACAGAAAATCACAAGGTGGGCGGGAACCTCCTCCCATCAGCCCTACACCATTAGTTGAGTACGTTTGTGAAGATATGCTGCCAGTTCATGAGAAAACTGAGTCAGAGTTGGAGGGAGTGGTATTACCTACTTACTGACACCACCACACAACTGTGGCAGATGAAGCCAGATTTCTCCTGTAAAAAGGGCTTTTTTTCCCTTCGCACTGCCGCCAAGTGGTTGCTATTGTCCTCTGAGGGTTTGCTAGATTGTTTGGAGGATATTGACTACCATGGGACTCAGAGCCTTTAGTTGTTCTGCCCCGAGACTTTGGAATCCACTTCCACCAGATCTCCAGCCCACAAACTCTCTCAGCACTTTTAAATCACGTCTCAAAACCCATACACCTGATCTGTCTTAGTCCATTTTTACCTTGCTCAGCTTTTTACTTCTATGCTTGTGTTCTTTTTTTTTTTTTTTACTTCATGTCTAAATTTTATTTTGCCATGTTTATTATATTTTATTGCTGCTATTGTTCTCGTGTTATTGTAAGGTGACCTTGAGGGTCTGAAAGGCGCCTATAAATAAAATGTATTATTATTATTATTATTATTATTATGTTAAGGCATGAATGGCTTTAAATTTTCTTAACGTAAATGAACAGAAAACAGAGGTGATTGTGTTTGGTCCCTGTGACCCCTGCGATCCCTTACAAATTAATAAAAAACCCTTTCCAAGGAACCAAGGAGTGATTTTTAACTAATCTAACATTTGACAAACAGATTAATGCTGTAATCAAGACCAGTTTCTTTCACCTTCGGCTACTTACTAAAGTGAAGCCATTTCTCTGTTTTAGAGACTTTGAGAGAGCTATCCATGCCTTCATTTCATCTCACCTTGACTATTGTAATAGTCTTTACTCTGGTGTTAGTTTGTCATCAAGTTAGTCGTCTGCAGCTGGTCCAATGCTGCAGCACGATTACTAACTGGCACACGCAAGCGAGAACACATCTCCCATACTGGCATCATTACACTGGCTGCCAGTCAGTTTTCAAATTAATTTTAAGATTTTATTATTTGTTTTTAAGGTGTTGTTGGTTAGCGCCCTCATACCTTTCTGATCTTTTAGGTTGGTACACTCCTGCAAGCTCACTGAGGTCTACAGATCAAATACTCCTGGTTGTCCCGAGGTCCAGATTAAAGCACAGAGGAGATCGGGACTTTGCTGTGGCTGCTCCAAAATTGTGGAACAAACTGCCCCTTCACATCAGGACCTCCCCAACACTGGACACTTTTAAAACCCGTCTGAAAACCCACTTTTATTCCATGATTCTAAATCAGAATGAGTTTGTACTGTTTTTATTTATCTTATTTCTTACTCAAATCTTCTAACTTCATGATTCCTTTTCTTAATCTTTATCATTTCTTTTGATTATTTTAATTGTACAGCACCTTGGTCAACACTTGTTGTTTTAAATGTGCTATATAAATAAATTGGACTTTGAGTTTGACTATTAGTGTAGGGCCTTAACAATATAAAGGCCTTGAGGTGACTTGCTGTCATTTGGTGCTATATAAATAAAACTGAATTGAACTGATGTCTTGAAATTGCAGGTCTGTTCAAAAACGTTTCTACTGTTGAAGGTGTCATGAGCTACAGATCAATTTTATTTCTAGCTTTATTCACCTAATAGGTTAAATTGAAATGTTTGGCCATGTTCTGCACCCACATGCACACACTCAAAATGTAGCTACGAGGCAAGAGTTTTAGTATGATGGCAAGAACCCGATGAAGCTCTGCTAACTGTTAAGAAGTGACGTTGTGATGATACTAACAGGGGAGGGCAAAAAGGTGAAAAATTAAAGACTGACATTGTTTGAACATCTGAAGAACACCAGGGGCTGGTCAGGCTCCCAGAGTTGCAGGGGTTTGGGGAAGAGTGAAGATTTTTCATGGAGCAAACGTGTCAAACTGTCTTTGGTAATGCCATGCCCCGCCATTGCATAAAAGTATTGCTCTAATCCTGAGTAATCGGCTGTCTGACATCAGATATTGACAAAGTGTTTGCAGAATGTGTGGTTACAGCAGATGAGTGTGGTGAGGTTTTTGTTACAGACTGCGTGGGTGATGCAGCAGTGTGCTTCACTTGCAGCGCAAAAATATATCACACTGGGGTGGGCTTCATTCTCAGCTGAAAAGTGAAGAGACGAAGCACTTCTGCCATCTCCGCTCACGTTATAAAGTGCTTGGAATGGGCCTTCAACAGTCTGACTGTCATATCGTGCGAACCCAATGAGAGTCATTCCATTCGTCCTTGTATACTGCTTGTACCACAGGATCATGTAAAAATCACTGTTACTGTGATTGCAGTTAATCAGGACTTGTTTTCCAGCCACTTTGAACATCTGAGCAGGACTCTGATGGACAGTTTTTGATGAGAGCCCTACAGAAAACACAATTGAAGCACACAGTTGGAGTTATTAGAAGCATTAATATTTAAATCAGTACTTACAGAACTCAGGAATTTACCTGCTAGACATAGTGGCAGAGCAGCTAACTGAAGGAGCAGTCTGAGCATCATTATTGTGCAGGTGAAAGCCAGAGAATCACGAAGAGTACTTGTGTAACTGCTGTTGACACTGTGTGATACAGAGACAGCCCCAGAGGTGTTTCCATGTGGTGGCATGGATTTACACAATTGTGATTATTTAGCGCCTCTTCTTGGCGTTAGTAGGGTACTGAACCTTTGATGCTACGAGTATAAATAAATGTAGAGTGTGCAGCACAACATGACTTTCTTACCTCTTTAAAGTTGTATTATTCTAGTGTCTTTACCTTACAATAAAAAATGCCTAAAAAGAGGCAACTGTTGTGATTTGGCGCTATATAAATGAAAATGAACTGATAAGGTTGGGTTTCTGGAGGTTGAAATTTAACTTAAGTATTAAATTAATGGTAAATAAAATAGAAAAGATAGCAAAAGGTGACACACTGAGGTCAAACAACAGTCAGTCTACTCTGAGTAATCCTGAGTTAACTGTGAGAAATGAAAAAGTTTTGTAGAAATTCCAAAAAATGAAAAGAAGGAAAGAAAGAAAGAAACTGGGGGAAAACCATATTTACCACTATGCAGGATCCCATCTTCTGTTAACGTTCCATAAATATTTAGAAACTGAGGTGGTGGACTTTTGAGAGAGGAATGTTGTCCCATTCCTGTGTGATTGCAGCTTCTCAAGAGTCCTGGGTGGTATTTTTTTTTTGTTTGTTGGTTTCTGATGCACTCAGCCACCAAGGCCTGTAAGCACACTCACCGTGCAAGACTCCATTGCTGAAGGAAAAGCATGCTGAAGTCATTTTAATGTTTGCTGAACAACAATTAGACGAACCTGAGAAATACTGTAAGAATAAAGTCTGGTCAGATGAGACCAACATTAAACTCTTTGGACACACACCATGCTTGGAGGTCAAAAGTCACTGCATATGACCCAAAACACACCATACCAACAGTAAAGTTTGGAGGTGGGAACGTCATAGTGTGGGGCTGTTTTTCTGCTTCACATAATTGAAGGAAGGATAAATGGAAAAATGTACAGAGACATTCTTGATAAAAATCTGCTGTCAACTAGGATGAGAAAATGAAATGAGGGTGTAGGTTTCAGCAAGACAATGATCCCAAACACACATCGGAGCAATGTGAGGAACTAGTTTCTTCATACAGGAGGATCTTTGAAGCAATCCTCACCAACAAAGGCTTGAATAGGAACTATTAAATAAATTTCAGTTACCAGCCTCAATACGTTTTCCCTGTGTCATTCCTCATTATTACACATAATTTATGGTCATCTGTGGTTTGATTTCTTTGCATGTGTGGATTGGATTGATGAGAATTTCATGTCAATACCATCTTTAGATGATAGAACAGTGAAGATGGAAGTTAGGTACAGCAGCTAAATCTGTTACAAAGCATCTTTTCATTTTATGTGTTCATATATTTTGTAGCTGGTGCCTAAAAGAACAGACAGAAACTGTCCCTCCAAAGATGTTGCTTAAAAGTCATCCTCTAGCTGTATCTGTTATCTCCTTTTTTCTGGCTTCATCACACCCTTCTGATGTTTACCCTTGGTATAAAGTCACACAAGCCTGAAGAGAAGCTTCCTCTCTGCAAACAGAACCTCCTCTGTTGTCCGAAACTGGAGAGGTTAACATTCCTCTGCCCAGGCCTCAAATAAAGGCCTAAATTCTTGCGGAAATAATCCAGATTCCTGCTGGGAGTGCAAACCTACCCTCTCTTCCCTGGCTCCCTCAAGGTGGACAATCAGTGTCTTTGTGAAGCCAAGTTGATGCCAACAGTCTGAGAGCAGAGCAGGTCCCCCCAGCACCAATAAGCCCCTCAGTTCTGCAGTGCGAGTTGAGCAGACGGGCTGACTAGCTGTGGAAACAGTGGGGTAAAAGATTGTTGTAGGGACTTGTCAAGATGGACAGAATTACTCGTAAATGGACTATCAGGGTGACACTTTCTTGGCGGATTATGGATGTGCATTTCTCTAAATGGATTTAATGGCATCGAAGAAGTCACAATGTGAAATCTGACTGAAAGGTAGGCTGCTCTCCTCATTTTTTCTGACCCCCAGTAAGTTGGACAGACTTCACAGTTAGAAGCTGCGTTATTTTACGTGGCAGCACTCAAAACCGCAAAGAGAAGCAAAGGCTTACATGATCAAGAGACACAAGTCAAGGTGCTACCTTCAAAAATGTTTCAAAATCTGGTAACATCTTTTGTCTACAGAGGAATATATTAGCAAAATATTAAACAAGAGGCAGAAATCTTTCTGTCATGTTTCTTTAATCTTGTCTCTTTCTGTTACTGTACAAGTCGTAAAAAAGGCAAAAGGTGCTTTACTTCAAGTCTCTTCTTTGTTTTGGAGGGCGGGAGAAGTGCAGGGGGTCAGTCAGGCAATTAGGCAGGATTCATTGTTCGACCACTTAACATGCTTTATTTCAGCATTCAAAATAATTAAAAACATCTCAATTTATTATACATATACAAAATAGGTACAGATCCTTGTGGTGTTTTCCCCCATGGGTGTGTCTGTCTGCCTTCTCTCACAAACTCTCACTGATGGTTCTCTTTCTGCGCATTTTATCACAGCTCGAATTTTGTTGTTGTTGAGAAACTTCAAGAAAAGAAAAACAAGAAACAGACCACAACAGATAGTTGGTGGACTAGAATCTGGATGACAGTTAAAAGTGAAGGGGGAAGTTCAAAACATTAAAAAAAAGGAGGCTTAAAGAGGCTTAAAGAGGCTGGTTGCCAACATTACCAAAGCTGGAAATAGAAGAAGTCTGTCTCATTCTGGACACCAAGAAAAAAAACTGTGGTTTTATTTTAGCACCATGAGGAGGACCCTGCTATGCCAGAGTGACCGTAGCTACACTACTACACAACAGTATAGTCATACTGAGCAGCCAGCAGACCTCTGAGAAAGAAAGAATAGCACCTTTAGGCTTTTGCCCTCTCTGCTTCTGTTAAAGTGTCTGCAAACCTCAACTACCCCCACTGGCCACCACAACTCTACTGCAGGCTTCACTTTAAAAAACACTGGGCCCTTTTTTTTAGAGCTGGAATTCCTTTCACTTCTGAGGTAGGCATAAGGATTTTTTTGTTTTTTTCCCCAAAAAAGAGGTTTAAACCCATGTTTCTCTGCTGGTGGTTTTAATGTGGCTTTTCTTTAGGAAAAAAAGGGAGACATAGAGAGGAATAAACATGAAAGAGACCACAACAACAAACAAATCACAACAGCTACAACATCAGCAGGTGAGGAAGGGATAACTCTTGAGGAGGCGTTGTCTAGGGGCAGGTGGAAAAGGGGAAGGGCAGAACAACAGAGACAAACATGGCTGTCAGTTTCACCGTTTATTCATCAACACCTGAAACGTGGTACAAAGCAATTGGGTTCTGTCTGTTGGGACTGTCCTTTCATTCCTCTCACCGCAGAGGTGTATAAAAATACAAAAGTCACCTGTGTCTGTTTCTGTAAACTCCAGAGAGGCCTGGTTTGGCCGCATGATGAGGGGAAGTCAATTTTTTTTTACACTTTACAGAGGCATATATTATTTTCTTGTTGCCAGTGAAACAAAATGTCTTCTCTACAGGATCCTTGGTGTTGGTGATGGCAAAAACAAACAAAAAAAAGTCAGAAACAAAAAAAAAAAGTAGTGGTCCCAAACGCGACGATGCAGATGCCTCTACACTGCCGCCATCTTGTTCTCGTCGAAGTGCAGGTTTTAGGCAAAGCGGACCATCGGAGCAACGGCCAAATGGAAACTTGTAGAATCAAGAACGAAGGGTCAGATTTTTCAGAAAAATGGCATCGGGAGAATGATTTGTTGGGGGCATTTTTTTTGCTTTTGCTTTAGAGAGAGATGACTGCTAGAAAAAAATTAAACACACACACGCACACAACAACAATTTCAAGTCCAGATTTCTCTTTTTACAAGAAACAGACAGGTCCAACTTCAAAGCCAAACTCTTGGTCTGGAGCACCAACGTCCATAGGAGCGATATCAATGATGGGCAGGCGAGATGTTTTCGATGTCTTGTAGTCAATGACTGTCTTGCCCCATGTACCGGTGTGTGACTGGAAGGAGAGACAACGAAAATCAGAATTAGGGTTCATATTCAGAATAGTGCTGATTAGAACCTTTAGCCTCTAACCCTTCCCAATCTCTGTTAGCTTTGAATAATTAACATATTGAGTTTAATGTCAAATGTTTCCTCACCGTGCATCCATCCTCAAGGACGCTGTAGGTGAAGCGGCTGTTGCCCTCGGCTCTGATCTCAATCTCGTTGGAGCCCTGGAGCAGGAGGGCCTTCTTGAGGTTGCCAGCGGCGGCGTCCATGTAGGCGACGCTGTTCTTGCAGTGGTAGGTAATGTTCTGGGATGCCTCAGTGGACATGAGACGCAGGAAGGTCATCTGGATGTTGACATCCTCTGGCAGAGAGCCCTCACTGCCATACTCGAACTGCACAAGACAGAGAACAGGGGATAATTACTGACTGTGATGGGCAGAGGAGTTAAAGTGTGATGGTATTGAAAAAGATTGGTTAAAAACAAAGTGAGAAGAAGTGGAGATGGGTAGAGAGGAGTAGAAGAGGAACTGAAGCAGACATTTAGGAAAGATGGGTAAGAGAATGAACTCAAGCTGTGGAAAATCACAATGGAACTGGAGATAAGAGAAATATGGAAAAAAGAAAATATAAAGAAGATTAGAAGAAAAGGTAACAGGTAGGTTCTATAAATTAGGAAGCTTACCTGGAAGCCTTCATTCATAGCCTCTCCGAACCAGACGTGCTTCTTCTCCTTGATGTTCTTGCTGATGTACCAGTTCTTCTTGGCAACCTCACGCTGAGTTGGGGATACGCAGGTCTCGCCGGTCTCCATGTTGCAGTAGACCTTGATGGCGTCCTGAGTGCAGCCCTGATCAGGGTCAATCCAGTACTCACCTGCAAAACACAAACAACTTCAAAACTCTATTCCACTAGGCCTACATCTGACTGCCCTCGGACTAGCTCTCCTGTCACTGTATTGAACTGCTCACCGCTCTTCCAGTCAGGATGGCACATCTTGAGGTCCCTGCAGGTTCTTGCTGGGTTCTTGCGGGTTCCATCAGGGCTGCGGATCTGCTCAATCTGCTGGCTCAGGCTCTTCAGGGTGCTATCAACCTCCAGATCACGGTCACGGAGAACGTTAGCGTCGTCAGCACGGTACATGCGGAAGGGATCAGGGGCCTTCTCCTGAGGCTGGACCATGAAGCCAAGGTCAAATCCACCACCAGGGGCACCAGGTGCTCCAGGAGGTCCAGGAGGTCCAGGAGGACCCTGCAGAAGGAGAAGGGTAAAGAAAAAGTGTGGGTTCGTTACTTCATCAGTAATGTGCTGCTTTTAGCAAAATGTAACCCTCAAAAACCCTAGGTTTAAAGGTACAACTTGGCACAACTGAAGTAAACAGCTGAATGTAAAGAAGGTTAGCTTGTTAGACTTACAGCAGGTCCCATCTCTCCAGAACGTCCACGAGGTCCAGGAGGTCCAGTGGGTCCAGGCAGACCGCTCACACCATCCTTACCAGGAGCACCAGCAGCTCCTGAAGGGCCCTACAAATACCAGGAAATTTCAAATGTCAGTATCTGAAAATAAACTAGGTAAAGCTGAAACTACACAACTTCTCCAAACTAAGTTAACTTACTCTAGGTCCAGCGGGTCCAGCAGCACCAGCGGGTCCAGACTCTCCAGAAGTTCCCTATGGGTGCACAAAAGAAGACAATCAGTTTAAAACTAAGTTTGCTGGTGTATGGCATTACTTTCTTTGACTGTAGTATATGCAGACTCAAGTATAAAATATCATACAGGAGGTCCGGGAGGTCCCTGCATGCCAGTGAATCCTCTGTGTCCCTTCATGCCTCTCTCTCCAGCCTCTCCTGTCTCTCCCTTGTCACCACGAAGTCCTGGAGCCCCCTGTTATAAGGAAAAATGACAGACATCATTTGGTTTAACCTTCCTCGCATGCTCTTCCATCCAGTGTAGTTTTGCAACAAATATTGCTACTTACAGCAGGGCCACGAGGTCCAGCAGGGCCAGCAGCGCCGGCAGGGCCAGCAGGTCCCTGGAAAATTGAAAATAATTTGTTTTATGTGGAGACAGGGTTGCAGTAACTTACAGCCTTTGCCTTTGTCTGGCATGACAGACCAAGCTGAAACATTACTGAAGCAGATTTGTCACTCACAGTCTCTCCACGGTCACCAGTCTTTCCAGCAGGGCCGACAGGTCCAGGGGCGCCAGGGGGTCCAGGGGCACCAGGGGCTCCGGCAGGGCCACTCTCTCCACGGTCTCCCTAAAGGACAAATAAAAAATCAGGTTATCACTAGCTTCAAACAGTGTATCTGACTACATTTGCCAGTTAAGCTTTATGTTAAAAATTCTAGTAGTGTATGATTATGTCTGAATATGCTGAACACACATATATATCCTCCAGGGTGGGATTCACAAATCATAGCAGTACTCACAGAAAGTGTGACTTCTTCCTCTGGTCGCCATTTTTAGAAGTTGTGGATGATGGCTAATAGGTTAGCTTTAGGCTAGATAAGTTGTGATGCTACATAAATTATTTAGTTGCATGTTAACATGTTAACACGCTAACTTGTAGTGCCAACATACTTGGCACTAAAGACAAAGTTCAAATGGAACAAAAAATAAGATAGCTGTGTGTTGTTGGTGAGGTCAGCTTATCTTACCTTGGGTCCAGGGGCTCCATCACGACCAGCTGCGCCCTCGTTACCAGGGGTTCCCTTAAACAGGCACAGAGCAGGTTAAGCTTAACAAAAACCTTCAGAATTGACTTCACTGAAAGTTTGCTAAAACGGTCAATTTTAAAGTCATTACAATTTATATGGCTAAATGCAAAACGAGATGTGTCAGAAATAGTGTTTATAGCAAAATACTGTCACAAAAAAAGTTCTATTAGGAATATAGCAGTCACTAGATGCAACTACATTTCCATGGGCATGTAATTGGCCCTTTAATGGGCTTCACAGTTTGTTGGGTAGGGTAACCAAAGGGATAGCCACTCCTTGGCTCTCCACTTGCTCTGGTGGGACTTTATACCTCACGTCCAGGCTCTCCAGGGGCTCCGGCCAGGCCAGGGGGTCCCATGGGTCCGGGAGGTCCACGCTCACCGCTTGGGCCACTAGGTCCTTGCTTTCCAGGCTCTCCCTATGAGTGCAATAATTGCAGTCAGTCCAGTTATATTAACCTCATTCATATTTCTAACTGACTGAGACTGGTCTGTCTTATTTTTTGCTTAGCTAAATGAGAATTAAATGTTATTGTTTTGTGTCTTTTAGAAGTAGATTTTTTTCTTGATTTAGAATGATGTCATTTGATGTTCTGGATTTATCAGATCCACGGAACATTTTGAAATTTTTGAAATTCTGGGTTTTAGAATACCAAGGGGAACTTACAACAGGTCCGGCAAGTCCAGGGAAGCCTCTCTCGCCTCTCTGTCCAGGCAGACCAACAATACCGCGCTGTCCAGCAATACCCTGAGGTCCAGGAATACCAGCACTACCCTGTGAAAGACAGAGAGAAAGTAATTAGACACTGAGACACAGGTAGCAGAAACTGTGCAGTCAGTGAAAGGATGGAAATTAAATTTAATAATATTCCTGAAAGAAGATAATCATTA
This sequence comes from Oreochromis aureus, assembly GCF_013358895.1. Classification (NCBI taxonomy): domain Eukaryota; kingdom Metazoa; phylum Chordata; class Actinopteri; order Cichliformes; family Cichlidae; genus Oreochromis; species Oreochromis aureus. Next base: position 32,164,242 of record NC_052945.1, on the reverse strand, counting down.
TCGAATCAGGCTATGGTTTATTATAAATTGTGTCACAGCATTTTAGAATGTACTGAAAGTTGATATAACTTACGGGAGCACCATCAGCACCAGGGCTACCCTTCTCTCCAGGAGGTCCTGGGGGTCCAGCAGCACCCAACTCACCAGGGCGACCAGCAGGTCCAGTCTCACCACGGTTTCCTTTGGGTCCCTCCTTGCCAGCTGGTCCAGGAGGTCCGGGAGGTCCAGCGTTACCCTGTGGGGAGGACAGGGAGATTTGAAAATAATACCAGGAAAACTAGGTTTTGCGCACTGTGTCAGAAACACCTAACAAAAACTTACAGCGGGGCCGGGAGGTCCAACTCTGCCAGCAGCACCAGGGAAGCCAGTAGCACCCTAGGGAGATAGAGGCCAATTAGCTCACTAAGGCTGCAAAAATACTGCATCAAGTCAGTAAAAAACGAAAAAACGAAAAAACAGAGATGTATCAAGTGATGGATTTGATGGTGGTTCGTGTTTGGAAAATAAATAAAATGTTTCACTACTTGCTTTCTTTTTTTAAATTTGAAAAGTAAAGTGAGAGTGACTTACAGGAGGTCCAGCAGGTCCACGGGCTCCCTTAGGGCCAGTGTTTCCAACGGGACCCTGAAACGCAACAGCATAGTGTCAAAGAAACAGTAGCACACAATATGGCCACATATATGTCTAAATAGCTATAGTTTATGAACTGGGATATGCTGGGAGTATGTGATTGTGTAAACCTGAGGTCCAGGAGCACCAGTGGGTCCAGCAGGTCCGGGAGCACCAGAATCTCCCTTAGCACCATTATCTCCAGGCTCTCCCTTAGCACCAGGCTGTCCGTCAGCACCCTATAGTGGATTGGTGGTTGTGAAGAGAAAGCCAAATAGTTTTTCAGTAACTTCTGTGTTAGAGTAAGAAAAATAGTGTGGACACTATTGTAGAATTTACTTACAGGAGGTCCAGCGAATCCAGCAGGTCCAGGTGGTCCGGCTTCACCACGCTCGCCCTAAGATGGAGGTGGACGAATCAGAATGAATTCAAAGATTCAAAGATTAACACACTTGAGAACTTTGAATTAAACATTATCTGCTGCAGACAAAGCAGTGCTTACAGGGGGTCCACGGGCTCCAGAAGGTCCAACAGGTCCTTGGGCACCAGGCTCTCCCTTGTCTCCTGGGGAGCCAGCAGGTCCAGGAAGTCCAATTGGACCAGTCAAACCACGAGGACCATCCTTACCAGGAGTTCCATCAGCACCCTTAGGTCCTTGGTCACCCTGTGTGTTTGAAGGGAAAAAAGATGTTGGTAATAAGACGAACATTCACATAGTATATCAGATCTTGCAATACTGGGGTCATTTGCTAAGTCACCGTAAAGCCCATCAGTGATTACACCGGGCATTTGCACCCCAATTGTGTTATAATGACAATAAAATGGATGGACACATAGTAGAAACACTGATCAGTACCAATCAGTGTTTGTTGGATTGCTAAAGTAAATCTCACCTAGGATAGCAGTCTAGAATGGCAGTGACAGCCAATGTACTATCCTGGCTACTCTGAATACTAAGAGTAATAGGACTACAGAAGGTGACTTACTCTGTTTCCTCTCAGTCCTGGAAGACCAGCGGCACCGCGCTCACCAGGCATTCCCTGCAGTCCAGGAGGACCCTGAGCTCCAGGAGTACCGGGGGCTCCAGCATCTCCCTGAGGAAGAGATGTACAGAATTCAGCAATTTAGTCAATATGCTCACAACTGAGAACTTCTTAATTTTTATATAAGATGTGTTCACCTTAGCACCATCATTTCCAGAGGCTCCGGGTGATCCACGGGCACCAGCAGGTCCAATTGCCCCAGGTGCACCACGCTCACCAGGGAATCCTCTATCGCCCTGAGGAGAAGAGTGGGTTGAAATGAGGTTATTGGATGGTTTGTTGAAAGCATGAGAACTAGATCTGCTAGATCAGTTTAGTTGGATGATATTCCCAAAGGGAGGTTCATATCTGAGGTGAAGCTTTCGTCCTAATTTACCTGTTTATTTATGAATGACAGTGTAAAACAGAATTTCTGATCAACACGAAGAGCTACTTTGTAAATGGCAATGCAAGGCTTTTCCTCCTGTGACCATGTTGATACTGTTATAGTACCTTTGTTTTGTTTACAGGTAATGTGAGTTGAAGCTAGTGATAGCATCTGTATAGATGCTATCACTATTAATGATACAGTAGCTTATTAGCAATCCTAATATTGAAAGTAGCTGGCTAGTTAGCAAGCTAACAGTTGTTTTCCAGGTCTAACATGGAGCATTTTGGACAACAATCTACTTCAAAGAATAAAAAAACTTACTCTAGCTCCAGCGGGTCCTGGTGCTCCAGCTTCACCGGGTACACCCTATAAGGAAAGGCAGAAATACAGAAATAAGCACTTTTATTCACTGAAAATGATGCTGTTCCACTCATAGTTCAGTTTCAATCAGTACCTGCTCTCCAGGCTTGCCAGTCTCACCAACGGCTCCCTGGGGTCCTGGAAGACCCTGGAATCCAGGAGATCCAGCAGGTCCCTGCTCTCCTCTCTCACCAGCAGGACCCTTAAGATGAGCAGAGAGGGAGGGTCAGCAATGGTGGCAGTAATCCATTGCGTAGATCTGACTTGTTCTTGCAGCTACAGATGTAGCTTTAAGTACTTTGTAGAGAGCCATCAACACAAACTTGGGTGTTAATATTGAAGTGTGGGCAGTTAGTGTTGTTTACTTACAGCAGGTCCAGGAGGTCCCTGTGCGCCAACATCACCATCCTTTCCAGGTGCACCCTGGGTAGAGAGATAGAAGGCTTTTACACACACAATCCTACCATTGATGATAGATAACAAGAAAGAAAACAGTAATTCCACAAAGAAGCAGAATATTGAGCACTCACAGCAGGTCCAGTAGGTCCCATGGTTCCTCTCTCACCGGGCTTTCCAGCCTCACCCTATAGAAAAAAAACATGGAGACCATGACCACTATTACTAAGCATGATTAAATATAATGTGTAGATGTTGTAACGCTACTCACAGCAGCACCCTTGGGTCCGGGGAATCCCATGACTCCAGGCTGGCCTCTAGCTCCACCAGGGCCAGGAGGCCCAGGGCGGCCATCTTGTCCAGGAGCTCCCTGTTAAGGAAGATTAATTAAGGTTTTTGCTATTTCTTGACATAAATGATAAGAACTAGGGTTAACTGTACTGCACACAAACTTACAGAAGGTCCTATCTTGCCATCAGGTCCAGGGTTGCCAGGGCTGCCAGTCATTCCCTACAAAGCAGAGTTCAGAGGTCAGAGGAGGGACTGGGTATAATGAATAAATGATGCTGCAGAAAACTGTTTGACAGACAGTATGCTATCCCACCTTAGCTCCGGGCAGACCAGGCTCACCAGTGCGGCCAGGCTCACCAGTGGCACCTTTAGGTCCAACAAGACCGGGGGCACCACGCTCACCAGTGGCACCCTAAGAAGGAAATGAATGGTGAAGAATGGTGGAGATTCAAAAATGAGTTAAACCAAAATTATGGAAGCCTGCAGGTGAAATTAAGGTTTATATCTGTTGTATGTATGTGTGCATTTTCCTTACTTTGGGTCCAGCAGGGCCATCAGAACCAGGGAAACCACGACCACCAGGGGCACCCTGTAAAGACAATCAAACATGTCTTGCTTAGCTCTGAACAGTAAAAAGTGTTTAAACAGAAATGTGTCCAAACTTTAGGTTTAAAATTTAATACCCTGTATTATGCATACAGTCGAATTCCATCAGAGAGATCTGGGGCTCAGGTCTCTGGCATCATTTTTAACTTAAATTAACATCCAAAAGACTCAATGCTTTTAACCAAGTGCTTGTGCTTCAGTGCCTTATGAACATAATTATAGATTTAATCATGTTTTAGAGCACTGAGAGAACACAATAAGAAGAAAATGATGGCAGATAGAATCTGCCAGCCATTGACAAATTGCTTGTTTTAACCCTGTCTATAGGATCAGAAATGAATGTTTCTATCTTTGAATTCAGAAATTTTGCAGTGCTGCCCTGGTTTTAACTTTTGAGTACTAGCACCATTCAGTATGTCCATATCTGTAATACTCTTGACCAAATGTTTTGGGAACATTTTGAACCTCACTAATTAGAGTGTTTGTTTACATCATTTTTATGAGCCCAATGGTGTTTATTATATTTTCATTCCAAGCAGAGATTAATCTGCTTTTTCAATCAAAGTAACCTTTGTAATGTTTACAGCTGCAGACAAGTAATCTCAATCATTTAGATATGACCATCAGTATAAAGATTTCAGTCTTTTGTCCTTTGTGTTGAAACACCACCTCTGCCATCAAACTTCATTTTACAGACTAGAATACGTATAAAGTGGAAATCCAGTGAGATGCATACTCTCTCTCCAGGGCCGCCACGGGCTCCTGCAGCACCAGGCTCTCCTCTGGCTCCTCTCTTGCCCTCCTCACCGGGAGGTCCAGGGGGTCCCTGAACTCCTGGAGCACCCTGTAGAAGAGCAATGTAACATTTAATGTGGCATAAGAGGCTGATCACACATAATTTTAGCGCTGTGTGCTCTGTCATGATCTATGGTGAACTCACAGCCTCTCCCTTGGCACCAGACTCTCCCTTGGATCCTGGGGCACCAGCCTCACCCTAAGGGACACAAACAAACAAGAAAACATAAAATAAAACAAACTACAAACTCAGGAGAAATTACTATTATTTGGATAAATCTAAAAGGAAAATAATTTCAGGAAACAACAAATGCCCAAAACAAATCTCATTTTTGTTTTTATCTCTATAGGTTTTCTATGTCAAAGTATTCATTTTGAACACAAAACAAACAAGTTTAAATTTTAGGTGATTTTGCTTTTTTTGGATCTAAGAGATCTTTACTTACAGTGTTACCCTTGGGTCCGGGGGCACCAGCAGCACCCTGAGGTCCTGAGGGTCCACGGGGTCCAGGGAAACCAGGAGCTCCAGCAACTCCAGCAGCACCCTGTAGGGGGCAGCACACAACAATACAGTCATTTAATGTCATGCTGTAGAATTAGTGATGACTATCTGTAGCTTTAGTAAAAATAAGTTAGTATTAAAAATAGATTCAATTTGCTTAAAGACACTCACAGGTGCTCCCTTAGCTCCGGGGGCTCCATCAGATCCAGGGTTTCCCTGAGAGGAGAAGGAAGAAAGTTTATTTATTGTCCCAGAAGTCAGAATTTTTAGAATTTCTTTTAACAATTTAAATGATAATGTAAATTGTATTATTTCGTCATGAATCGGCTACTAGTGGCCTATTTTTTGTGGCCCATTTGTTGTTTTCATCAAGGATCTTTACTACAGTCACTCATACTTACGCCAGGTCCAGCTGGGCCAGCAGGTCCGGGGTTTCCGGGCTCACCACGAGCTCCAGCAGGGCCCTCGGGTCCACGAGCACCCTGAGCTCCAGCATCACCCTGGGGAGAAAGAAAAAATTATTTAGTAATAAAAACAGCTTGGTGGTGGAAGACAATAAAAAAAAAGATAAAATTGTGGGCATAAACAGAAGATTTGGTTTAGAGTAGACACTCAACATCTAACCTCAGCCAAAAAGAACCCCACAGCTTCAGCTATGACCCAGTCCCACATTCACAGACAATTACTGTGAATTTCTATCATAAGCTTTAAAATATACTGAGAACTCTGCAAAAAAAAAGAAAAGAAAAAAAAAGTGTCCATCCATCTAATTTCTCAATAGTTACTGTTCATACTCAAACAGTAGTGGGAGCTCAGATGATCTTTATTGACCGGCATTCTACATGTCAGGTCAAAGTAGGTGTTGGCTACCTACACGCTTCAGAAAATAAATTCTTTAAAGTCGGCACAGTAAACCCACAACCGAGAGAGGAGAGGAAATAGATTATACTGCTTTTCAGAAGAAAAATGGATAGCACTGAAGATTACTGGAGCGGATTGTGTCAGGAGCAGTTTATACCTTGGCTCCAGGGCCACCGGGGAATCCAGGGGGTCCAGCGGGGCCAGTGGGACCCTGAGAAGAACAAAAACACAGATACTCAGATATACATAGTGCATCTTTTTGGGTCAGCGCTGACCAGGCTGAGATTTTAAGAACTGAAGCTTTTGGCAATGAAAGACTTACAGGAGGTCCAGCAGCACCAGCAGCGCCATCGTTACCACGAGCTCCCTGCAGGTCAAAGACAAACGTGATTGGTTGATCGGTTTCTCAATTCACTTTTTAATTGATTGCACTAGTTGCGACTATGTAATGTATGGACTCACAGCAGCTCCAGTAGCACCAGCACGGCCTCTCTCACCAGGCAGACCACGAGGTCCCTGAGATAGACAAAGACAGTGTCAGTTAGCCAAAATCAGTTGTGGAAGAGAAGAAATCTAAGGTGGCAATTATGTAGCACAGACAGGGTGCTTGTTTTACTCACCATAGCACCAGGGGTTCCATTCTCACCAGGGGTGCCAGCCTCTCCCTAAATGTACAGAAATACACGGGCCGGCGAGGTGATTAGAATCATTTGTCAAAATTAATTAAACTCTAGAAACTTTATCAAACTTTTAGAAATTATGCTCGGCAATGCAGAATTTAGCCAATCAAGCTGCTATAACTAAAAAGTAGCCAGTGTGACTGCTAATGTAACTTGCTAGTGTTTAAATGGTTGATACTACTGCTTGTTGTAGCATTATTGTAGCCACAGCTTTTACTGTCCACATTGATACTCAAACTGTTAATACTAGTAGTATTTAGCTTTAGGTTAAAATATGTTGTATATGACCAACTTGTTGGTGGAGTGGTAGGTGAAGAAAATACACTGGTTATAATGGAGGAAATGCTGAAACTGTTTTAGACATTTTTAATGATTTTTCTGCATCTACAGGTTAATTTTTTCAGTGTGTCTTTAAACACTAAAAGGTACTCATTTGAGAACCATATTGATAGTTCTGCCAGAGATGTCTTCCTGTTAAAAGGGAGCTGTGATATGGTGCTGTCTAAAATTACAATTAAATGCAATTGATTTTATTGTACTTCAAATTCTGGCACTAGTGCTCCTACCACCAGCACCATTATGAGTTAGATATCAGTGCCACTATTACAACTACTTTTTCAATTACTACTGTCATTTATAGCACTGCTACGATTACAGCTACTCACCACTGCACTATAACTGAAGTAGCCCACCTGTGGGTGACTTTTTTCTACACTTATGTGGTGAGAATGAGTCTTATAACAAAGGGGGGGCAGTCACCTTGGGTCCAGCGGGGCCAGTGTCTCCCTTGGCACCATCCAGGCCACTGAATCCCTACACAGAATAAGAGACATGCAAAGATGAAGTTTCCAGCCACGAGTTTCAACATTTTTTATTTTGAGTTGAATATGAGTTGAATGGGGTGGCACAAGTTCTGACTCACTCTATGTCCCTTGATGCCAGGCAGACCTGGGGTTCCTGGGAAACCACGAGCTCCCTGGGAAAAAAAACAAAAAAACATGAGGTGACAAAAGTTATTATCTCAGCTCTGTTTTTGTTTTACATATCGGTGGTAAGAATCAGCAACGTACCTGAGGGCCAGGAGGTCCACGCTCACCGGGGCGACCTGGTTTGCCAGACTCACCCTGAGAGCAAGAGAGTTGGGGAGATGGGGATGAAATGATCGCTCAAGACATTCCTCAGTCTAAACTGATTGATATATATATATATGTAGGTAGATGAACTGATATGATATCAATCCAGTGCACTTACATCCTCGCCGTTCTTTCCAGGGGGGCCGGCAGGTCCACGGGGACCCATGGGACCCTGAAGTGAAAATCAAACATAAGGTGAGAATGCTAACATCACAGCAAAGTGCAACTTGCATTTGTTTCCCTGTCCTGAATACTCACAGGAGATCCGGGCTCTCCAGCCTCACCAGGGGGGCCAGTGAATCCCTGAGGTCCCTATAGTTGGTAACAAACAGAAACACCATCACTACACCAAATATGTTTATGCTATTCACTTTTTTAACACACTGTAAGGAGCAGTTTGTTAATTTGTATAGTTTTTTCAAAATTTATTTCAAAAAGATAAAAGATGTTTTTGCTGCCTAACAGTAATCAATATCAATACTACTGCCTAATGGTAATCAATCAGAAAAAAACACTGTCTTTGCGTTATTTGCAGTAGAAAAAGGAAGGACTGGATTCATGCCAGCTAGCATGCCAGGTTTCAGTTTTTAACCTAAGCATAAAAAAGCCATCATGTACTCACGCTAGATCCAGGAGGTCCAGGAGGTCCACGGGGTCCCATTGGGCCCTATCAATCCAACAGAGAAAAGCTTAGATACTGCGCATGGAAATATTTTGAATATAGTGTATTTAAATACATATGTAACCTACCATGGGTCCAGGCACAGGCATGGCAGGAGATTTCTCATCGTAGCCACCGGACATCTGAGGGGAGAAGTTCTGGAAAAAAATAAACACAGACATGTTAATCTCACAAAAATACCAAAATGATTGTTTTTATGATGAAAAAATATTAAATTTCATCTGTGTTGTGACATGACATAGGCTGCATGTTAGCTCTGAGTAAAGCAAAACATTTCAAATCTCAACACTAAATGTACTTTTTCCAGTTGAATAGAATCACTGATTCTGGATCATCTGAGGCATAGTCCAAATTAAATATCTAAATCATTGCATAGTTGTGTCACGTTCCATCAAGTATAGCTGTCTGTTGTTTCGTTTACCATGCACTTCCCCATTGCATAATTTTTTCATATTTCCAAATAAAAGCAAACACAATAACAAAACTGCAGCAGCAGATTAGACGATATGGAATCTCAATGCTAATGCCACTCATAACCATCCAATTCTAAAATGAGCAGTGCTATCAAGTCATTGACCTTTGACCTCAACAGTAGTATTAAAGGTGTCTCTGGAGGATACATACTGTATAATGTAGATAGGGAACATTTTGTCTGAAGTCAAACATATGTTAATGCTGACTGTCAAGTCTCTAATTGTCCAGCTTAACCTGGACCATTAGCATAGAAGTATGTCACTGATAATGTATACACAGGGAAGACTGTAGGAGTTTGCTGAACTGTGGTTACATGGAGTAAATGCTGAAGTATGTTAATAGATGCTAATGTCCTGAATCATGGAAAATTTGACTTTGATATTTAGCCATATCTAAAACAGCATCATGCTAACCAATGGTAAAGTTATACATGTTATCCATGCTATAGTTATTACTTTAGCATATACATATATAGTTGAAGTTATTGGCAAACTGAAACATAGAATATTTAATTAGAAGTTGATTCTACAAAAGTATGGACTCATGTTTAAGCAAGATACAGAAATGCAAATTAGCTTTTGAATGTTAACTAAGTATCTCATTAAAGAATATGACATTGTGGCAGTGTGTTCTTTTAACATTTTAGCACAGAGGCAAATGGTAAAATGAATTAGCAAATAATAAATTATATTTTGTTACTATTTAAAATATTTTCAATCAATATTTTTTGTATATTAGCAGTCATGTCAACAACAGGCTGGACAGAGGCATGAAGATATGCAGTGCTAGCCTAGCATGTGGGACCATGATCCTGTAGCAGAATTCAGTCTTTGGAGATGTCAGATAAGATTTCTAAATCAGACCTGGAGTCAGTGGGTATATTAGAATGTAAATAAACCTCTAAAATTAAAAATGGTAGCTTAGCAAACTCTGACTCTCTAAAGTTTCTCCACTTCCAGAATATTGTCTGCTTTCCTTTCAAAAGGAAATGAGGCATCGTTCTATCCTTAGTAATGACTTCTTGACCTTCTGATCACAGACACTGTGCCAAACTCCATCACATCACATTTGGGCTTCAGCTTTGACAGTTGACTTTTTCCGCTCTAGCTGCAGCACGATTAACATGCTGTCAATCATTTGCATACATTAAACGACATAGTTACGTTACTAACTGACCGGCCACCGTTGACCTTTAATGAGTGAAATACAGAATAACTAAAATTCAACAACTTACTCCACCAAGGCCAGGGGGTCCAGGTGGGCCAGGAGGTCCAGGCAGTCCGGGCTGGCCAGGCATACCATCTCTACCAGGGGGACCAGGAGGACCCTGTAGATAGAGGAAAACAGGGTCATACTCAAGAAGGTCGCTTGGATTAAAAGTTCTGATGTCCACAGTCCAATACTCTAAGAGAGAAACCTGATTTGTTAAACCATCAGTCATGTGCATTTCCTATGGTCTGACCTTATCATTGAAGACATGTGTTTGGTTAATATTTGATTCCATGTTTGTGTCTTCAAAGGCTTTTAAATCATTAAAGGTGCAGTTTACTTTGAGGCTGAGCACGAGACCAACCAGGAACAGTCTAGTCATTTGATATCAGGACACATGTAAGAGTGCCATTGACTTAGAAAACTATCTGTTTGTCATCATCATGCTCGGTAGCCAAAATAGCACCACGAAATACATCAGAATCATTATTACACTATTAAATGCACTATTAAAAACAACACAGCTGATCCACAGAGCCTCTTTTACAGTCTCAGATTCAACTTGTAAAGTGACCAATGAAGGTTCAATCAAATCAAATCCAAATAAATAATCAGAAGTCATAATTTCCTCCTAAGATTGCACCAAATTAAATGGAAGTAGCTCCACTGTTGAAAATCATGGATAAAGAAGTTGTTTTTTTCATTGATAAAAACCAAACATTATACTTATATAGGTAAAAATATTTATCCATGACAATGTTTGGTTTGATTTTGAAATGTAAGCCAAGTCACGGTGCTCTGCAGGTTTTAACCTGACCTCATCATGTTTTGTGTGAGGTAAAAAAAAAGACTTAAACTATCAAAATTGGATGTAACAAAGGACAACCAGTGCCCTACAGTGACATTTAAAAACACAAATCAAAAACTACAGTTTACAGAAACTTTACATGTAAGATTCTGTTTTCTCCCACCTCACTACATGAAGATGGGTAAATGGTTTTAGATTAAGTATGATGTGTTATTGAAAGCTAAAAGCAGTTTGCAGTTTCACTGCATTTCAAAGTCATCTAAGTCACATTTCCACATCTGCCGGATTTAAAACACATGGAGCTACATTCCGCTACTCTATCAGTGTAACTGATCTGCTCCAGCAAAAACACAGGAATTAGAGTGACAGATCTCGAGCTCACCACACAATCAAAAGTTACTCCACAAGTAAAACAAGGAAAGAAGAGGGTGTGAACCTACCCTGTCTCCCTTGGGTCCACGAGCTCCCACGGTTCCCTGTAGTGAAAAGAAGAAAACAGTGTGTCCAATGTGTATCTGATCTCATGGGAGTTGTACAAACTATTTACAAGTGTCAGTGAAAAATGTATATTTACCTCAGTCTGAGGCTCCTGGAAGCCTGCAGAGAGCAAACAGGTTTGGCATTAACAGATGAAAGCACCCAGAAAAGCTCATAATAATGCTCTAAGTGTTCAAACAGAGCCTAAAAAATAAGTTTTCAAAATCAGTGTCTCACTGACACCAGTAACTCCTGGCATGTCATTGAGGACAGATGATGGATTCATGTCATGGGGGCAGTTTAAATGTGAACATGTGATGTGCAAAAACTGTTTTGTGTATCTGTGCTTTGTCCAGAAAGAGATGAAGTTATTATACCGTCATCGGGGCAGATGGGGCAGCACTCGTCGTGGGGGATGATGGGGTTGGGGCAGTCCGTTGTATCCTCGCAGATGACCTCATCGCACATCACTGTGCCACTGTCGCACACACAGATCTGACATGGCTCCGGCTTCCACACATCCCGGTCTGCAAACACCTGGCCGTCCAGAGTGCAGCTTTTGCCCGTGCCTGAGGGGGGCGACACAGAGCGAGAGGGACGGTAAGAGACAGGTGAGCTACCTGAACGCACATGCAGACTCACACGCACCCACAGAAGTATCTACACTGGTGGGAGTCCAGGTAAAGTTTAAAACTAGGGCAGGAAACTAAAGTGCTTTAATTATGAAGCTAAAAATAAATTGTGAAAAACCCTGAATATGTGGATCATTTTCTCAAATTAAAAAATTTGATTTGTTCTCAAATTTATTCAGACTGATTAACTGAGATGAGAGTTTTGAATTACAGTGAAAGAATAGCTTCAATAAAACACTTTTTGAAGAAAAATGTTAGTAAAAGACAGATTGCTAAACTGGTGTAAAATCTACATCTGAAACACAGGAAATAATGACAGCAGCAACATAAATACACAAAGCTTAGCGGTGATAAAGACGTGGACAGGAACTGGGGGGCTTTGGAATCAGACCGGAACAGGTCAGAGGTGACAGAGAGGGCACCAGCGTGCCGTGTCTGATTAACCCCGCAGTAAAATGGGATTTAATCTCCCTGAACATCAACTCAAAGTCATATTTTCCACCCTGACACTGTGGCGGCTGCATTTGATTCTCAGTGAAACTCAAACTGGGACTCTGCTCAGAGTGCTTTTAAATCTTCCAGCGTGCCAAAGTGCTGAGCTCAGAGGGGAAAAGCAGAAGCGGCTGGAGACTGCAGACTGTAGGCTTGGCAGTGACTGCTGGAAACACTCCACATGTGGATGCAATTAGAGAAGAAAAAAAAAGAGTGGAAAGAAAGGGGGGGGGGGATGGCACGGGGACGTGGCGGCCAGATGTGTCTGGCAGTGCTGAGAGCGGCCTCTGGGTGGCGTTGTGAGATAGCTCAGAGGGCCAGAAAACATCTGCTTTTTATGCACAGCTGAGTCCTTTCCAAAAGAAGAGGAACATCTGGAAAAACTGAGTTTCGCCTCCTGGGCTCTTGTTTCCATAGCTGAGCTGCTTTTCCTTTGTCTTCTCAGAGGAGAATACTGGTTGTTCTAAGCACCAACAGAGGCATCTGCTTCCCTCTGATCTCTCTTTCTGTGCAAAATGATCTCCTCAAAAGTCCACCTGAGCTTTTGTGGGCTCTAAAGCTGAAAGCTGGCTCAGGCTGTGGAGGTCAAATACTCAGACAAGACTACGCCTGCTCCTCTCCTCCTTCGCTCCCTGTTTTCTTCCTACTCTCCCTCTCACTCACCTGTCCAACTCAGCACTTGGCCTCAGGCTGCAAATTCCCTGTCACATCAATCAGGCCTGTGAGAGGCTTCGCCTTCTGGCTCATATCTCGTGGAAACCATTTTTTGAATGGCTACAGGTGACGCAGTTAGGGGTGTCAAACTGACAAAATGCCACAGGGTTAGGGTTAGGCATTTGAATGCTCCAATTTTGGGGTAAAGGGAGGTTCAAACCTATGCAGCTGGATAACCCTCCCCTGGAGGAGAGAATGGAAAACTTGCAGCAACACGCTCTGCATGCATGGTGGGGAGGTGGGGGTTGGAGAGACTTAGACAAACACAAGGAGAGGGAGAGACAGGGGCCTTCTTGAGATGCCCAATGCATTACACACACCCTGCATTATCTGTCTATCTGTCTGGAAACAATAGAGCACAACAAAGCAAACTTAATTCTACTTCAAACTTTTCCTTTCTCCTTTTCTCTAAGACCTCAGAAGCCGTCCAGCCACGCAGAGAAAATCCACTTTCCAAACCCAGTAAAGAAAAAAATGCAATAAAATAAAAGGGGAAAAAAGTCTGAGAAGCTCCAGTAAACAGTGATGAAACTTACGGTCGTCCTCGCCCTGCGCTCTGACCAGGAGCACTGCTGCGCTGAGCAGCAGCGCCAGCCGCAAATCCACAAAGCTGAACATGTCTAGATGCCACTAGACATGTAGACTCTTTGAGGCAAGAGAGGAAAAAAAGTTGGGGATGTTTCTTTCTGCTACACTCCACTCATACACGGGTGTTTGGGGCAGGATCCACTCGTCTGTTCACAATCCTCCTGACCCCAGCAGAAAACTCCCTACTGCCTACAATGACTTTCCACAAGGGTTTTTATATGGGAGCCTCAAGAACTGGGAGGTACCGGAGACTGGACCGACTGTAGGGGCGCACCCTCATTACCCCGCTGCTGCTTCTGCTCACGTTTAGGGAAGACAAGAATGGACGCCTCCTTCAAAGAAAAAAAAAAAAAGAACAGCGAGAAAGAAGAAGGGAAAAACAGAAGGTCCCTCCTTCTATGCCTCCACACCAGAAGGGTTATAGTTTGGATCAGAGAAGGAAGGAGCAGGAGGGGAGGGGGGCTGAGCAGGAGGAAACCTGATCCATAGGAGTATCGGACGGTTGGAGGAGGATCTCCTGCAACAGGCACGGGTTTAATCCAGAATTTATTCCTGGTTGTGGTCCACTTCCTGATTCACTTTGATTTGAGTTAAAGCTAAGACTGTTTAGATTCAGTTTTCTGGGTTTTTTCACAATCTGATGTCTTAGAATCTGTCAGTTTTAGTCCAGTTTTATATCTTGTAGTTCTGGTTTGAGTCGGGGTTTTGGTAGTAGATTTGAACCAGTTGTTTTAGCTTAACAGAGTGTTTTTTTAGTTTTATCTGTTTGAGTGTTAACATGTCCTGAACATGGCTGCAGCCTCACAGATGCTTGCCTCAGGCTGTATGTGCATCTTGTGCTTTAGTTTCTAAATTCTGTTGTGATCAGCGTGCAGGTTTCATGTCAGGTTTGGAAAATCTCATTAACATTTTTCAAAGAACTTTATAATAACATGCTCCATGTTTAGAACTATTTCAATTCAGTTCAGTTTGATTCTATTAGATTCAATTTCAGTTTATACAGCGCCAAATCACAACAACAGTGGCCTCAATATGCTTTATGCTCTACAGTAACATAGAAAACACCAACAATCAGACAACCTCCTATGAGCAAGCACTTGGTGACAGAGGAATGAAAATCTCTTTTAACAGGTGGAAACCTCCAGCAGAATCAGAGCGGGCCAGACATCTGCTGAGACCAGTTGGGGGTGAGGGGGAGGAAGACATTCACACTGGAACATAGATCATCATATTGACAAAGTCCACCTAATGACTTATTTTAATACACTATGCATGTGTGTAAAAAGAGAAATCTGCCTTCTACAAGTCCACAAACTATACTGCAGAACTAAAATGCTGGACTGTCCCAGTAAAGCTCACTTGTGACAGTCGATGGATCACAATCAATAAATAACCAAAAGAATCTGCTGAAAGTCGATGGCAGAAGTGATTTGTTTTCTGTTATAGGATTCTAAGTGACACAAGAAAAGTTAGCATTTGTAGAACAGAACTGTTTCATTGTTTTTTTCACCTGATTCAGGTCTGATGGAAATACATTCAGAACATTACCGAGCATAGTGGCTAATTTGTTAAAACTGTTGCCTCCTGGATTCACACTCAGGTAGGTAGACCTGTTCTATATGGGGTTTGCATGTTTGGTTTCTCCTAACTTTGAAATACATGCTTACGTCAGTAAGCCCAGGAAACTTTAGTAAAGAGATTGTTAATCTCAAACACTTCACATGTCAACCTGTTTATTTCACACTTTTTGTTGGTCTTTTTCCTTATCAAATTCACAGAATATATGTAAAAGACAGAGGTAGCTTCTGGGTTTGTAAAGGGAATTAACAGTGGAAATGTCCTAAACATGCATTATTTCTAATAGCCAGCAGAGGGTGACTCTTCTGACTTAAAAAAAAGAAATTTGACTATATAAAAGCTCAGACCCTTGTAAACAGTTTCCTTTGGAGTTTTTAATTCTGATAGCTATTGTTAAATCTCGCTGAGTACAACAAAATGTTTGTTTTGTAAATTACGACTCCGATTATAGTAAAAAAGGACAATAAAGGTAGATGAGCTTAAGGGTGGACAAAAATCATAAATTGCTAGCTAAGATTGTGCAAGTTCCATTGTTTTCTCATAACTCACAAACAAATCAATTAGAGAATCACAGATTCCACTGTTGTATGTTAATGGTAGCTTATGAGGCCCAAAGCAGAGATAAAGAATGGGCTGCAGAGGTTTGTTCAGTATACTTCTCTATAACTCGACACACTCTGATTTTCCATTTTCAAAAGCAGATTCTGTAGGCTGATCAATCAGTCCAATGATTACTTCTTTTGTGTCAAAAAACATGAAACAATGGGACATTGTTTAGTCATTATAAGGATAGCCTAAACTTTGTGTATGCGCCGACTGCATGAACTATTAGAGCCTCTTTTACACTTGTTCAAGCAAGACAGAAAATCATTTACTTCGGGGTAGGTTCTTTTGAAAACCTGCTTTCACAAGATTGATTGTACAGTTTTTTTTTCACCTTACAATTCTGGTGGGTCCTTAATTACCACAGTGGAAACAGAAACGCTGCACAACACTTTTGTAAACAAATGCATTATATATTTTTGCTGTAATTGTGAGTGTCCTTATTCTTCCTCAGCATGTACGGATAGACTAGACCACCCTTCAGTTCTGGAAGAACTGGAGCCTCGGTACATAAACATGGTACCACATGTACCGTGTGTAATAATTGTGAAATTATGTGATAATAATAATCTTGTGTAACAGTTACGCTTAGAAATGTGTTAAATCAGATCTCCATAGTCAATGTTAAAAAACAAAGCAAAACAAAAAACAAGCAAAAAAACTCCACAGGTTTTGAGAAAAACAAATACGTAATAAATAATTTTGTGATATTTGGGACTTGATAAGAACAGATGCTTAAAGAGACAATTTACCTGCAAACTTGAAAAAAGAAACAACAAAAAAAACATCAAAAAACAACCATTCTAATTATGTCTGAAAGTGCTGGAAAGACTACTAAGATCTACTAGAATCATCATACTGTGTATTTGATATTTTAACTCGTGTTCTATAAGGATGGAACAATTGAATGACAGATTAAATAATAAATGAGTGTAGAAGATGACTGTAAAAAAAAATAGCTTATGACTGAACCAGATGTTAGCATTTTTGGAGTGAGCAGCTGCAGTGGGCTAAAACTGCCTCTGTTTTGAAATACCTGCACAATTGTGGGGTTCGCACAGATTATGATTGTTATCGGCTCTAAATAATAAGAGCCCTTTTTTTTGCTGTTGAATTCCCCCCCCAGTCCAAATACAGGTTTATATAGAAGGTTCTCCCCCCCCCCCAACAGTATTCTGTGTGCAGCGCCGGCCCGACTGCAGGTGAGCTGTAATTAAGCAGAAAGCAGACATTATGGAGCAGATGAGCTGTGGGGAGACACACAGCAGCAGCTTTCTGCCATCTGATCCACCAGCATCAGACACGTTGCACAGTCTGAAGCTGGCCAAGCAAGCCTCTAATTCACTCCTCCTCTTCTCTCTCTCTCTTTCTCTCTTTCTCTCTCTCTCTCTCACACACACACACTGCAGATACCTTCATATTATCCATGTGTCTGCCTGTTCGCTTTTTTTTTTTTTTTTTTTTTTTTTTTTTTTACAGGGAGGAGGATGGAATGCAATCTGTCTTTCAGGAAGAACAGAGAGGGAGAAAAGAATAAAAGGGAGGAAAGCGCCACCTCATCATTCCCCGGCTCGACCTCCAGCTCTGATTGAATCCTCAGAGTGTCACAAACTCACACATACACACATTTGCAAGAGTTTGCATTTGCTCCAGTCTCTGATGAAAAACCCCATCACCCTCCTTTTAGCAGTACACCTCAAAGTTTGACTTGAGGTTACACATTAAAAGCTTAAGTTTAGATTTTGAGAATATGTATTTTTGGCCGACTCTTAACAAAGTCACTGCCTCAGTAAGTACTTTTTGTCTCAAGGGTATCAATTTTACTAAGTTCAAGTTTAGACATGATTTCAGGTATTTGTATATCAAGAGCTTAATATAAAAGTATCACAGATTTATAATGACACCTTTGATGTACCTTTCAAACACACTTGATATGATATGTACTGCAGCTATATGCTTACATCCTGTGAGGCTGTGGGAGTGGGGACGTAACAGTCTTATACTGATACTGTATCATATCTCTTCAGTGTGTACCAGGCTGGCCCTTTAGCGATAAACTCTAAACTCAGAAGCCAGCCTTAAATACACTTAACTATCAAAGTCTAATAAGGAACCAAAGCAAAATAACGAACACATACTTAGATGGGAGGACAGCATCGCAATGCAGCTAAAATACTTTTGCTGAGGAGCATTTTCTTAACCAAACACTCACCCATGGAAACAAAAAGGATCCCGGAAAGACCCCCATTTATTTTAGACCATTTCTGTGGCTGCAAAAAACAAAACAAAACAAACAAAAACCCCCAAAACTAAAAACTAGGTAGCAAAGATAGTAGGGATTTTAGAAGGGTAAAACAGGGTTTTTTTTTTCAAAATGGTCCATGTTGTTTTGTTTCACTAAAAAGTCTAAAAATGAGGCTGCTACTTACTTTACAATGTTATTGTCCCACAGGGTGTGCAGGGTCTCTAGTTTAAATAGCTTTGGTTGATTTATTTACTGACTAAGAGAGATGAACAGAGCCCTTCTCTTGAATTTGAACAGTTTTAACCAGGATCAAAAATTTGTGGAAATCCAAGAAACACTGATGATTAGCCAAGCTATAGCATAGTTGATTAGCCGTAGCAAAATAACCATTTAGAAGTCGAATAAAAATATACTCTCTAGGTAGATAACAGAGGTGAATATTTAGCTAAGTCTTAAGATACAGATTTGTATTATTTCTTACAATTTAACTTGTTTTGAACATGCACAAGCCAGTATACTAGTAAACACATTGAATCTGCCAAACATGAATTAAAGAACCATCCAAAAAAAAGCACAAGATCTTGTTGCTAAACACAGCAATAAGAAATGAAAAAACCTTTTGTGATGTTTGGAATGAAATGGCAGCATACGCATCTGAAACATTCAGTAAAACTGAATTTAGAAAAAGATATAATTGAAGGTTTTGCAGTTTAAAGCAGTCTGAATTAAAGATATGGAATGGGATTTCTTTTAACAGCTCCTTCATGTACGCCCTTGTCCCCTACCAACAGGGTCATGCTGGTCAAAATGCAACACAATAAACCATCAAAACGTGCGTGTTTTTCCTGTTGTTTTCTCAGCCAAAAAGTAATGTGACCTAAATTATAGAGTGCATAATCATCTACATTTCCCCCCCTTAAGAATGTACATAAAGACTTTGATTCCCAAATAGTCATTCCTTGCAGACATTGCATGCACAGAACTCTGGTTGTAAGTTGATTGGCTGGTTTCAAAAAGTCTGTGTTTACCATCTTTCGAGTGTCAGGTCAGTACAATAGTAGGTTTGACCCCAGAGACAAAAGTACACATGCAAAGCCCATACATATGAGTGCAATGTAATTAAAGAACATTGTGAAGCTATATGGTAATAAAGGCTTGGTGGTGCAAAAAATCAAAATCTGTAATTTCCAAAATATCACCGGAAGAGCAGAGCTGGACAGAAACCCTGGAAATATCTGGAGGGAATGGGAGGGGGAGAAGAAGAGATTGAAATCATATCAATAATCCCCCAAAGTTCAGTGAGGACACACAGAGACACTAAATTAACTGAAGAAATACCAGAATTCAATCAATTTTCATTGATTGATTGATTGAAGTACCAAAGGTCTTGTATGCTCTTGTTTGCTTGTGTAATGCAGAAAACCACAACAATATTTGTGAGAAAGAAAAAAAGAACCAACAGTTATTTGTTAAACAAAAAAGCTAGCACATTAATATAAATTTGTGGACTAAAGTGCTGTCTTCATTTCAGCTTTATGGATTTGGATATATGAACTGCGAAAAAAATGCTTAAAAAGCTGATTTAGTCAAACACTTATGGTGTGACTTAGCTATGTCAGCTATTTTGGTTTGGTTGGAGCACTGGAGAATAAGTAGATGAGCAAACATATTGTTCTAAAAAATCCTTACATTGAATTTTATAGTTATCAACTAAAAGTATTTGTTTGAAATGAAGGAACTATCCACATGCTGTGAACTGGCATAGACTGAAGAGACTAAAGGAAATATTGGCTAGATGTCATTGAAGGAATGAAGAGTCAAATTCTTTTTAATGGAAAATCATTCAGAAAAAATCTCAGCAGGAATATATGGAAAGATACAGGCAGGGAAAGCAGTAGGAAGACACCAGCACAGAACAGAGCAGGCATCAGTAAAAACAGATACGATAGAGATTTAGTAAAAAAACAGAATGCAAAAAAGGACCTATGGTTTAGATGATCCTAAAGTTCACTGACCACTGAAATCTTAGTTAGCCTTAGAGTGAGTCTTTGCTGAAACATTCAGACATTTGGTGTCTGGCTAACTGTGAGGCCATGGGCTCTGGATACATTGTAAAGGTCTTTAAAAACTAATATGAAAGACACGATGGGCATGAATAGTGCTAATAAAAAGCCAGAGAAACCAACAATGACCAATGATTTTTTTAAGGGCCTGGTATATAGTAAATAATACAAGATACAAAGCATTACAACAGCCTAAGTGAACGGAGTAGGAAGATGGATCTGGAAGCAGGGATGATATGTTATAATATATTATCCAGATTTTTTACGTTAGGAGGAAAACCCTTTTTTTCTGAATATGGTACAACTGAAAAAAATCTTTTCCTGCAACATACAAAAAAAATTAATAATTTTTTTCTTAGGTTCTTTTTTTTCCAGAATATTATGGTGCAACTGTTGGCTGAACATGCTCCAACAACGTGTCCTCTGATAAATATTGAAAATCTCCTATCAGGACTGGATAACCAACGAAGAGCAAGCGTTCTTCCCCTAGCCGATACTGTTGCTCAACGTCGATTTTGGTTCGCGGGACACATCCTCCACCTACCGCTCCACTGGCCAGCCAAAGTCGCAATGACATGGTTTCCAAACAGAGGGAAACACAAAGACGGACGACCTAAGACCACCTGGCGCCGGACCATAATAGATGATCTGGAGCATGCCGGCGTTAACTGGGATGAAGCCAAAGCAATAGCTGCTGATCGCCAATGATGGAAAGCATTAGGTTTCTGATGCACCGCATGGCGTAGGAGGAACTAAAGCTTAAATGGTGCAACTATATTGATGTAAAGTTCTTGCTGTTTTAATTAAATTAAAAGTGTTTAAGAACTGATGATAAACCAAATTCAAACTCTTATTTTATACAAGACTTTAAAAGATTAAGTTTAAAAGATTAAAACCCACAGCTTTCCCCAAAATGCCACACCATACATTTGATGCTCCATGGTGGTTTAGTGGTCAGCATCATCACCTACCACAATGAGCTTCTGGCTTTAAATCCACCATCTGGCTGAACCTTTTTGTGCATTTTCATGTTCCTCCATGTGGTTCTTCTCCAGATGGTTCCTTTGGCGGACAAGACGTAGATGTTAGGCTGACTGGTTCTAAATTTGTCAAAGTTGTGAAGTAAAGTGCTCTATGAAATGGTTAATAGTAATATAGTATTATAGTAATAATAATAGTTAATTTGACTTACAGTCTTAAGCATTTCAAGTGGTCAGTGGTACTAGAAAAGCTTTATATAAGTGCAAGTATATTATACTGGTTACACCAATGTTTTCATTCTCTATCTGAAGGGCGCCCTTTAAGGATTCTCTCCCTTCAAAAAACCCTGGATTTCAGCTGAGAATGTTTGAACCAAATTCAGATCCCAAAAAAGGAGAGACCTTGCAGAAGTCATTGCCGTTGCACAATGTTTTATGTGATAGCGTTGCTATTTCCTAAATTACTTCAATGAGGTGAGAAGCTCTGATCTGACATCCGCATACCTCTGTGACCATGTGGACTAATACGTGGAGGCTTCACCACTGCAGGCTTCAGAGAACTAGAACAGGAATGACATCTTGTTTGTGAACTGTCCCGTTAGAATTTTAACATAAAATTAGCTTGATGATCAAAGCTCATGTAAATGTTAGCCACACTGGCCAAGGATTTTGCAATTGTTGTGATGTTTTGGCCCCAAGTTTCAGTTTCTCAGATACCTGAAAGAATGTTGTCTTTGTTTTTTGGAGCAAACGACAAAGTATGGAAGCTGAAAAAAAAGACATCCATAACTCGAAATTTCAAGTTAGCTCCTCCAATAAGGAAGGTCTGTAAAGTTACATAATTTCCTTGTTTCCTACATTATTCCTTCATTATTAAAAGGACAACATCAGTTTGTATGTGTAGTATACATTAGTAGCTCAGTAGCTGAGTGTGGCTCTGTCAGTGACGTCTGCTTCTGGGCAACAGTAAATAAGGTAATCTGCAGAGCTTCCTATTTGGCAGGCAATTTCAAGAAAATAAGTCAAAACTAAAAAAATAACTCAAATTTTCGAAGTCCAAACTCAAAATTACTTTGCCATAAATAATCATCAAGAGTAAAAAAATATTGAGGTCTCAAAGAGACTCTAAGAATCTCTCACAAAATGTTCAGAGCATTATCATTTCCAACGCGAAAAATACTGACAATTTGTCACATCCCATTGTGTCTCATTGTGAAGCAAAAGGCACCTTTCCACGTCCTTATTAAACGCTCTGGGTTCTCAATTGACTCCAATATACCGACAACCTGACGATTGTGACAAGTCAGATGACAAGAGTATGTAATAGACTTTACACATCACATTCACACATACAGTCACTTTTTTCGACACCTAACTGCTTCCTATCATACACATTCAAACTTAACACATTGGAAAGCAACTTGGGGTTCTTACTTGCCCAAGGATACCTTAGCATGCAGACTGGAGCAGCCATGACCTAAACTACAGACCTGCTCATTAGCAGATGACCTGTTGTACCTCCTGAGCTACAGCCACCCCAGAGCAGTACGAGTCAGACTTTTGGACACACTCACCCACTGATATTTGCACAAGCATTTGACTGGTTCTGTAAATTTGGCAAGGTTTATTGTATAAAGTGGAAAGCTTGAACATGTCATCAGGAGAGCTCACCAAAAAGAGTGATGAAGAAAGATACTGTGACTGAAGACAACCTGACCATTTGTGTTTGTTTCACTTTGAATGTCTGGCCTCATCTACATGCTGACCATTTTTTAAAGTAATAGAAAAAAAATGAAGTTTTCTTTTGAAGTTTCTGGTTAAGTTCAAATTTAAGATGCGTCTCTTTCTATACCCCACTGATACATCACCGCCATTGTTCAGTGACTTTAGTGTACCTTTATACTATGCCTGCTGCGATAGCCTTTTCTTGAGTCCTCTCCATTACTTTTTCTTCTTCTCTGCCTTCAGAGTGTATAATTTGTAAAACACTAGTTTGGTGTTTCAGGGTGTGTGGGGAAAATTGAGCTTTTGCAAAGCTAAGACATATGCTAGCCTGCAAGGACTAGTGGCTGTGTGAATGTAAAAAGGAAACAGTCTGACCCTTTCATGTTCACTTTAAATGTCACTATCATAACTATCATCAAATATTACTGATTATTTTATATTCTTTTATATTCTACATATTTGCAGAATAGAAAAGCCTGCAGCAGGTTTTGACAGCCTTCACTGCCCTGTCAAAACCTGCTGCAGGCTGTGATGATGTCATATAATCTTTAGTTTCCCATGTTATATTTTGTATTTCTTACATTTTTGTCTGCTTTGTTACGACTTAATTTTATTTTCTTAATTGCTTTAATGTTGGACTTCTTTGTTGTTGCCAAAGTTTTCTGGATTAACGAGCCTTTTTTCTTTAAAGTAATATACAATAGATAGATAATGACTAATAATATGATAATAATGATAATTGTAACATAAATGTGAATCCATATTTCACCACTAAACATTAAAAAACAAACTTAACTGATAGGTGGGTTCCAGGCCAGGTATTTGCACTCTTGATGCTCATCTTTCAGCAGAGGCAGGTAACAGGGAGGGGTGATTGTGGGCATTTGGGGGATTCTTAAACCATCATTTTGTGTTGATCCATCTGTTTTCCCCCTGGGAGTGAGGCATTCCCCTCTTGCTTAAAGCTACAGCAGGATGCCAAGAAGGTGGATGGAAGGACAGAAAGAGATAATAATGTTCTATATAAATCCACTGTTCGAGCAAGACACAGTCGGGTATATATATTTGCGGTATCATGAGAATGCCCTCCACCAAATTCCCCCAATTTCCTTCGGGGTCAACCTTCAGGATCAAAAAAGTTTTATTGAATTGAATTGAATTGAAATAGCTGATTGGCTGAATGAAGTTATCAGCTGTGAAATCCTTCATATGTTCATTTTATGTGGAACAGTTTCCTAAAATCTGCTACATTTAGTATAGGTTGACTAAAGAAGTTAATGTACCTCAAAAACCCTCAAATCAACAAAACAACACAATTAACACTCTCAAATTAGTTCCTGCTTGGCTCTGAGTCTTTACTGGCCTGACTTGAGAAGAATTTCAACCAGCTAGTCCTTCTTTCAGACATTTTAAACTCCTGCAAATATATTTTTATCCCTGTAATTTGGATCCAAGACTTTGAAAATAATGCAGCACACTGCATACTGGCATTTGAGCGTGTTTGTGTGTGCAGTGCTTAAAGGAATGCTCAGGCTGGGCTATATAAATGTAAGAGAGGTGATCTGAAAGGTTTGCATCTTTGGCAGGTGAATCAAATACAGTCTAAAGTTATGTGCTGAAAGATGTTAAGGTATATATTTAGAAAACACTGATTTCATGCCTAAAATCTTTTGATTTTGAGCTGGACACAACTAAATGTGAACAAACACTGAGCTACACAGAGAGCAGAAAGTGTAATGTTATTGTTGTGAGATGGATTTAATAGCATTTTAATAAAAAATCCTAAAAGATATGAAAGAGCAGAGTGCATAAAAATAGTAGGTTTGATGAGGAGGGGAATGGGAAGTGATGCAGGAAGGAGGAGAGTGAGGATAAGGGAAGCAAAGATAAGGACAAAGAAGAAGATGCAGAAAACAAAATGAGAGCTTTTGACAGGAAAAAAGAGAAGAAAGAAAATGGAAAGCAAGACAGAGTAAGAAAAGGGTGTGTGTGTGTCAGTGGCTGGAAGGGAACAGACTGAAATAGAAGCAGTTATTACTCCGTGTATTGCTGTGACTGACTGTCTCCCTCTCTCTCTCCCTGTCTGACTGTGCTGTGTTCATAATGTACTGTGGTCAGTTAGCAGAGAGACAGACTGCAGGGTGGAGCTGCCTTCACTGTAACCACACACACACACACACACACACACACACACACACACACACACACACACACACACACACACACACACACACACACACACACACAAACACACAGATGTGAATCCCTCTTGATCTGGTCTGTTGGCAGATGCAGTCACAGTGAACCTTGGATGCTGCAACAATCAACTCCTAGCAGGAACACTCAACACATCGCATTGGCAGAATGCTCCATGTTCATCATGAAGGTCAAGTGTCCCACATTACTGCTAATTTCACAACAATCCACTGGTTCTTCTCATTCATCACTTAATAGGATCTCAAGATACTAAGTGTGTACTCACACTAAAGCGTCTGTATTGTGCCCAAAAGTGTTTGACTCCAAGCCTAGCTTGGTTATCTAGTGGAATCAGATGCAGCCCATGCCCGGCACAGGTACGCGAACTGGTCTGCCAGAAGAGGTGTGCCAGAGTGCAGTGCTGTGATCGCTATCTGTGGCTGGATGTGGACCACTCCCTCAACGACAGCTGCTTCCCTAACACCTCTAACTCGGCCACACCAAAGTAATTAGGCAGCAGATAAAAAGTTCAATGACAAAAGAAGAGAAAGAGAAAAAGAATAGAAACCAACCACATTTCCCCTCAAATCTGAGGTTTGACATTTAGTCGACGCATCCTAAGGTTACTAACTAAGGTCCGTCTCCACAGGCACAGAACTGAGAGCATTTAGCATTTCAGTCTCTTCTCCACTGAGGTTGCGTCTGTCCACTTCAGGAGTTCCAATAAAGATTTGTATAAACACATTTGTTTTTCGGGAAAATACATTTTTTTTGAATGACTGTGTTTTCTGCTTGTTTATGTGCGTGTGTGTATGTATATGTTGTGTATAGCTAAATAACTTCCACACTAATACGCACAGCTTACGTGAGGGCAGAATGGCAAAAAAAAGTGCCAGCAATGTGTAATTACGTGGGCCCTCAACAGTTAGAATAGTTTCAAACAGCTGTGGTGAGCTGGACTTGGACTAAATTTGTCATCGCTGCTTGCTTTAAAGTGAAGACGTACAGCAGAAGTGAGTGCAGTGCTGGTGTACTGGACTAACGTGCACGTCGCTATACAGTAGCAGCAGCTTTGATGTTGCTCTGCTGTCGACTTTACACTTCCTCTCAGGCTGTAAAAACCTGAATACGCAGCTGTCTGTCATCACACACAGCAAGACAGCCTGTCTGTGTGCATGTGTGTGCATGTGTGTGCATGTGTGTGTGTGCGTGTGTGAGAGAGAGAGAGAGAGAGGATGAAAAGGTTAGTCTACCTGCTGCTTTCTCATTACTGCTTTTGGGAGTCTAAATAATGGTTAAAAATGTGTGTGTGTGTGTGTGTGTGTGTGTGTGTGTGTGTGTGTGTGTGTGTGTGTGTGTGTGTGTGTGTGTGTGTGTGTGTGTGTGTGTGTGTGTGTGTGTGTGTGTGTGTGTGTGTTGTGTGTGTGTGTGTTGTGTGTGTAATGGGCTCTTTACGAACGGAAGCCATTGGTTGTTTGAAGTTTACACTACTGGCAAAAATCAGATAACAGGGTTTTATGTAGAGTGTGCCTCTGTATATGTGTGTGTGTGTATTTGTGTGATGGCGCCTCAGGCTAATGATTTACTGAAAGTGTGTGTAAGGCAAGGAATGGTAAGGACGCAGGGTTTACACCTAATAATCATGTGTTTCAGCTGGGGTGTCAGGAACTGAACTGCGGCTGTTACATGGCCACTCCTGGTCCTCCAGAACAGGTTGCACAGAACCCCGCCAACTAAGTTTGGTATTCAGTGTTCAAACATGAAAATGAAAGTCATAAAAATATAACATCCAGCAGCTGGTTAGCTTATGTTAAGCTCGTTTGATGGGTTTAATAGGCCTTTCCTACTGGAGTGCATTGTGTGTCTCATCAAAAGGACTTGTAGTAATTAAAAGATGCTCTTTTGTACTACAGAGAAAAGGTAGGTACTAAGTAGTGGATACAAACATGCACTGAACAATACTAAAAAAGCTATTCAGTGGCCTATATGGGCATACTGTATAGGCTAAATAAATAATAATATATAATATGCTTAATAATCATGCAATACCATTAAAGTTTTTCATAGGAAATCATTACATCTTCAATTCAAATTGACTCTCTGGAATACCAGAAATCTGAATTTATTACTTAACAGTTTAACAGTATTATTATTATCACATCATAACATATCTTAAAAAGTTTTTTTAATATTTACATTCAGATTTCTCCACATCACAGACAACATAAGCATGGTTTTTGTTCATTTCTGTACTGTAGGGCAAAATCTGCATAACTCCACTGTTAGGATAAACAATGGGTATTTTCTCTGATGGTTTGAAGTGTGCACCTTCAACATGACTGGAGACTCATCTATGGTGCATCTTGCTGCTTTGTCATCACATTGGTCATGTGATTTGAACATGTGAGGGTTAAGTGCACGAGGTAGCGTGTGAGCCAGTTCCAAATCAGCTGTATACAACTTTGCTTTTATGGACAAACCCCACTGAAACTATGACACTTCTAAATGATATAGGCATTTAAATTACATGAGCTAAATCCTAACCTGTAACTACGTATGTTCCTCCTTTGTGTCCATATGTGTGAATGCAGCGTAGGTGACGCTCCACACTGAAGGGATCTTATGAGCTGTCTTTAGTAGCAAGCCTTTCAACTAGCAAGCCAACAATGTTGGAGTAACAACTTTTAATTTCAAAGGTAAATGGAAAGCAATGCTCACATGATCAGCACCTTAGCTCATCCAGTGAGAGCACTGAATAGATGTGTTAATTCATTAGGAACTCAAGCATTACCACGCTGTGCTTAAGTTTTAGACGTAACTAAAAAGACTTACGTAGGGGGAAGAAAGGAAACAGAGGCGACTGAGCAAGCAATCATGTATTCTTATACAGATGACTGGGCATTAATATGGAAATGGAGGCGTATCTGTCCATTGACCAGTGCCAGACATTAAAGCACTATAGGAAGATTCATATTCAGTGTGTGTGTGTGTGTGTGTGTGTGCATGTGAAAGAAAGGTGCAGGTGACTCGACTCTGTTGCCACCTGTCATTAAAACCGTCTCCTGGAACTGAACTGTACCTTTATAAGAACATTATAAAGATATTTACTGGGGTGAGAGAGACAGCAACACAAAGAGTCACAGAGAGAAAAAGAAGAAGAAGGCACAGTGGAGATGAAGAAATTCTCCTTCTCTGTCTTTCTTTGCCAAAAGCAGATAATTGAAGGCCTCACTTGGACTCGGGAAGCAAAAGGAGGGCAGAGAAGGGAAGGAGACGCAGCGATCGAGGCCAAAGAGGGGAGAGACAGAGAGAGAGAGAGAATAAGAGAGAGGGAAGCCACGTCCACATGTATGACTCACTCTCTCTCCCTCCTGCAGCTCTGTAACTCTTCCTCTATGTCACTATCCCACTCTCACTGTCAGCGAGGTCAAACCGAACTCAGAGCAGCAATTTTCCCAAAATATAGCACCACTGGTACTATTTATTTCACCTGAGTCACAGTACCTGTATCAGTAATATGAGTGGTAGTAGCAGTCGCAGTGCAAGCAGTAAACCATCATTGGTGCATCGTGCCAATAAGACAGCTCTGTGAAGACAAACTATATACGCGCATACAACTTTGCCTGCTTTTGATCTGTTGCCAAGGTAAACTCAGACAGGCCTGAGGAGCATGTCTGGCATCTAAATATATACGTGTGTGTTTGTGATGAATGTTTCATGCTCCTCTGCTAACCACAAGAAATAACTGAAACCTAAACCGGCGACATAAAAATCAAAGAGGTCAAAATCACACGAGCATGTATGCAAAATGAAATGAAAAGCACTTAAAGAAGCTGCATTTTGTTTGGAAGCGATGTCCAAAGCTTGGATAATCAGACAAACATCATTAAAATACAATAAAGAAAAAACATATCAGGTTTTCATTCTCTGAAGAACAGATGGAGAAAAGTGGCTGCACTTTTAAGGACTATTCACTGTTTCCATGTTGGTGTCAGCAAACAGCTGCAGACTGCAGTCAGCGGTGTTCACGTTCATGTACTAGAAAACCGAATGCAGACCTTCTGACTTTAAGGCAAAGAGTTGCTTTGTTTCCTGTGTTAGACTGGACAACATGAAAAAAATGAAATGGGGAAAATATTGTAAGAAATATAAAGGCCAAGGGTGGAATACGGCACAAACATGACGACAAACACAGGTCTACACATCAAGAATGCTGACTTACAGCATGCAGCTCGTGTTTTTGGTTGTGAGCTTCACTGAAAGATGCTGTAAGGTTTGGCTCTACTCAACAGAAAACCAAAGACAGACAGACGAACAGACGGGACACGTCTTCCTCACAGGCTTTCCGTCAGCAGAGGGAGACCCTTGGGTACGAGTGACATCACCCATCAGGAGCCAATCACATGCTTGCAGTAAATGTTTAGAAGGTTTATGCATTTGTAGAGTTGGTTGGCTCGGCTGTGAAGCACAACATGCTGAGGACTGAACAATAATGTGTTGGCGAGTTTTGACAGTCATGCAATTAAAGTGTCCATGTGCTGAAAGTAGGAGGAGAGGAGAATATAAAGAAAAGGATTAAAAGTATGAAGATTTTTTAAATGGGTAAAGGATGGGTTGGATGAAAATGAGTTGAGAACAAGACCAGCTGAGAGTGAAGGAATGGAAAAGCAGACCAAGGAGTGACTCAGTACAGCCAGAGAGAGAGAGAGAGGAATGTTTAACACACTTTATGTCTCTCTGTCCCACTTACTTTCTCTGCTTCCCAACTTGCAAGGAATATCAAACCCATCCCCCCTCCTCCTGACACACACACACACACACTCAGCACAGACAGGCTGAGGATGGAAACTATGAGCATTGTGCTGCTGCCAGACAGCAGAGAGAGAAATGATCAACAGAAGGAAAATATCCTGTGTTGTGACTCAGGCTGTTCTAGTCTATTGTCTACCTATACTGATATGGATTACGCTTAGCCTGTGTTAAAATTTGAATAAAGTTTAATTTAGAATGAGATAATATAAGTGGATGGTATATTAGCATTGGAATTTCCAAAGCTTTTGAGATTTATTTGCTAATATCCTTGTAATAAAGTTAGAAATCAAAGGACTAGTTTGGCATTTTGAGGAACCTTGCGTAGCATAATTATTAGCAATGGCTAAACAGCTAGCCTGACTCTCGTCAAAGACAAAACAGTGCAAAATTCTAACTTAAAAATTCCCTCTTCTTGTTTTTGCACAAATGAAACCAACAAAAGACAACTGGAAGTAATCATGCCAGCTCTGGATAAAGCTAGGGTATTTCCAGCCTCTGCGCTAAGTTAAGCAAACCTGCTGCTAGTTGTAGCTTTTAGTTAGTTAGTTAGTAGTTTACAAATGTACACTGATGTTGACAAGAGAGTAAAATGTCACTGATATCTGATTTTAGCTTTTGGAATAATAGAGTTTTACTTTTCAATTATGGATAAAAAAATCTGATGATGTTATTGCAATCTGCACTAAATGTGGAGAAACAAATTTCACAATCAGTCACATTCATTCATGCTTTAAGTGTCTGTAAAAATAACTCTACCAAAGCATCCACAAAGAACAGTTACACAGTTGTTGCAAAGTATCAGTTTTTTACTTTTTTACTTTTCACTGTTATCCTCAACATGTGGTTATCATGATAGATATTACATATCAGGTTGCTTATGTACATTGCGTATGACTTAAAAAAGAAACTGACATATTGAACCTACAGAATCATTTTGATATGAAAGTGTAGGAGGCTGGTTTGGAGTTTGAAGTCACGCTCCTCATGTTGCATTCATACGTAAGATACGTGTTAATGCATCCAGCACATGCCCAGACAAATATGACTACATACACACAGCGCCCCACCCCCAGGCACAGACGCTATATCTAGGCCAGGGTGTAATGATAATGATACAGTGGTGTTAATTAGCATGAAATACTAGCATGCTATCCAATTTTCTTCATTCAAAATGAAGAGCCTCCTGCTTCTGCTTCAAAAACACACTGCCAAACACACGGCTGCTATCAAATGTACCTCTGTCTAAAGTTGATGACATGGTTTAAAAGTAAAAAAGTTTTTTGCATGTACTGTTTTTTCCTAGCATACTGTACAGTATGATTACAGAATCTACCTGATTTGGGCTCATGTTCTCTTTTGCCACTGACTCTGTAGGAATGTAAAGCAATGTTTCAGTTGTTATATGATATCATCAGAGTGGATGGCTGAAAAATTAGACAGGCTATGTTTAAAAAATATGAAACGAACTCATGATTGGAACATAACCACTGCATTTTCAAGAGAATTCACTATTTAAAATAAAATGACCCAATTTGCACAACAATTTTTGGTTTTGTTGTTAGCCCTTGCAGACACAGAGCATGCAATCAAACATAAGGCAAAAGGTTAAATGCTATTTAAACACATCAAGTGCCAAGACTTGGGAGAACAATTTAGAAAATATAATAAGAAAAAACGTGCAACTTATGATGACCTCAAAGAGCTAAAGTAGGATTATAGTAGTATTAATCACACTGGGAGGGGAAAAGTACTGTTCCAACAGGGTTGAAAATATTTCAGCAGTTACTTTCACTTTTTATCCCCACCAGCAAATTGTACCTGTATATCCTTAATCCCTTTAACCCTCTGAGGTCTAAGTTGTCAGTGGAAAAGATACAGTCTCACTAACCCAAACTCTAACCCTGGGCAATTAGAATATTGACGTCCAATGACATCATGTCAAAGAAGTCATTTTTAATGGCTTCAAACACTATTCAGATTTTTTTTCCAGAAAGTATGTTTTCTATCTTCCAAACATAGGATGAGGGTAGGGTTGGAATCTGCTGGTAGTTCACCTATAACAGACCCATGCAGCATAGCTAAACTCTACTTTCCAGTTGAACACGAATGTCAATTCTGAAACGTTAATATAGTCTTTTTACTCTTTTTTTTCGCAGTATGCATGTAAGTTCATGTGATGGCTACACAACAAAGCTGATCCATTTATTTGTTCATTTCATCAAACTCTGAACAGTTTAACTGAAAACTGTGGACTAATAAAAAGTGTTTTAGGTGTTTGAATACACTTTCACATACATGCTGTATAATTTATTTCCCCATGGTATACTATTATCAGTGAATGTTGTTCCCTTTCCGTCAAATAAAAACATTGTTAGCACTATTTTAATAGTTGTGCTGACCTAACAGATGACTTTGACTCTGTGTGCTAATAAAATGTCATAACCTCCTGCTTTCCCTTATATCCTGTGCAGTAAATCCCCAGCCCCCAGTGTCCCACCGAACTGTGTGCACGTGTTTTCTTTTTCTCTAGCTTCATCAGGTGTCATTTGCATGCATCATTCTGCTCATTCTGAGGTCCAGACACTCTAGCTACTCGACCATAGCACTATCCTTTTATGTATTTGTCCTTGCGGACGATGACTTAGGCTTAGCTTGATTTTAAACTGAAGTAACATCAGTTAGTCCAGAAAAACTTTAGGTTAAAATGTAAATAAAATGCCACCTAACCCTAACCCAGCCTCTAGCTCATGACCTGGCGCTATTTTTAGGAGGGAAGTATTGACTATTGAATTTACCGGGCAAAGACTCCCAATCTGACCCACTGGACAGCATTAGAAAATGGCAAAGAAGGGATAACATAACATAACATAACATAACATAACAGTATTTTCATAGCTGTTACAGCTTTATCTGCTGACTGAAGACGTCCCCCACAGACATGCATATTACACCAAAGTAATTAAATATTAGATAAACACTTGAATTGATGAGAATTAAGGTGAATTAACTTCCTATAACTATAATTAAAGGGGCATCTGGGCAGTGAGCTACCAGAACTTTTCTGTAATTTCACACATTTATTTATTCATGCTGGCACATTTCTTTATCATGTAGAAAAACTGGCACATACTGTTGAAATTACACTCCTTTTTTATATTCAGGAGCACGAAATGTGTAGCCAAAGATCTTTTCACTGAGAAAAAGACGAGTTTTGCTGCATACTAAGTAGGTTTTAGATGTCCCATAGGTCAGTGAGCTTGACCTCCCTCGCCTAGGCTTAGAGTTAGGGTTATGGTTGTCAGGCTTGATGACTCAGGCTTCACAGGGTTAAATAGTGTTTGCAGAATCCCCTCTCAAGTAGGCTAATACACCTGAATCATCATCATTTACATTTCATATAATCAGAAGGGTTTATGCATTCCTCACTAAAATTATGCTGCTAACTATTATGGTGACTCTGTGCTTTCTACCACATGGCTCCACCCCAATAAGTGATGTAAATGGTAAATGGTAAATGGCCTGTATTTGTATAGCGCTTTACTAGTCCCTAAGGACCCCAAAGTGCTTTAAACTACATTCAGTCATCCACCCATTCACACACTCATTCACACACTGGTGATGGCAAGCTACATTGAGTTTGTTCTAAAACTTGTACACTGTATAGTATAAAAGAGAGACAATTCATGATAATAAGCACATGGGAGCGGGCGGTGCTAATCCTTCCTCTACATCCAGATCCAGTAACTCCTCCTGAGTCAGAGGCTGGTCTGTGGAGTCTCCAGTGTTCCACAGCTCTGTTAGCTAATGTTTTTCCTTGGCTGCTAGCCAACCCACAGCCCAGGAACAGGAAGATGCAGAGAAGCATTTGGCTATCCTACCTCTGAGGCTACACACCTATTCTAATGACCCACACAAACAGCAGATAAAACTTACACACTCATACCCATGTTTAGTTAACAACATAGATTAATAGTTCAGATATAAACTGCTAGCTGTGTGTCTATTTTGATTGTTTTTACTATTAGTAATATTTACTAGTACTGAATCCTTCTGATTGAAGACATTTTTGTAATAATCAGATAAGGAGCATACCTGCTTCCACTAAACGATCCATCTCCCTGTGCATTATTTCATATATACTGTAAAATGTACTGAAACAGAAAAGCTGATCTGTGGTCTCTTCCTCTCCTCTTCCTGTGTGCATTCTGTGCTTCATTAGCTGACCTCTGTTAGCCACAGCAAACGTCTATTGCTTTGTCCATTTTTTTTTTCAAACATGTCTTTTGTGACCCATCTGGAAACATTTAGCACAGTGTTGCCATGGTTACGGCCAGACGATGGACACAGCAGCGATGTAAATCCACCTCAGCGTGTCTTCAGGATGAGGAAAGGCATAATGGGAAAGCACTCCAGGCTGGGAGTCCTGGTTGGAAAAACTAAAACAGCTGAGGGATGTCATGTAATTAATGAAGGGGTTTGTGTGTATCTGAGTGTGTGAGTTTGTGTGTGTTCATCTACAAGCGTCCACATGACAGCAGAGGTCTGTCTGAGAGACATCACAGCTCATCCCCTGTTAGAGGTCAAAGGTCAGGGATGGTAAAATGTTGGTGGGGGTGGAGCAGTTTCTCTGACACACTAAAAGCTTCACCAGCTGCCTCAGGAATTAATTTTGTGGTGTTTGTCCTATTACCACTCACATGCACAGTGTGAGGGGGCTTTGCACCATAAGGCTGTTCATAGGTTGGCTGTAAATACAGGAACCACCAGGTGTTCTGCATTCCTCTTTACAGGAGTTTTCTAAGACTGATCAATCTTTGTGCTTCTTTAATTGTGTCTGAGCTCCAAGCATTCCCACACCTCTTGAGACAATGCTGTGGCTTACTGTCACAAACATTCTGTGCTGCTTGGTTTGAACCTAAATGTGACCAAGAGACATAATAAAAGAGAGACACTCAAAAATCCTGATGTGGAAGTGTGTAATGGCACTCTGTCGTTCCATCTGGAGCTCGTGGAACAGAAATCACATGTGCTTTTCTCTCACTGCTGCTGAACCCTGTGCTTCAGTGGCAAAAAGGTCAGTGGTGATGGCAGCCTGTACAAATGCACACTAAAGAGGAAAGGTATCTATTCTCTAAGCAGCTGCATTTCTCACTACTGCCTTCATTTTATGGCATAGGAAAATATAGGTGTAGGACTCCATTACCTAGAGTACCTTTCTCTGCTGTGTTTGAGTACTAAGATGATTCTAACTGTACAAAAAGCTATGTGTTAACATTCTTCTAAGATTAAAAACTGAAGTCAGGCAACAAATAGAGAGACTTGTAAAGCAACACACTGACACTTTCAAACAAAGAGAATTTCTAAATACACCGATGAGCACTGACAGGTGAATAACACTGATTATATCTGAATCATGGCACCTGTTAGTGGGTGGGACATATTAGGGAGCAAGTGAGCATTTTGTCCTCAAAGTTGATGTGTTAGAAGCAGGTAAAATGGGACCTCTGTCCACCAGCGCAAGTCCCAACAGCTCACGAGCATCAGAACTGGACCATGGACCAATTTGAAGAAGGTGCCCCGGTCAAAAGGATCACATTTTCTTTTACCTCACCTGGATGGCCAGGTGTGTGTGCATCACTTACCGGGGGAAACACCTGGCACCAGTGCACTATGAGAAGAAAGCAAGCCAGCAGAGGCATTGTGATGCTTTGAGCAATGATCTGCTGGGGAACCTCGGGTTTGTCATCCATGAGGATGTTACTTTGACCTTGTTGTGGCCCACTGGTGTACGTGTGTTACAGTATCCTAAAAAATTAGCCTGAGCTGATTCACTTGATATTAGTGAGTCATATTGATATTGATTGTCCTTAAGCTGTATTTTAGAATATCCACCTGATCTTTCCTATTAAAGACTAAGAGTTTTACATACAGTTAGTCATCCACATTATTTCTCATTTAGGATTGTAAAAATCTGGGCCAATCAATTGCCAGCAGCAGCACCACATGTGTGATTTTTCCCAGATTTACAGGGTTTGTGTCTCCAGGTGCTTTCGTACTTTTTTTAAAAAAACCTAAATTTTATTTTGCAATGAATAGATCAGTGACAGTCCTCCTTATTAGTCTGTTGTGATAATCTAAGAAGTTTGAATCAAGTGTAATCATTTACTGATTTTACTAATCAGAAAATGTTTTGTTTTTTTCCCCAGGATGCCTGCAGTGTTCTGAGTGCATGTGAGCATGTGAGCTGCCCTGTCCATACAGGTCACAGTGTAAACTCAGCTCTCAGTGTATTTGGAGCCCTCTCTTTGTGTCTGCTAGTGTTACACTTTTTTGTTTCTTCCCTTTTCGGTGCCTCAGTCTCTCTGTTCCCTCTCAGGAATTAAAGCAATGCACTTTTTAAAGCCGTCTGCTGTTTTACCCACGTCCCCGTGATATTTAACGTGCAGAGCAGCTTTTCCAACACTACTTTGTCTACCATATTTTATCATTTTCATCCATTTCCTCCCTGCTTCATTACCTCTCATGACCTTGTGCGTGTGTGTGTGTGTGTGTGTGTGCATGCGTGTGAGAGAGAGAGGCAGTTAGAAAAAGCAAGAGGCAGGCAGCCCATCATCGACGTGGCAGGGTGACGTTGCAAAACCTGAAGACAAATCCAGGGGCTGGCTCAGAGACAAGCATACAGTGAGGAAAAGACAGAGAAAGCAGGAGAATGCACTTTTATTTTCTTCACTGTTTATTTAAAGGCTCTGGACATTTAACACTAGCAGTACAAGTTTTTTTCATAAATAATAGAATAAGAATTTAAAAAATAAGGTTCATGTAGTTTTCTTTATCTGTAGTGATACGAGGAAGTGAGGGTAAAACAGAAAAATACCAATTTCATAATAGAGCTAAAAAAACAAAAGTCATCATACATCTTTGGTTAGCTTTTGCAGTTACTGGGAGTTTGTGCAAAAGTGCTATGATCTACACAGACACATGTCAATCCAGCAAGCATGCTGTCCATCAGCTTTAGTATATCCAGGTACTGTGACAGTAGTTGTACATACAGTACATATATGTATTTTTGAGATCACCACCAAAGGATTCTACAGAATAAGAATCAACTGCTGTGCAGCAGATTGTTTCCCATACATTTATTCTACATTTTAATTGTGAATCCTGTTAATGGGAAACCTCTTGTATGTGCGTAGTTCTACGACAGAGTGCGTGTGGAAGTGCAGTCAGTGTAAACCAGGAACAAATAACTCAAAGCTGGCACAACCCACAAAGAGAAGCTATTCATTTGGAGCCTAAACAACAATCATAGTCTCGGTGGAGAACGTGCTCCAAAAGATCTCCCCGCTTACACAAACCACTAACATACAGTGCTCAACAGCGTCCCTTCTTATCACTTCCTGTTTCCTTTGTTCATTTTTCCAGATAAACCAGTTTGCGATTTGATGTGTTACTGGAACAAAGCAAGTGAACTGTCCTGACACCTCTGTCCACAGGCGCGGAAACTGTGGATTGTTAAGTGAAAATCAGCAACTCATGACTTTGCATTTGACAGTGGCAAACTGAGTGGACAATTTATGAAATAGATAAAAAAAAATTTTCTTAGTAGCCCATTTAAAAATGAGTTGCCCCCTCTATCTCTAGCTGTGATGTTAACATCAGTACATCTCTTCTAAACATTACTGTGACTCTAACGGAAGAAAAAACAGGAATTCACTAAGATAACAATTGTCTGCAACTCTGTGTACTGTATGTTTTGCTATTAAAAGTATCTGCAGGTTATTTATTCCAGCAACCAATTAGCTTTACCTGAAGTTAATCAATGGGTTGCTAGCTAGCTAGCAACAGTTTACAAAATTACATGTAGTCGTGTGATATAAACATGCTAGCACAAATCAGTAAAGCGTTATTTAGCTTAACATCAGCACTCATGTTAAAGTTGAATTAAAGCCTTTTTTTCTTAACAGCAGATACTACACTAATGTCTTTGATAGCTAAAAGCTGTAGCTGAAAGTTCATACTCAATAATTTACTCGACTTGTGACTTAATTTAGTCTCTTGCAAGTCAATAAACAAACAACAAGCTGGGTTAAAACTAGCGGTTGTTGTTACAATTAAATTGTACAACTCAGTTTAATTAATCAGAAATGTTGTCCCTGTAAATATCTCTAGTAGCCAGGTTAGAGGATTTAACTATTATTCATAGCTGACCTTCTTTTTCAGTTTTGCCGTTACCTTTAAGTTATATGGAAGCTGACAAAGATAAAATTATTGGTTCATTAGCAATTTCTATTTCTCTAAGTAGAAGAAAAGCATAATCATACCCCCTGTACTAGCATGTTTAATGATACAAGTTATAAATCCCAAGCTTTAGCTTATGTAGCTTAAAAGTTTTAACTGTTACCTATTTGCATTTGACAGTTCAATTCAATTCAGTTTTATTCATACAGCACCAAATCACAACAACAGTTGCCTTGAAGCGCTTTATATTGTAGGTAGATCCACATTAATACATAAGAAGATATGAGCTCGTATGAGCAAACACTTTGGCGACAGTGGGAAAGAAAAACTCCTTTTTAACAGGAAGAAACCTCCG
The DNA here is from genome assembly GCF_013358895.1 of Oreochromis aureus. Classification (NCBI taxonomy): domain Eukaryota; kingdom Metazoa; phylum Chordata; class Actinopteri; order Cichliformes; family Cichlidae; genus Oreochromis; species Oreochromis aureus. Next base: position 32,125,725 of record NC_052945.1, on the reverse strand, counting down.
GCAGAACCAGGCTCAGGGAGGGGCGGGGCCATCTGCTGCACCGGTTGGGGTGAGAGAAGGAAGACAGGATAAAGACATGCTGTGGAAGAGAGACAGAGATTAATAACAAGTGTGATTCGGTGCAGAGAGGTCTATTAACACATAGTGAGTGAGAAAGGTGACTGAAGAAGAAATACTCAATGCATCATGGGAATCCCCGGCAGCCTACGTCTATTGCAGCATAACTAAGGGAGGATTCAGGGTCACCTGGTCCAGCCCTAACTATATGCTTTAGCAAAAAGGAAAGTTTTAAGCCTAATCTTGAAAGTAGAGATAGTGTCTGTCTCCCGAATCCAAACTGGAAGCTGGTTCCACAGAAGAGGGGCCTGAAAACTGAAGGCTCTCCCTCCCATTCTACTTTTAAATACTCTAGGAACAACAAGTAGGCCTGCAGTGTGAGAGCGAAGTGCTCTAATAGGGTGATATGGTACTACAAGGTCATTAAGATAAGATGGGGCCTGATTATTTAAGACCTTGTATGTGAGGAGCAGGATTTTGAATTCAATTCTGGATTTAACAGGAAGCCAATGAAGGGAAGCCAAAACAGGAGAAATCTGCTCTCTCTTTCTAGTCCCTGTCAGGACTCTTGCTGCAGCATTTTGGCCTTCATTTTTTAACTGAAGGCTTTTCAGGCAGGTTTTAGGACTTCCTGATAATAATGAATTACAGTAGTCCAGCCTAGGAGTAACAAATACACAAACTCGTTTTTCAACGTCACTCTGAGACAGGGTATTTTTGTAATTTTAGAGATACTGTGCAAAAATTACTGTGTTTTTCTAAATGACTGTAAGACTCATGGACTCAATCATTTTCTGGCTTCAGTTCTTGATAGTTGATGGACGGATGGACAGATACGTGGAACATTGTCAGAGTACAACTCAGTTTAGTTCATTTCTTCTTTTAACCTGGCTGTTGTTTGAAACTAAAAGTAGCTCAATAAGTATCCAGTGATTTTACTCCACCACTTTGGATTTTAATTGGACTTTACTCCAAATTTGAGAAATCTTACACAAGGTCTGTTAGGTCATGGGACTGTTGGTTTCCTCTGCTTTTAAAGAAAAATGCCTGAAAGATAAATTTAAAAACAATTCTTACAAGGATTCAAGTGTCTGAGCTGAGCTGCAAGAGAGAGGCGAGTCAAAAGAGAGATGAGAGGAAAAACAGAGACTGGATCAAATGTGGGAAAAAGAACATTTTCTCTGTCGTTCGTTCTCTCCGTGGCAGTTTAATCTAACCAATATGTGTGTCTGACACATGAGGGGGAGGAGACAGAGAAGAGGAGAGGCTGAGAGGGAGAGAGAGAGAGAGGGTTTGCATTCTTTTCCATTGATGTCAGTGTTTTACAGAGCCTTTGACCACTGCCTGCAGAGTGTGTGCGCATGTGTGTGTGTGTGTATGTGTGGTGACCACAAAAGGAGTTCATGTGCAATTCAAAATAACCTGGGCACTCATTTGAAGAAATTTGAAAACTGACATTGATCTATAATCAATCTGATCATTGACTTTACTCCTACCTATAAATTTAATTCCGGTCCATTCTTTAAATGTGATATCACAGTCATGTGTTTTGATCTTTATAGTTTGTGGAAATACATTCCAATCCAGCGATAGAAAAAAACTTTAATTTCACTTCATATACTCAATTAAGATCATTTTTGATTAATTATTTGTATTCACACAACAGCTTAATAATATCTCCTATTTTCGGAAGCATTTCTGCTCTAATGATGCTTGTGTGAAGTCTGCCCATTTTCTCTCCACACTTCCTTCCTTTTGTTTCTCCTCCCTCTGCGTTCCTCCACCTTTCAGCCTCTCCTCCCTCTGTCTTTTCTCTCCTGCTCAAATGTCCCACTTTAGTCAGAGCCTCATTTTTTTCATTGTATTTTTTATGGCACTTGTATCTCCACCTACTCCTCTTCCACTCTTAACCCACACATCACACTGTTTGTGTCTTTCCCTGGCTTTCCCCAACTTTTTCCCTCTCTTCCTTCCTTCTTTATCTGCCATTTCAGCGTTTTTTCCCCTTCACCAGAGACATCAGTTTCTCTGCTTTCTCTCTCTATCCTTTTTGCCATCACTCACTATCCACTTCTGGTGTCTTTTATTCATCCTTTGCTCTTTCTTTGTCATACTTCAACTTTCCATTTTCCTGCATCCTCGGTCCTTTGTTCTTCTGTGTTTCAGACAATAATTCAAACAATAATATGAGACAATATGAGAAATATCAGCCAAATATCAGCCAATACCAAATACCAGCCAAAAGTTAAAGTAAAAATTATGACCATACAGAAACCATTAGAGGAGTGTGGATGTGTGAAGACACAAGCTAAAATTCATCCATTTTGGAGAAACACAAATCAATTCAGTTTAGTTTTATCGATCACAACAACATACGGCTCAACGTGGTTTATATTTTAAGGTAAAGACCCTACAGAGAAATCCCCAACATTAAATGGCCCCACTATGAGCAAGCACTTGGTGACAGTGGGAAGGAAAAACTACCTTTTAACAGGAAGAAGCCTCTTCCAGAAACTGGCTTAGGGAGAGGCAGCAATCAGCAGTGACCAGTTGGTGGTGAGGGGAGGAAAATGCTACAGAAGTAATACCAGGTTGCAACACTGTGCTTCTGTGGTCCTGGTGACCTGTCAGTGCAGGTTATAAGTTATGTTACAGTTTCTGAGGTAGGCCCGCTAACAGCGCTAGCTAACATTAGCCATGCAGCCTCATCAAACACAAACAGTGCAAAGGCACATGTGAAGACGCAGCTATTGCTTCAGTAATGCTCTTTATCCCTGACAGTGAGATGTATAGATAGAGATATAACCCTCCTACCTCATCTACTTTTTAAATCTACAATGATATTCAAATGTAATGTAAATGTCACTGACAACAAAATTTAACTCGTTATCTTTTTTACACTAAAAACACAATAACAGATGTCATAGATGTGCATGTGGTCAGTCTGGGTGGAACATGAAGAGTTAACCTCTCTGTAAACGACTCCTCTCTGCCCTGGTTTCTCTCACACTTCACCACTCCCTACCATGAGGACTTGAGTCCACTGCAATTGTGTGTGTGTGTGTGCGTGCATGTGTGTGTGCGTGCATGTGTGTGTGTAAAAGGCTCCAATCCTTCCTCCTAGCTGAATTTTTTTAGACTGGAATCAGCTGCCATGTGTTTATTTTCATTAACAGAGGTAGACGGAGCAGTAAGTTCAGACCCTTAAATACTCGTCTGACACACATGATACTCAGAGATAATTCAAAAATGTGTGTGTTACTTGAAAGTCAATCATTTTCTGTATTTTAAGCTTAGTCACAATTAAATAATTAAACGCACATGCATAGTTTTGTGCAGTTCACTGTATTTTTTATTAGTTTCTTCCTTTTGCCTCCTGTTACTGCAGGTTCACTTTGTCCTTTCTCTCTCTTTCCTACAGTCTTTTATCTCAGATTAAAAATATTTACTGATGACCTGTCCTTCATGGAAAGACAAACAAAACAAAACAAATACTTTAAAAAATGAGACTTGCAGCAGATCATGAAATCATCACAAAATGAACTTTTGGATATGAGTCTTTCCCTTTTTCCCTGTTCCTGGGCATTTTTACACAAACATGATTCTTTATCAAATCAGTCTAATAATGGTTCATGTCCATGAACATAAACAGACTTTTTTCAGCTTTAAAAGGCAGACGATTTAGGCAGTAAAACTTTATTAGGTTTAGGAAATAAAACCTAATAACCTGCTTGGGTTTTTTTTTCCAGGCAAAATGCATTAGTTTTACTTGATTACTGATTTATTGAACTGTTACTAAGTGACTTTTAGCATTTGTGGAATTACACACTGCAGCTTCTGATCACTAAAAGAAAGGGTTCCTATGCTCCTCAAAATAGCTAAGGTTCAGATGTAGATTTAACCTCTTCAACAGCTAAAGATATAAAACACATTTAAGTTTTATTCCAGAGGCACAGAAACCAAACTTCAAGGTTAGGAAAATGTCTGTCAAATAACTTCTAAGCATTACATTTATTTACAAATTGAGCAGGAATGTGCAAGAAACAACTGAAGTGGACTAATACAATAATAGCTAATACAACATTACAGTTTGATTGTTTGCTCGACACAAATTTTAAATTTTTTTCTGCTCCTGAACACAAATGTCTGAATATTATTACTTACCAGTTGTTGTTCACTGATGGTTAATACCTGGGTGTGGGCTGGCATGGACACTAATCTGATCATTTGAGAACGCAGTAACGGAGTAATAACATCGGTGCATCTACTAAAAACCCAGTACAGGTTCAAATTTTGATAAACCTTGATGAGTTCAGAGGTCAGGTTTGCTGAAAATCTTGTAATGCAATAGCTTGAGAAGGAGGTCATGTAGGATTTTTAAATAGGCGTATTTACTCAGAAAGATGGTTTGAAAGATGGCCACTCATGTGAATGAGCTTAAGAACAGAGCCACAGCTCAACAGCAAATATGCTGAAGCAGTAGAAACAATCTGTTTTATACCGCAAGCTAATATTTTCACTGATTTATCAGACTCTTGAGTGTTAATAGCTAACGCAATGTGCTGGAAATTGTATTGCTGAATAATTATACTCCTTTAAACACATTCCTCTATTACTGCTTCTCTGTCCTGTTTAAAACCTTCAAATTACATGCTTGTCCACATCCCCTAAAGATCCTCCTTTCCCTGCCTAAACCCTGCTCTCCTTATCTCTTATCTCGCACTCTCATCGTGCCGCTTGTGTGCTCTGAAGCAGGTGTTTCACATGTCTGTAATATGTGACATTATGAAAGCAGGAGGGAAAAATATATGTGGTTTTATGATCATGCTCTTGCCCCTGTTATTTTCCTATGATTAGCAGTTTAGCTATACTGAAAGAGATGTGTGTGTGTGTGTGTGTGTGTGTGTGTGTGTGCGTGTGATTGTGAGGATGAGGAGAGGAGTCTCAGATGAGCATTAAACGTGTGGAATGGGGAAAATTTTATTGTTTAGTCCATCTGCGAGATGTCTGAGATCACAGATGCAAAGAGGTGACAAGAACGGTGACCAAAAAAGTTGTGAATAGTCATGCCTCATTATCATGTGGTGTCAGGTATTAAAGGACAATTAAGAAGGAACATTTAGAATGAGCCAAAGAGAGAGGGTTACAGAGCTCTGATAACACCCTAAATGAAAACTTAGGCTGGAATTTGTTTTTCTTTCTCCTTTTTTTCAGTTGGGACTTCATAAAACTGTTTACACTTTAAAAGATTAAAAGAAGATATTGCTAAGTTACTTTTCATCACGCTCAATGAATAGGCTTAAAGGAACTACAGTATGACAAAGGTGTTGGAGCAAACAACACAAATGCGCACACTGATATTATGGTTTGGTTTTCTTCTTACACCTTATTAACAGTTGTCAGGATCATCAGTGTATCGGACCAGTTACAATTTACTGATGTCTCAACTTTTCAACTTGGGGGATGAGACTTCACGTGGGCAATGTTTGCCTTCACTGCCTTCAGTTCCAGAACACCAATCCAGAAGGGCTTTTTAATAGAGTTCATTGTATTGACCCCCTTTTTAAACATAATCAGGTAGTTTCAGTGTACAGACTTCTAAACTTAATCATAGTATGAAAATAATATTTCCATATTTACTTTGTTGTGGTACCCTTCCTTTGCTAACTTTCCTTGCCATAATATTGACTTCACAACATCCTGATTGGTCAGTTGTAGTGATAGTCTTGCTGTATTAATTGATACAGTGGCGTAGCACAAAGAAAGTATATATGCATTTAAAGTGTGTGCGTGTCTGTGTGTATTATCCCACTGCCTGATTGAAAAACCTGCTACTTTTACTTTCTCCACATGGACAATGGAGCTGACGTGAGGGCGTGTGCACTGATCAGTGTGCTGGAGCATGTGTGTGTGAAAATATGTGTGTGTGAAAATATGGGGGAAAATGAAACGTTTTTTAAATGTTAGTACTTGGGAGTTTGCAACATTTGAAATGACTAAATAAATTCAAACATCCAGCTCCAGTAGAATTGACCTGATACTAAATACATATAACATGGACCCTTTGGTTTTTAATCCTCCACTTAAGCTTTGCAGCCATCAATATTTTCATTTTCTGTACACAGGAGTGACCAGATTTAGATAAGTAGGTTATTAGTAAATCTTAAAAAAATTGCTTGGTGTGTAAGTTGCAGGCATGTTAAGTAACGGCCACGAAGGGTGCAACAGGAAATTGATGACCTTCTAAATTTATGCACAGCTTGTGTGTCAAGCTCAATTTTGGTGACAGAATAAAAAAGAAATATAGAGAAAAATATCTGCTCTTCAGTCTTTTGGCAAGAGGAGATGATAGAGGGCTGTTTTCCAGAAATTCTCTCTGTCACCGGTGTCCCAGTGTCCATGCACACACATTCTGCTGGAGGAGCAAGTGGAAAAATGGTTCCAAATGAGCCAAAAATACCTGGCGTTGGTTCCTTTTCACTGAAGATCATACCTTAAAATGTGTGTGTGTGTGTGATGACTTGAACACATGAAAGGAATTTGTCATAACTGATTTTTTTGCAGGCACAGTAAACGTAGCCACTGGAAATTTAAGGCCCTTTCTCTTCCTTCCCTCGTGTCCTTCTAGAACCTGGCAGGTGTTGGAGTGCAAATTGTGCACACACACAGTAAGTAGATTATTTCTATTAAAAAGGGTATGAGGTGTGCTTCTAGAGTTTTTAATTTGATTAATATTGCCTTGCATAATCTTTCAAATCGGTATCTGTTTTAATCCAAACTTTGTGGAAAGCAAATAAAAAAAAAAATAAAGCTATATGGAAACACAAATATATCTTTTAAACTCTCAAAACTCTCCACTGCTCATTTCTTCACCAAAGTTTCACATTAACCGAGATTTCTCTGAAGTGGAAACTGCCGAGTCATTACGTTAGTAGATTGAGTGCCTGTTTGCTGATTGTCTGTTGTCATCATGTCATGCTTGGGATCATTGTTCTGTTGCATGACCCAGTTTTAGGCAAGCTCTAGATGTTAAAAAGATACACTGATAAACAAAGGCGTTTGCGGTCAAATGCAATACTATGGCTCCAAATTAAGCCAACGTCCTCACTCCTCCACCACCATGCTGATATGCTGTGTTTGGCTTTCATTAAATATAGAGCAGTGCCAACCATCTCTGTTTTTGTCTCTTCTGGCAAAAGAAAATTGTTCAGGAAGACTTGATTTGTTCACAAGTATCATTTTCTGTTTAGAGAGTAGATTTTTTGTTTTCTGGTAACCTGTGAAACACACTTTGATTGTTCAGTCTTTTTATAACTGAACTGTCATTACCTTTAACATTTAACATGGAAGGACTGTAGAGCCTGAAATGTAGCTCTTGTGTTTTGCTGCCTTTATTTGAATATTGCGCAGTCTGACTGGCTGAGACTTCCTGAAAATATTGCACTGACAGCATTGTGTTAATGCACACCTGAATGCTCCAGACCTTCTAACTGCCAAAGCTTCTTCTTTATAGAGATAGTCGCAGTTGGTGATGATCAGTTAATCAATGAATTTGATTAGCAACACTTGGCTGCTACTTACCCGCTTAATGTCTCGAATCAGTAACAGGGGGAACTTTCATAGTTCATAGTCCTGTGAGAATGAACATTTTCACAGGACTGTAAACCATATGAATCAAAGTACTGAGTCAGGAGCAGACCAGCAATGGAATCCCATGTCTTCAAGGTCAAGGCAAAGGGACGGAAAACAGCTACATAAAAAAAAAAAAAAAAGTGTGGTCTAATACTTTTGTCCGGAAGTTTATGCCAGTAAATTTAATCTTTTTTGTGCTTGGTATTTTTTTAAGGTCCTTACTTTGTACTTCATGCTGGAATGATAAATTGTGCTCAAGTTTCTTGGAGAGCTCCTAAATCATCTAAAACTAGAAGCGGTGCAAATGTACAATGGTTAAAAAAAATGGTAGTCCTCATTTTCATGTAAACTTTCTGCTGTTCCACCACTTTACCATTGTAGAACTAACATTACTTGTTATTGTTATTGTCCATATTTGAATTTAATTATGTTGAGATCAAGTACGATTCTTTCTTCTTGACCTTTGCGCATGAAAACTGCAGTGAACAGTAAAGACTTGGTGTGCTACTTAAAGGAAGGGAGGGGGAGGGCTGGGAATAGTAGTGTGTAATCACGCCTCTACATTTTCCTCCATCCATTGTGGTGTCCAGGCCACTCAGACTACTATAAATACACATCAAATTAGAGACTGCGTGCGTGTGTATATTTATGTGCGTATGTTGGGAACTAATGGTCCTTCGACTAAGAGAACTTGAAAAGTCTTATTTGCCTACGTGTGTGGACTGAATGACCACTTGTCTTTTCTTTCTTTCTTTTTTCTGACAGCAGGCGTTATGTTAAAATATGCTTTTATCCTAAAAGGCAATAATCCTTCAGGTTTCCACTGAGAAATAAATCTGACTGTCTATCAGCAACTATAACTCCCTTTTCTCCATAGTTTGGCGATGCAAGTGTGAAGAGTTTTTTAAAAGCCTCTAAGCTTTTCATTCAGTGGTACAGTGAGGAGAGAAGAGCTAACGTGTGTCTTTAGGTACCCGTTTACTATGCTGCTATTACCGTTACTGACACTGGTACTCTTCTATTAAAACTCCTGTAAAACTTAGCTCAAAGCAGCTGTAGGATGTGTTATTTTCATCCTTGTCATTTTCTAGTTAATGGTGTAAGGTAGTATGGTCTGGATTTTTAACAGATCTGTAATTTTGTTTTTTGTTATTTGTTTTAGCCTAATGTGACTACATATACTAATCATATGAATAATTACCACATGAGCATAATATCTGCAACTAATGATTTAATAATTTGGCAGCAGACCTAATACAGAACTGCAAGACTGGATAATAAAGCGACCCATCACAACTTACTAAAATAAGTAATAATGATGGCTGTGTATATAGCCAACCACAATGCATTTAAAAATGACAACAGTAGAAAACATTAGTAAAATGAAAGTATTATGTAGATAATGTATATTGTGGGTAATGAAGTCAAGTGAAAATAAAAACTAAGAGATTTAAGAGTGTGTTTTCTTTTAGTAAGCATAAAAATGCTGTAAAATCTCAAAGCTTCAGCTGTGGTAACAGCAGCCCAATTTTAAATGAGTACATTCAACATTGTTTTTTTGTCACATGCATAGTCATACGAGTGCAACACACAGTGAAATGTGTCCTGAACTCCTCCTTTTATTGTGCAAAAAGAGACATTATATACAATAAGAAAATTGAATTAAAAAAAAGTCTGGAAATCTTTAAATTAAAAACCTGAAATGTACATTGTGGGAATGGAATGTTAAAGTGTCTTGTGCCATTTTAGCTCAGTAATGTATTGACAGAGCAATGCAGTAGCATAAACAGGTGACCAGAGTAATATAAACAGAGTAATTCAACAGACTGACCAGAGTAATATACACAGCAGTGAAGCAGCATGATCAGTGTAGCAGCATGTGACGTAATAGTTAATCAGACATGATATGAGATATGACTGTGAAAGTTGTGGAATGTGGCAAGAATATGATATAAGGTCCTGTTTCAGTCACTTATGGACTCTATGATGCTATGAGGGGAGTGCGGCATGTTCAGATTTAGCACTCAGATTTATTCCTAAATCCGAGTCCTAAAAACAGAGAGACTCAAGAGGATAGAAGCTCCTCTTGAGTCTCTCTGTTTTTGCCTCGATGGTGCTGAACCTTCAGCCTATTGCAGAAGTTGGAACAGTTTGTTACTGGGATGGGTCCCGGTCCTTTAATATCTGAGCTGCTCTGGACCAACATCTCCTGGTGTAAATGTCCTGTAGGGAAGGGAGAACAGACCTGCAGCAGCGTTCTGCCGCACGGATGACTCTCTAAAGAGTTTTTCGATCCTGAACACAACTATTCCCATACCAGAATGTGATGTTCCGTGTGATGCTCCACAGTGCTTGAATAGAAAGTCCTGAGGATCACTGGAGAGACCCTGAACTTCCTCAGTTGTCAGCAATGGTAACCTGACACCACGATGCTGGGTTCTTCACCTCATCCATGTAGGCCATCTCATCATTGTTGGAGATGAGGCCGAACACCACAGTGTGCCATCAGCAAACCTTACGATGGTATTGGAGCCATGGGTGGCCACACAGTCTGAAGTATAGAGGGAGTAGAGCAGTGGTGAGAGTACACACCCCTGTGGTGCTCCTGTGTTGATGGTGATGCTGTCAGAGACACACCTACCCACCTTCACCATCTGAGACCTGCCAGTGAGGAAGTCCAAAACCCATGCACAGATATGGCTGTTGAGTCCTAGATCCCTCAGCTTTGTGAACATTCTACCGGGCACTATTGTGTTGAACGCTGAACTGTAATCTACAAACATCAATCTCACATAGTTACCCTGTTTCTTGTCCACGTGGCTGAGAGTGGTGTGCAGGCCGTGGGAGATGGATCCCACATCCTCTTTGAATCTGTTGGGTAGGTAGGCAAACTGAAGTGGGTCTGTGGTGCTTGGGATGGAGGAGGAGATGATGTTCTTCATCTTCTTCTTCTTCAGCCTCTCGAACACCTTCATTACCACCAAAGTCAGTGCAACTGGCCGATAGTTGTTCAGGCATGAGGGCTTGTTGTTCTTGGGCAAGGGGACAATGGTGGATCTTTTAAGCATGTGGGGACCACAGATGTAGCCAGCGACTCAATGAAGATGGACGTGAACATACCTGCTAGCTGGTCAGCACAGCAACGCAGCAGATGGCTGGTCCCGCCACTTTCCTGGTGTTCGCTCTCAGCTTGGATGTCGTGCTACCCCATGCTGATCCCCCTTTCCTCACTGATGACATCACCGTCCTCTGTTTTCAGGCTGTAGTCAGCACTAGCTGCCTGGCTAACCTCGAAATGGGCGTAGAACTCGTTCAGCTTGTTGGTGAATGTCACTGCTACTTTGCAGTTTTGCAATACTTAAAATAAATATGATTTAAGAAATGCTTAATGCATTAACTTGAAAAAAAAAACCCCAGCAATTAAACATATAATTAAGTTGTAATTGCTGTTTTTTTTAAAAGTCTTTTTCAAAGTAAAGATGTTACGGATAACCAGAAGCAGATAAAAGACTGATAGCTGTGCTTTGCTCTCTATACAACTTGTTGATGGTAACCTGGGAAATGAAAAAGTGCATTAGGTATTGCAAATGTATATTAAACAAATGTTTAACAGGATAAAATCTTTAGTATCTTTATATCAGTGCTACTGTTCCAGCTGTGTTCAGGTTAGCACTAACCAACATCAAACAAAAAGCACTGGAGCTGATTTTACTACCTGTACATGTGTGCACTCTCACTGTGGCTGGTGTTGCTGGTGGCAACAGGTTCTTGCATATAAAAAGATCAAAGACGTGGTGGAATACCTGGTGTGTTTACTGCATCATTAGAAACTAGAAGCCTTTGTTGGGGTGTTTCTGTGTGTTTTTGTTAAGTCAGGGAGTAAGAGAAAGCCAGAACTAAATGAACTCATCACAGTGCAACTCCGAGTACTTCAGTTAACTTTCTTTCCTTTGTTTCTTACTTTGTGTACATTTGTTTCCTCTCATCAGTATTCATCATAACAAAGGATTGCCAACTGATAAATTAGGAAAATCAAAAATACAAAAAAAAAAAAAAAAAAAAAAAAATACAGACATATAAACATAAGCTCATAATTTAGCTATTGTTACAGTTGATGGACTCCTGAGGCATCATCTCACTCTCCAAGACTGTGTTAAACGATCTGGTCAAAAAGTTCACTGGCATCTCTCCGAGACATCTCCATATGTCTGCAGTTATGTCATCTGAACCAACCACCATTCAGTCTCTTTATAGCTGCCCTTGCATCCTCCTTCCTAATCTCTATCAATTCCTAAAACACTAACTATCCTCCACCTATCCTTGTCACTCAGTTTTCTCATTCTTGAGGTCCTCAAAGTACTCCTTAAACCTTTCCAGCTGAGTCTTTTCACCTGTTGTCATGCCTTTTGGTCTGTTTTCTGGAACCAGGTGGAAGGTGGTGTGGTACCATCTGTACCAAGAAGCACGTATCTCAGCCTCTTCACAATGTTTCTTTTCCTTTAGAATGGCATCTTCACATCTACCTTTACAATGAGACCTTTTCTGATGAGGTTTCAGTAAACAGTAGATGGATCAACTGAAGGGCCAGCTTTACCTCTTTCTATTTCTTTCTAAGTAAATGGTCTTCAGAACATCTCCTCCACATACACTACCAGTCAAAAGTTTGGACACACCTTCTCATTTAATCATTTTTCTTTATTTTCATGACAGTAAACAAAAAAGTGTGAAATAACCTAAAACACGTTTTATATTTTAGATTCTTCAAAATAGCTACCCTTTGCTTTGATTACTGATTTGCACACTCTTGGCATTCTCTTGGTGAGCTTTATGAGGTAGTCACCTGAAATGGTTTTCCAACAGTCTTGAAGGAGTTCCCTGAGATGCTGAGCACTTGTTGGCCCTTTTGCCTTCATTCTGTGGTCCATCTTATCCCAAACCATCCCCACTGTGTTTAGGTCAGGCGACTGTAGATGCCAGGCCTTCTGGTTCATCTCTCTTTAAACCATTAAATGAGAAGATGTGTCCAGACTATGACTGAAGTGTGGTTTTTTAGACCTGCCACTTATTTGTTTGCCTTCCTCTTCTCCGGTTTCCTCAAACATTCAAGGACACACTGGACACCATGTTGAGATATGCAAAGGTTTCAGCTAAGAGCTTTTTGGGAATCAGCTTGTTGGTGCAGAAATACAGTATTATGTCTCACATTTTAAGATGCATTTTAAAAGTGCTTCTTTGCTAAGTTGTGTGTTATGTGTAATCACAAAACTGGTTAATTTGGTACTTGTTTGTTTCTCCCCTTAGTGGTATGAACACAGTAATCGGACTTGGGTGTGGACCAAAACAAACGGACTAAGACCCTTCTAAGGTGGTGGTGTGGTTCCAAACTCTTGACGTTCACTGTGAATTTTTTAAAATTGCTTTTACTTTTTCACTGTGTGAAAAGAAACCAAATCACCAAAAGCTTTAGTTTAAAAACTCACTGATTTAACCAGATTAAATAATGTTGCAGACACCAACATCAAATATTTACAGAATAAATTTGAAAGACCTTCAGTAAGCCTGGAGAACTTTTACATAAGAGCACAGGTCACATGTCAATCAAGTCTCTTCAGTCGCTCACCTGAAGAGACTATCATTGCCTATTGCAGGTCCCGTCCACTTTATTTGCCAGGAGATATTTTGCCCATAGTTTCAAATTAGCTTCAAGTGTACATGCCTGAATGTTGCTGCATGATATATAGATCTATAAATATATATGTGAAATGTAAGAACAAGTGTAATACTTCATATCTGACAGTAAGAGCGGTGGAGACAATGAAAAAAAAGAAAAAAGTCAGTATCTTTGCCAGATAGACCATCTTTCTGTATCAGCTGTAGATCAGCTGTTCTGATGCCAGACTCTAACAACAGTTAGATAACTGAGGAAACACCAGATGTTGTCCATCTTTGACTTCAGTGCTGTAGTATCTGGAAAAACACACATACACACATTAAGTTGAAAGATCAGCAGCTACCTGTTCGCCACGCTGGCACCCCCAAACTGTTAAATGCCTTTATGGAGCAATTTTTAAATGGCCCCCCCACTGATGGTTTAAAGCATTACATCGGGGGGCCACGGGTCACCTCTTCCTCTCCTTTCTTCTCGTCTTTTCATGTCCCTCTTTTTCTCCCTCTCAGCAATTTTTATACAGTCCTTCTTTCCATATTAGCTGCTCTGAAAGCCCGTTAACTAACACACCCCTAAACCCACTGCTGGTTTCTGTTAGCGTTTAGCCACATTAGCGGGGGGTTATGGATAAAAAAGCTGTATATACACGGGGGCAAAAAAGGAGAAACTGCTTAGGTTGGACCTGCATGTTTTTGAAGTTTTATGGTGGTGTTTTAAACTGGATTTCTGGAGCTTTAGGTTACAAAATAGGTTGTTGTTGGCTGCTTTGCTTTAACTTGTTCATATGGGGAATTGTTTTTTCCATCTCAGAAAGATGGCGTTTTTAATTACACCAGGGTCCTGTGGCCTACACATGTTTTAGCATGAACAAACTAGCAACAGTTTGTCTTAATCTCTGAACTTCTTAATCAAAATTGATGGAATAGTTGTCACAGCAATATAGTCATAGAGTAAAAACTATTCAGGAGAAGGTTTATTATGTCATTATTATGTCAATGTCATTTAATCATAGCTGTGCCTTGTGGGTGAACATGGTTATGATTCACTCTTCTTATTAACTTGATAATGAGAAGAGTGTTTCAGGTGGCAACAATATTACACAATAATCTTTTAGAGAAGTAGTGTTTCATCAAATAACACAAATGTCCTTGGGTTGCTCAAAGTGACTGGAGTATGGCATTAATGAGCTTACTTTCACAGCTTGTCATTTTTGAATATCCAAAGTTATACTTCTGAAGGGCCAAATTTTGTTATGAAGGAAAGTAGAACAGGTTGTCTACTGGACAGAAGGTTGCTGGTTCGACCCCTGGCTGCTCCAGTTGGCAACATACTAATCCCAGGTTGCATCCATCAGAGTTTGAATACACTTAGATAGAAAAAAGTGCTTGGATGGGTGAACGAGGCACATGTAAAGTGCTTTAAGTGCTCAGGAAGAGCAGAAAAAGGGCTACAGAAGAACCGGTCTGTTTACCATCTCAGTGATTGTTGCACTATTCTGAGTCACATATTTAATCTTGGACCCAGAGGGCTAGAGTTTAAAACCCAGATTTCTCTTGTCTCACTTGTGTCAAGTAACCTGCAAAAATCTACCCATAAAGTTTACCCTCTCTCCATTCTCCAATTGTTGCATAGTGTTTTGGAAATGTTGTCACTACAGTCAACTAAAGGCATTTACTAGATTTCAGTAGTGATGGCTGTCCCAGGTGAACTCTGAAAGTCAAAGGTCAGGCATGCAACTGGACTACTACCAGTCCAGGCAGAGATGCAGAGAGCCAAGTGGCTCCTTCTTGATATATTACTGGTGATTCCTGAAGTGTTGTGGAAAGAGACACTAAGGAATTCCCTCCAAGCCACAAGAAGACCGAGGACTGAAAGAAGACAGATTTCTCTTTTCTTTTTAACTCGTTTGTTACTCCATCTATTAAAATGACCACCTCTCTTTATTTCTATTTTTATGACAATGAGCAATCATCAGTCGTGATCAATTCTGTTGCCAGCCTTTAACCATAACAGGATATTCACAGTTCAGGTTATTTCAGCTGTTACTCCCAATATGTCATATGTCTGAAGTTATTCAAAAGGATGTGTTACAAAGTTTGACTGGCCTCAACATTAAATAATACATTAGAAAGAGAGGTCAGATGTAGTTTTGAACTGGGAATAAGACTGCATGCTTTCAGTTAGTCTTCTCAACATTATTAATACTAATGAAATTGGTTGGACAAACCACTCCTGTACTTTGTCAGGAAGATAGATTAGAGCCTAAAAGCATCACCATGACATTTCTAAACTGGATGAACTGAGCTCGGGTTAACGACGACTGTTACTGGTGCTGTTGACCAGTACAGTGCCGGTGCAAACTATGCTACCGCTGTGTGAAGACAAAAGAAGAGGAAAGGCCTGTTTGGAGGTAGTGAGAGAGAAGGAAAGATATGGTTTGACATTTTTCCCTCCTCATCTTTTCTCACTGTTTTTTTTTTTTTTTTCACTCGTTTTGCATGTGGCTAGAGTCAGTGTCACTACTGGTAGCATCAGCTGATACCTGGACCATACTAAGGTTGCAAATTCCAAATTCTCTTGGATAGAATATTAATATGTGCTATTGTCAGATGGTTTGCTGTGTCTCCCAGCACAGTCTCAAGAGCATGGAGGAGATTCCAGGAGACAGGCAGTTACTCTAGGAGAGCTGGACAGGTCCTTAACCCATCAGCAGGACAAGTATCTGCTTCTTTCTGAGTGGAGGAACAGGATGAGCAATGTCAGAGCTACAAATGACCTCCAGCAGGTCATTTGTAGCGGTGTGAATATGTTCTGACTCAATGATCAGAACAGACTTCACGAGGGTGGTTCAATGTCCTCTAGTGGGCCTCTAGTGCTGAGTGTAGAGCCTGAATGGCATTTGCCATAGAATATATGAATTGTCATGTTTGTCATTGGTCAATGATGCGGCACATTTATGGAGGCATGCACAAACCTCTACAGGCTAGGCAACGACACCCTGACTGCTAATGGATATTGGAATGAAATCCGTGAACCCATGGTAGGCCATATGTGGGTACTGTCTGGGAGCTCAGTGATGCCATGGTCCAGATCTGGGAGAAGGTCCTCAAAGACACCATCTGTCGTCACATTAGGAACATGCCCTGACATTGTCGGGAATGCATACCAGGACATGGGGGCCATACAAACTACTGAGTAACATTTTTCGTTGATGAAATGGAATTTCAGAAAAACTGGCCAGGCATTTTTCTCTTTGATTTTAGGGGTGTCTTTGAATTCAACTTTTTGTTGTAATAATTTTAATTTCCATCAAATGATATAGCATCTTTTCATTTTACCATCCATATCAGTATAGATACCCAGCATGATCTTTTTTCATTGAGATCTAAAGTGTTCCTTTAGGTTTTTGAACAGTGTATATACATGGCACACCTACTTTTGGTTCTCCCTTTTGTCAGTTAGTTTGGTAATACAGAGAATTTTTTTTCAATTAGTGTACTGTCCATGTCCTTTTTAAAAATTTATTTATTTAAAAATGTCAATTTCAACTGATTGAGTAGTCTTATTGTTTACTTTTTGATACCATTTATAGTTTATATTATTTAATGTTTTCAAATTTAAACAAGCCAAACTGACAAAACTCAATATATTGATGGATACAGAGTCCTATTTTCCAGTTAAATAAATTTAGAAACTCTGTATTTAACCATCTATCCTCTTCCACTTTCCTACTTCAGGGTTGCAGGGGGACCAGAGCTTAGACAAGCAAAGTAATTTTTGTTTTTATCAGACACAGATGCTTTTTTCAATCTGGCTACTTGCCTGAAAGACCATCTTTTCACTCCAGCAACAGCCTCATCACATCACTGTTAAGCTTATTTGTGTTAGATTATGCATTTAGTTGCAATGTAGTCATCTTGAATTTGACTTTGACACAAAATCCCTGAGAGGGTGGAGCAAAGAGGTGGGCGGGTTCACACAAACTGAGTGCTACTGATTGGTTGATGCTAATGTATTTTATTGGTCGTGGTGCAGAGACATTAGAGCAGCTGTGTTGTGAGCTGGCTGATGAGGTCTGCAGAAGACCTACACATGCACACACAGGCACACACACAAATGCGTTTGTTACTCATCACTGACTGACGTGTGGCTGGGTTCTTTTTCTTTTCTTTTCCCTCTGTTAGTCTTAGTCTGTCCCTGTAATCTTCAGCGTACTTCCTTATCTAAGAATTTCCTTCTAGCCAACATTAAGCGTGTGGCCACAAAATCTAAAACCAAAAATCCACAGTCACCTTTTGTTCTAAAGTAAAACTCATTGTTCTACTGCTAATCACGTTCTCATACACACACATTTAATGTACAGTGATCAAATCCTCTACAATAGTTTCCTGAAGGGTTTGTTTTCTGTTTTTTAAATCTATTTCTTTTTTACATATTGTTTATTGAATAATTGATGATCACCAGTTCAGCAGTTCATAACTGTCCTGTGATGACAGAGTCAGTCAGGTATTATGATGCAGCAGACTTTGGAGGTCTGGGTGGGTGTTTGTAATGTTATATGAATCATAGCCAACGTTTCAATGTCCTGGTCTTCATTAAACTTGTTTCCCGGCTTCTCCAGTCAACATGTTGAAGTAACCTTGGGCAAGATAGTGAACACTGAGTTGTTCCTGATCTCATCTCTGTGTGTGTGAATGTTGGAGAAGATTCTTATATAGAAAAAAAAACACTAGCCCTGTGACAAAATGAAAAAAGAACAGTGTAAATTTATGTATTTTTCCCTCACAATCGCTATGCTTTTTACACCCACTGAATTATATTGAAAAAACCGAGTAGGCCAGGGAAAATGTATTTACTCATCATCATGGGGATAGTTTTGTTTTTCAGAAGGTGTTACAATACGACCATCCCCATGCATACCAGCCATTACTTAGCTAGTTGTAGGGGTGGCTGTAGCTCAAGTAGTGCAGGTTATCTACTAATTAGAAGTGTGC
The DNA here is from genome assembly GCF_013358895.1 of Oreochromis aureus. NCBI lineage: Eukaryota > Metazoa > Chordata > Actinopteri > Cichliformes > Cichlidae > Oreochromis > Oreochromis aureus. The sequence goes on along the minus strand of NC_052945.1, from coordinate 32,107,374 downwards.
TGGTTTGATCCCTGGCTGCTCCAGTCTGCACGCTTGTTCAGCTGCAAGATACTTACCCCAAGTTGCTCTCTGATGCATCCATCTGTGTGTGAATGTTAGATACAAAGCACTTACAGAGAACAAGCATAGAGTAGAAAAATGCTATATAAGAACCAGTCCATGTACCATTGTAGCAACATGGTGGTTTGAAAATAGCATAGATGATCAAAAAGATTCTTAGTTGTAAATCAGTGGTTTTACTATAAGATCTGAATGCTTCTTCATAGCTTTTCAGTTTCACCTGCAAGGCCAGGAAGGAAATGATTTTTTTGGTTATCCCTTCTTAGTAAAGATTTATGCTGTTAAGTGCATTGCTTTGTTACAATGGAGATAATAGGAGATAAGAAAAGATTAGACGATAGCCTTTATGTTTTTAAAGATATGTGCTTTAAGAAAGTGCCCACTCTTAACTCTTTTTTGCAGCAATTGCAGCAAATGTGAAGCCACGTCTAGTTAGCTTAACATAAAAACAAAAATGGGGAACCCTCTATCCTCGTGCCACTGACCGAAAGATAACTAATCCAAGATGTGATTGATTTGCAGCTTTAATTGTTGGAGTTTAACAAAAGTATTGCATTACCTAGGAATTTCATGACAAATGAATCAGATAAAAAATCTGGAGGTTTTTTTTTCCAGGTATTGATCTTGCATTTAGCAGCTCTTCACTGGATTCTAAATAAATCATTAGGCTGAAAACCCAAAATAAAACCTTCAGAGAACATAGCAATGGCCAAATGCGATTGGACAGCTTAGCAACACCCAAGTGCCTGGAATACAAAAGAAGAAAATTACAGTGGATGATAAAATTATTCTTTCTTTGGTTGAAAAAAATCTAACTCAAGACAAGAACACTTTTAAGAAGGTAGACATATCATTGTCAGTGTCTACAATCTAGAGACACAGATGGTTTACAACCAAGTGCAAACCACTAGTAATGCACAAAAGCAAGGTTAGACAAGATTAGACAAGTCTTGCCTTTTTGGTTTCAATGGAAATATTTAACATAGAATGAAATTCACAGAAATAATGATTAATTTTCTTTTTTTAAATGGCTTCATCATTGATGCAGACCACCCATTCTTTCTATAATAACTTAGAATAACAGAGATATAACACAGTTATCTACATGTTCATATTGTAACACTATGGTTACAAAGCTATGGTAATGGCAGAATCTTCGTCAATAGCACTATTTGTTGTTGTTTTATTTAGGATGTCACCATCTCTGGACAGATTGAACCGTCCTAGTGTCCCCTGGTGGTTGCACTGTATAACTGCATTCTCAAAACCAGAACTCCCGTTCACACACCCAGACCCTGGGTCCCCACAGGTTCTATATTATGTTACTTGGTGTTACTTACTTGGTACTAGTCTGACTGATGGACTAGTTTCATTGCTGTGGAAATAGTAAGATTCAGCTCACTAGTTTACCCAGTTAGCATCAGGTGTCAAATGCAGACACATGCTACAGATTTAAGGTGATGGGGGAGAGAAGAAGCGAGGGAGAGACGGGTGGCTGAGGGTAGAGCAACCAAGGGGGTGTTGCTCATCAGGCAGAGGGCAGGGTTAAAGAAAAAGAAGGAGGTGTTCTGTTTCCAGATGGAAAACCAGGAGAAGGCAGAATGAAACACTCTCTGATCATGTATTTTACCTTCATGTGCAACACAGTTCTAGCTGTCAACGTACACATAAATATTGCAAACGCAGAAAAATGGATGGTAAATGAAACCAATTAAACTGACAAATAGGCACTGTCACACATATCCCTTTATTAGCATGAATGCACACTAATGCATTAATTCGCTAATACACAATCTTGTAGCCTCGAATACACAACAGTTAAAAGAAAAAACAACTGAGCCTTCTGAGCACTCTTCCTTCTTAAAAAAACACACACACTCAGCAGCCACTTTGTTAGGTACAACTGTTTAGCTGCTAAGTGGCAGCATGCCTTCACGCCTGCCTCTTCAGGCATGAAGATGTTATCAAGATGACCTGCTGAAGTTCAAATGGAGCATCAGAATGATGAAGAAAGGTACATTTAAATGCATTTTTACAAATCATGGTTGTTGGCGCTAAAAATGTTCTGGGTATTTTAGAAACTGTCGATCAATCTTTTTCCTTTTCACAAAAACAGATAATTACAATGGGTATGCTGGCTGCAAAGAAACTTATTCTTTTACAGTGGCGGTCTTCTTCGGCCCCGTGTTTTAAAAGGTGGCTTAATGAGATGGTGTCTGTGGCCAGGGTGGAACAGATAAGATTTGATAGAAAGGGGAATCTGGCGAGTTTTTGTACGATTTGGCAGCCATTTCTAGAATTTGTAAAAAATTAACTGATCATAATTTATGCCTCACACTCCGTGTGAATTTTCTTATTTTATTTTACTCTTTAGTTAGTTAATATTGTTATAATTTTTTTCTTTTCTTTCTTCTGTGTCTTTTTTCATGCTTATAAGTTCACAAAGGCTAAATGTAGTAATTGTCCTCAGTTGAATCTGTATAAGCATGCTTTGTTTAATTTAAAAACAAAAAATAAAATATTAAAAAAAAAAAAACTGTTGATCTATTCGTAATTTCCTGGACAACTATTTCAAGAGTTGTGAATGTTTTGTTTTTTTTAAATCCAGTGAGCACCTTGGTGGTGCTAGAGGTCAGAGAACAATTGCTGATACAAAGGCAACAGTAACTCAAATAAACGACTTGTGAAAACCAAGGTATGCAGAGGAGCATCTGTGAATGAACAACATGAAGAACTCCCTACTGTGGGCAGTCATTCCTGCTTAAGTCTGGTAGAGTTTGGGAGCTTGAGGATCCTGTGCAGTATCTTAGATACTAGGACTAGGCCCTTCAGGTCAGAGATCTTAGATGTTGACCCTAGAATCTGATGGAGCCACAACTACCAAGGGGACCACTGTTGCCTTCATCCTCCAGCTCCTTCTCTCTCAGCCCTTGGTATTTTTTGAGTTTCTTGTGTTCCTACTTCCTGATGTTTCTATTGCTTGGAATTGCTACTATTGCTTTGCCTTTACAAACTTAATTCTTAGTAACATAGATTCAACAAGGCGCTGAAAACATTTCTCAGAGATCATTATTGACACGATACCATTGCGCAGTTGCTGCAGATTTGGCGGATGCTAAATCATGCAGCATTGATGCTTTTTAAAGCATTCTCCTCAGCAATTAAATCCGGGTCACGGCACCAGTGAACTTAAACCTTAAGTCTTGTATATAGTGTTGTTTATACTCTTTTCCACTTAGAAATAAGTGTGGCACCATGTTAAAGATAGAGACATGAAAATAGTAGCCCCCCATTTTATGCTCAAGACACTTTCTTTTGGTAAGGCCACTGTAATGTCAGTTTTACTGTTATGTAAGTTCCGCCAGCAGACGGTGCTCAGTCTCGTACGCATCGGTAGCTGACGCTACACTAGAAGAAGTCGTGTTAGTAGTAAAGAGACAGCGTATGGCCCGCGCGCCAAAAGAACTGATTAATCTGACATTTTTCTGTTTTTACAGGTAAGCTGGGTGGTTGATAATATAAAACAGACATTATAAAAGTGACAGACAGCAGTGGCGATTGATGATAATGTCTTGTTTGTGGCGAATATTAAGCTAGAGAGCTAATTTCCAAGTTGGTCCAGTTGTTAGCCTTTGCCGATCTAGTTGTTAGACTGTACTGAAAGTCTGTGAGCTCCACACAGGTATATTTTGGGGTTAAAGCCACACTTACTATGTTTTGCAAAATAAGAAAAAATGTGAATTGCTGTATGTTTAGTTCATTGAGAGCGAATGCTGTAGAAATATGTTAAGAAAAACGTTTATTTGAAAGGGATCGAGTTGAATAAATACAGTTAATAAGACAGATTCATAAATAGATTAAAACAGTGAAAAAAAAACAAGAGAAAACGGTAATCACAGTTCATTGTGGTGTTTGTGCATACAGTAAAATGTATTTTTGTGATTTAAGCAGTTTATAAAAGTGGTGCATGTGAATATGAAACTGTATAAGTTTGGAAAAAGTAATGTTAGCTACACTAGAAGAAGTAGTGTCAGTAGTGAAGAGGCAGCGTACGGCCCGCGCGTCAAAGAGAACTGATTAATGTCACAGTGCAATAATCTTCCTGGCATTGTTGTATTTTTTACTCAGTTGTATATAGCATTTGTATTCTATTTTTATCTTATTGTATATTTTATTCTATTTTATTCTACTGTATATAGTATTTTATTTTATTCTATTCTGTACAGTTGTGTACTGTATTTATTCTTATTTTATTTTATTCTAATTTTTGCTTCATAACTTTTGCACTGTCCACTTCCTGCTGTGACAAAACAAATTTCCCACATGTGGGACTAATAAAGGTTATCTTATCTTATCTTATTTTTCTGTTTTTACAGTTTTCTGCGAAAAATAAATATGTTGCATCCGAGATGAGTTGGCCCATCATTACAGCGGTGTAACATAAGCACTGAAGCAGAAGAGGTGAACTGCCTACTTATATGTTTCTGTACTTTTTCACTTGTTTATTAAATTAGGGAGTTAGGGGTAATGCTTGTCTTTTGTTTGTTTTTTGTTGCACACAGGGTTTAGGTACCACCTTTCCTTTGGAATAGCTTGTTTTGTTTATTATTTTGGCCTTTGTTTACCCCAGATTTAATGCTTTCAGGTTTTGGCTGTTGGGTATGGCTTTGGGGACTGGGGCGGGGACACCTTTTTATTTAACCCTTATGTTGCACTCCTGTACCCCTAGACTGGGAGTTAACATTGCAAACAGTGTTGGGAAGGTTACTTTTAAAATGTATTCCACTACAGAATACTGAATACATGCCCCAAAATGTATTCTGTAACGTATTCTGTTACGTTACTCAATGAGAGTAACGTATTCTGAATACTTTGGAATACTTAATATATTATCATGCTGTTTACAACTACATGAATGTCCTATTGCTGTGATTTATTACTGTTACTGAAGGTACGTAGTACGAAACGTAGTAAAGGGACCTCTGGCTAATACGTCCGGTTCCCTGTCGGGCTGGTAGCCGAAAACTAGCTTTACTTTGTTGTCTGGGTCAACTTTGCTTGCGGAGACAGAGAGAGCGTTGAAAGGCTGCTCCAACGGAACTTATTTTTCCGGAGGAAAACACGAACACAGTGTACAGTTGAGTCTTAATAGCTTACTTACAAATGGGCTCCTCAGGCACTCTTCTTGGCTGCTGTGGTTATTATTATATTTACATGCTTCCAGCTCCCGTTTTTGCTCCGTGACAGCTCGGACTTTTCCTTTCTCTCCCTCCCTCGCTCACAGACACATAACGGGTATGGCAGTCCATTCTCCCTGCAGCACGGACTACACTGCCCATCAGGCTACATGCTTTAGAGCTATGCCTGTAGCATTCTGCCTTTTAGCTTAGCACAACAACAACAACAAAAAAGCGCTCTCTCACCCAGGAAACACGCAGAGAGAGAGCGCGTCCCTGTAACCATGGCAACCGTAACGCTGCCGCCTGGAACAACAGAATGTAGCTGTCAAACAAACCCAAACAGTCCTGACCCAGCGACAATATGAAACAGGGAAGTACCGCCGTGTATTCCATTTATTTCAACAAAGTAACTGTATTCTGAATACCACCTTTTTAAACGGTAACTGTAACGGAATACAGTTACTCATATTTTGTATTCTGAATACGTAACGGCGGTACATGTATTCCGTTACTCCCCAACACTGATTGCAAAAGAGTTGTTAAGTTAAGCTAATTAACATAACACATTTAAACATGAGATTTTTTAGCCAATAAAGCTAACTAAGCATTAAAACACATTTTAAAGCAATCAGGAAACAAAAACAATGGCTAAAGGGAAAAACAATCAGTACAGCACATCAAGCTTGATATTAACATATTAGCTCTCATTTAAATATAGCTCAAGCCTCTATTCAGACTGCTGCCACAGTTTTCTTTTAAATCCTCATCACTTCATTTTCTCTCGTGTTTCCTTCTTGTCTCTCTGTGTCTCTCACTCAGCCTGTCTGTGCCTGCCTCTGACATACCAAAGGTTCCTGTCCTCTTCTTCTTCTAATAGTTTTCCACTCTCGCTCTCCTGCAACACTTTTTTTTTGGTTTGCTCTCTCTTCTCTTTCCAACACACATTCTGATTTAATTTGATATAATTAAATTCTTTTAAACAGTAAGTTAAAATTAACCAAGAAACACCACGACTCCTTGAAACAGTTGCACTGATTCCAAGCATGCTTATTTGGCAAATTAGTTTGTGGCAACCCAAGCATTACACACTGTTGCGTGCACACACACACACACACACACACACACACACACACACACACACACACACACACACACACACACACACACACACAGAGCCCTACAGACTCATTAAGTTGCACTGCTTCGACCTCTGCCCTTACAAACACATAAAAACAAGCCTGAACATGTAAGCTAATGTGGATATATGTAGATATGGTTTAGGGCTGGGTATCGTCACTGATTTCTAGAATCGATTCGATCCGCGATTCGATTCAATTCGATTCGATTTTGCCTCAGACAGTCAGAAATATTATAATTCAGATCATGTATCAGTACATTTCCATATTTTTATATCTATAAAAATAAAGCTGACACTTGTGAGACTTTATCAAAGGTGTAAGCATCACAGCAGATGCCTTTGTGTCAAAGTAGCTGAGGATAAAATACAGAAAAATGTGAAGGTGATTTCCCTGGCCTGGGATTTTTATAAAAATATTCTGCAGTAGATCAAAAACGAAAGAAAGCCATTAATCAACTTATGAACATTACCTGATGCTGCTGGAGTGAAGCAGAGCAAAGTTACAGAGGTTTTAGAGACACAGGTAAGCGTTTTGCAATTTTGAATAATATTAGAAAGTTTAAATTTGTTCAGTAACCTATTGAACGGCAGAAATAAGGTTTTCTTTTCGGAAGTAAGTAAAAGGAAAAAAACATCGGCCGACAGCGCTGTAAACAACGGTAAACAAGCAAGCGAATAATGCAGAAAACAGATTTTTAGATGGGAAACTGTTCTTGAAGTACACTGTGAAAGGGAGGGAGGGAGAGAGAGAGCTGTGCATGAAGTGTGATTTTATCGTGGTGGAAGCAAAACAGCAAAAGCAAGAAAGAATTCATGACGATGTTTATGTGAAGCGTAGTTTTAGTTCTTTTGCTGCTGGTTCAGTCAATATTGTTTGGAGAGAGATAAAACCTACAGCTTCAGAATCTAGCGCAAAAAGTGCGTAAACACAAAGCGCAGACCCGCCGACGGATCAGAATCAGCGAGCTGTCGGCTTTCAGCCCCGATCGTGTCCGTGCCGTCGGGTGAGAAAGGCGACATCTCACTGATTCGGATGCGTCGGCGGGTCCGCTCTTTGTGTTTACATCTTTGTGCAGAATCCGTGTACCTGCTCTCATTTACTGTTTTAGCTGTTTGGTGGTTGTTGAAATTTTGTGAGGTTTAACCTGAGATTCTGGCGTTTCGGGCAAAATAAATTTATATCAAAAAATCGATTCAGGATTTTAATGAATCGATATCACGTTATCCAAGCTAGAATCGATTTTAATCAATAAATCGATAATCAAAACCCACCCCTAATATGGTTTACAACTTTTTTCTGCATTTTCTGATTTATAAATCATTTTGACATCAGAACAACAAATCCCCACGAGCTAAATGCTTAGGATTCGACTGTTATGTGATATCAATGTGAAGGGCAGAAATAACATATTTTCTGTTTATTTATTTTCAGATTAGGATTTATTAGTGTTTAGTTTTAAATTCTTTGCATTTGCAGTTCTGTTAAGTTACAAATCGTTTTCATAGTGTATTTGCCAGTTTTCAGTCTAATCTTCATCAGTCCAGTAAATTCTTAGTTTTCATTATTACATCTAAAAACATCAGCAAAGTTTTGGAAAAACATTCTTTGGACAGATGAAACCAAAATCAACCCCGACCAGAATGATGGCAAGAAAAAAGTATGGGGGAGGCGTGGAACAGCTCATGATCCAGAGCATACCACATCATCTATAAGACACGGTGGAGGCAGCGTGATGGCTTGGGCACTGACATGGCTGCCAGTGGCACTGGGACACTGATGATGTGACACAGACAGAAGCAGCTGAATGAATTCTGAGGTGTTCAAACACACACTGTCCGCTCAAATGCAGCTAAATGCAGTCAGATTGATTGGGTGGCATTTCATAAAACAGCTGGAAGATGACCCAAAACATACAGCCAAAGCAACCCAGGAGCTAGTTCTTTGTTAAAGCAAAGAAGTGGGATATTCTTGAATGGCCAAGTCTCTCAACTGATCTTAATACAAATGAGCTTGCATTTCACTTGTTGAAGATTAAACTTCGGACAGAAAGGCAGTAAAGGCCTGGCAGAGCATTAAAAATGAGGAAACCCAGCATCTGGTGGCGTCCATGAGTTCAAGACTTCTTGCTGTCAGTCCCAGCAAAGAGATTTCCACCAGATATTAGAAATGAACATTTTATTTTCAGTTATTTAATTTGTCCAATTACTTTTAAACCCCTGAAATGAAATGGTCGTGTTAAAGAAATGCTGTATACTAAATGAATTATTTTATTTGAATAATCAGTATTGACAAAATTTTCAAGTATTTTTAGTTGAAAGGTCATTTGCTTTATTTCTATGTGATGTTTAATATATTGACTTCCCTTAATATTAGAGGATCAAATCAATGGAGTGTGCTGCTTCAGAACTTTTTCCCTGCTTTTTAATGCTGGCATTTCTTTTATCATTCCTTCGCATTGTGAATTACTTTCTATCAATAAACTTTAGGCTGGACTGCTTAAGTATATATCTTGTATTGTGGGTGTGTTTTATTGTTGTGCAGTTGTTGGGGCTGTGTAGGGTGTAGCTTTGAGGCTGGGTCTTCCAACTTAAAAGGATTTCAGGACAAAGTGCCCTCTGGTGGACAACTATGTGCCCCCACAGTTAAACACGTGTACCTTTTTTTCCAGTTGTGAAGCAGAAAGCAGTGGAGTTGGCTAAGTCGCAGTGTCATCACCACAGAAAAGGAGAGCTGTGGATTCTCTGAGCTCTCAGGATTGCATGGGCCAGACTCTGACCAATCTACTCACTTGGCAGAACTTTGACAGAGTTTTAATCGAATGCTTTGTTGACCTCAGCCGTCTAAGCCAATCCAACTTCGAGCCCGCCTCATATAATTCTACATTGCAGTAATGACACACACAGTGAATTCTACTTTCAGCAACATGGTTTTCAAAACATAGTTAAGAGTTAAAACTTTGCCATGGCTTTAGTCAGCATCCAAATCTAAAAAGGAACAAAGATAATACTCACAACTGCCAGATTTTTGTATCCAACCAGGGACAGGAAAGGCACCACTCATTGCCTCTTTCTGGCTCCCTCAATAACGATCAAGGGGCAACAGTATACAGATCTTTACACACGTCAGTATACACACAGGTTTACATTTCTTCTTGGAAATCAAAACCAAGCAAAAAAAGTGATAAAACTACAAAAGTGGCAACAAAGAGGTGCATAATGATATCAGACATGGAAAAACTGTAAAAACGACTTAAAAAAAAGACTTCTAAACAGCTACAAAGAGGTGTAAAAAGAAGACAGATGAAAGAAACTACAACATAAGTTTACTGCAAAATGACAACAAAGGGACGCAGAAATGTTAACAAAGATACAGAAAACAGTTACAAAAAGAAACAAAAGAAAAAAAATGAAGGGACATAAGAAACTTCATATACATGTATATATATATATATATATGTGTGTGTTTGTGTGTGTGTGTGGTCTCCCTTTGCTTGTGTTTTCTTGACATTTGTAAACATAATCGATTAAAGCACACGTGCACACATACACACACAAACACACATACTTATAGAGGTAGCTGCGCAGTTCTGAAGTCATTCTCGACCACTCTAGGTGGCGTGTCCCAATTTGATTTCAGGTCTTCCAGGCCATACTCGGCGAAGATGTTTCTGCATACAATGCCAGCCACTTGGTTATAGCGTTCCATGTATGCCCTGCCTGCTAGCGTGTCTGGTGTGGCAGACCCCAGTCTCCATGGATCTTGTGCTCAGAGGTTGTTCCTGTGCTGCCATGATTAGTGCCTCTGTGTCATTGGTAGGATTTCTGGATGGCAGCCACTTCTTCTATCTGCCGGTGGTACATACCGTCCAGGGGCCTGATGTGGCCTCCTCTTGCTCCTATTTCTTTGGTTTCTGATAAGGTTTTCATTATTATATGTGATGAAAATCTTACTTGCCGTAAGACATTTAAAAAAAATTCTAATAATATAAAAAATGAAACTGAAAATGTATCAAAAACATATATGTAGATTATATAGATAACCTGAGTTGTGGATGCTTAAACAAGTGCTTGTAGCTATCGATTTAAACAGCATAAATTCACCCAAAGTGCTTTAGCGAGAGGCACATTTATATTCCCAGTCTACAAAAAACTCAGTTTCAACATACATGAAAAGCTGAAAGGTATGTTGTGTTAACTAATTATTGTAGAAAGTAAAAATCACATTGTGATCATTAAAATGTGTTTAGAATGTGCAAATTAATGATGATTCCTCTGATAAGTCATGACACACTAGACTACATAATCTGCCTTTTTGGGTTAAAAGTGTTGGTACCGATATTGGTATTCGCAATACTGGACCTGTATTTACTTGGTATTGGATCAATACCAAAATTTGCAGTATCGCACACCACAAGTTTTTCCTTTCATTAACTGAGGGAGGAAAATATATATTTCAAGATACAAATTTCCTATGCATTTACACATGGAATCTACACGAAAACTGTACATTACATATAGTTTTTTAAGGGTCAATATGAGATCACTCAGGGTTCTTGGCTAGCTTTGGGTTAGCATGCTGTTTATGTACATGCCTGCAAAATGCCAGAGTTGTGTTATAATGTGGTTGTTTCTGTCCTGGATGCAGTTTCCACCTTACCAGCCTGCACTTGTCCTTTTGTGCAATAAAAATAAATGTAATATCCATATTGCTACTCCTCAAAATCTATATCGCTGTTCTGTTCCACATTTGCCTTTGTTCCACACACAAACTGTAATCAGAAAATTGTAGCGGGAGTACAGTGACATGATAATTTACTATGTTACTCAAAAATGAAATTGCTACTTTGTAATGCGTTACATCCAACACTGGTCATGTATACACAAACCGAAAGCGTTGCGATTTTGCCCAAAACTTGGAATTGACATTAAGGAAAGATAAGCTGGTCCTCAAGTGTGTAAGTAAGAAATGTTAGAAATTAGATACTGGGTTCCTCCAATTCTCACAAGAAGACAACTCCTGGTTCATGGTTTGTACCAGGAGTTACATGTCTGGTTTTGTACGTGTTTCAGAATGACAGTGGGACAGTTTGAATTATTTTGGTGGATTTTTTTTAGATGCATTCTGAGTCTACAAGCAAGTAAAGAATAAAAATTAAAAAATATGTAAAAAAAAAAAACAAACAAAAAACCAAAACGTTGTTCTCCAAAATGGTCTCTTACTGATCCACCAGTTGTTGCAACCTCATAGCGCCCCCTGGTGATCATGTTGGAAGATTACAGTTGCAGCACAGATGCTCATGCATAAAAAAATCATACCAACCTTTAATTTACTTTTTTAAAATTATCTTTAAACTACTGATTAGATTATATATATATATATATTATTGGATTTTATGCACATTACATTACATATGTTAGGCTCACACAGAAAATTGGTAAAATAATTACATTATATGTAATTTAATTGTTTACATGAGGTCCCTCTCTATTACATATCAAACACTCGTTGATCAAAATTCATCTTTATTTACTATACAATAACAAGTAACAACTAGTGCATGCACAAACACACATAAACATGCAGACACACACATTTGAGTAACTTTCATCATACCAGAACAACATATAAAGTAAGTGTGCAGAGACAATATTAATATAAAAAAAGACTATATTTGGTAAAGATGTGCATCTTTCCTTCAGTGACCTTTAACTTTCCATATGCAGATTGCAGAATGCAAACTCTGCACAGCACCACATGGATGTTTTTATTTTTCAAAGAAGTTCTCGGACTGATTGTCACAGCAGCATGTCCATAAGTTGGAACTGTCCTCTAAAACCAAAACAAAACCCCTTGTGGGTTATTTTTACATATGTTTTACATTTAAGCAACCTCAAGCAGTTTTGTTAACAGTGGAAGAAAAAGTCTTAATGTACATTATTGTTACAACTGTGTTGGCAGAGGTGTGGACTGCAGAGAGTTTGGACCCTAATGCAGACACCTGAACAGAATTAAAATCCCTTAATGTATCAGTTGATTGAAACTGACTGAATAAACTGGTGCAAGGTGAAGTTAAACATTTGAGTGATAGCTGAATTCTTTGTTTTAACCACTACAGGTCATAACAGCATGTGCCGTCCTCCACAACATCTGCCTCAGTGCTGGTGACATTGTGGCCCCAGAGGATGGGCCTGAGGAAGATGGAGCAGAGGCTGAGGAGGGGGAGGCTGGTTTGGAGGCAGTTAGTGGTGCTCTTTGGTGGGACCAGCTGTCTTCTGAGGTGTCTGCCCTGGAGGAGGTACCACCACCAGACCATGACTACTGTTAACAGGCAAGTGAAAATTTATCTAGGAGTCTTTTGTTTTTTTTATTTTATTATTTTAATATAGCACTTTGTCAAACTGTTGTCTGCTAAAGAGTTTCAAGTATTATGGTAGTAGTAATACAGCATCCCTTAACTCCTGCTTGCATATTTCTGAAAACATCTTAGTGGTGTGGCAGCCATCTCTTGACCCAGCCCTGCAAACCCTGTGATGGACGACGCAGTGGACAGTGAGAGGAAACATTGTAAAGTTGTGTGATTCTCCACTCGCTGACCAGAAAAGACAACGCGCAAGTCTCAGTTGCAGCACCCCATCCATGTCTGATCTTGCTCTGGCAGATCCAGCAACACCGCCAGAGACTTCCTTTATTCTATTAAAGTTGTTAAAGATATGGTAAAGGAACAGGTAGCTCAGGTTAATCCTGTGTGAACAGCTTGTAAATAGCTGTAAATATCTCCCCCCACACCATCTTCAAATATTGTTGGTGTATTACAAATATTCTTGTTTTATTGTTATTGTTATTTACTTTGTCACTGAATAAATATCCATTTAAAATTGTCCAAAGTTAGCGTTATGTTTATGCATGTTGAAAATACCTGTAAATAAAGTTCAATGACAATTACTGTTTGTTTTAATCAATTTATTAATACAATAAAACTTTTAAACTTACAAAACAAATATAACAATGTAACAAAAATATTCCAATAAATACATCTCATTTTGAGACCAACCTTTAATAATGGGAAAAAAAAGTCTGTCCATCCTTTCCCTGCTCTCTCCTCTCCTCAGCCTCTTTGATGCATCATATTCTCTCTAATGAGGTCAAGCAGCTTATCATCCTCATCCCTTCTCCTCTTTCTCCCTGTTGTGGGTGGCTCACTCCGTTCCCCATCAGCAGTGTCCTCTTCCCTTTCATTTAGGTCACCCACTGCTGTGCTTGGTCCTGAGTGTCCTCAGGGATAGAGAAAATTAGGACAGGAGGCCTAATGGAAGGCCTCTGTGGCTGACTCCCTCTCCTGACCCTGGATACTTCAATCCTAAAGGCAAAGGAAATCAAAAATGACAGTTGACAAGTGATAACAACACAACTCTTAGTAAATGTACTAGTGCTGTCAGCGTTAACCTTGTTAAAATGACGTTAACGCCATAACCGCATTAACGCGGCAAATCTCCGTTAGCGATTTAGTGTGGATCGCCCCATGCGTGGGTTAGCACAGCGTCAACACATTAGCTATCCGCGCTAACGAGGTTTAACGAAGTTAATGCTGACAGCACTAAAATGTACATTTATTAACTTGTGTTCTTATGAATTATCTTCTTGATAACAACATACTTTGTATTTTTTCTTTAAGTTACCCCATTTTTTTCTGGCCTGCAATGGGGTGACTTCCTCTGTGGGCCCATCTTCTCCACAATTGTCCTGATTACACTAAAAAAAAAGCAAGAAGACAGAAAACCATGGCATGGTTAATCTCCAAATCCAAAAGTTTTCACAGCAGAACACAAGAGGAATACCGTCTGGACATCCCAGGTTCTGTACAGCATGAGGGTTAATAAAACCGTTCTTATATGAAATTTATGTTTACATCGATTTATTCTTGTACCTATGCCACAGTGGCTGAATTCTTCATCCCAGTGAAGAGATGACCATTTTCACCTCCCATTTTAGTAAATTGAGCTGCTTGCCCTTTGTTTCCTACAAAAGAGATTTATTCGAAAAAATCTAAATTAGCTGTATGTAAGCAGCAATATATGAAAAACCACGGGACCCACCATACAAGCTAGTTTAGTGGCAAAGTTTATGAAGATTATTTGAATAAAAAAAAAACTGTAAGCAAATGCCAAAAGTCTAACAACACAACAGCTACAAAAATTTTACTTTTGTACCACACTGTAAAAAAAATCCTAATATAAAAGTATTTTACTGTGTATTGTACAGTTTTGGTCGGTTCTTCTAGAATATCATTAAATTTACATAAATAGACTGTGATTTCACATTCCAAATGTAAATTAACGTAAAATCACTGTAATGTAATAAAACATAATTTTCTTGTTTTTTAAATGTATCTGTCTGTACATATGCATATTTAGATTGTTAAAATACATTCACAAATGTATCATGATTTCACAAATATGTGTCCGTTATTTTAAAGATTGAACTGTTAAATTCAAATGTAATGCTATGGAAAAATATATAAAATGATTCTCATAAACTTTTTTTACATCAAATAATTTTTATTATTAGTGCTACTTAGGGCGATCGTGGCTCAAGAGTTGGCAGTTCGCCTTGTAATCAGAAGGTTGCCGGTTCGAGCTCCGCCTCGGACACTCTCGGTCGTTGTGTCCTTGGTCAAGACACTTCGCCTACCGCCTACTGGTGATGGCCAGAGGGGCTGATGGTGCGATATGGCAACCTTGCCTCTGTCAGTCTGTCCCAGGGCATGCAATCCATTATTATTTAAACCAACTGTTAACTCTATATTTCTGTACATTTAAGTATTATTATTCATATTGCCACATTCATTGACCTTGTTTATAGGTAATTTCATTGTTTAATCACATTAACATGTTCCTAATTTAATGTTTAAAAGCACTTGAAAAAGGCAAAATCCCATGTAAAATTAGGGCAACAAACTGTATTGTCATTACTGAAAATAACCATATTTTTATGAGAAAGTTATTTTCTGTTATTTTCTGTTATTATTTTGGTGCCCCAGCTGCCGCAATATTACTGTTTTTCTAGGATTTTTTTTTTTAACACTGCACCAGATTTTCACATACTTACATTTCAAAGTGTATTCCTCTCCTGCTTTCACGAGAAAGGTCTGGCTGCAGCCACTGTGGAGCGCCATATTGCGACCTCCACAGTAACCGGATGCAGGTGACCTCCACAGTAGCTGGAAACACGTACCCTGCATGGATACAGTGGAAACCTTGCAAGTGGATGGGACAGAGTCTTTCATATGTACATTTGCCATTAGTAAAAAAGTTCGTCACAAAGCGATTTATATATTGTTACGAACTTGTATTTTCTTGTGTTTGTTCTGGGCAGGTAATATCTGGTTATGTTAATTCAGCTGTGCCAGGGCTCTGCTCCGATTGGTGCGTGGATACACCGGCCCGACGCGACTGGTTCCAGCTGGAGGACCCGCCCATTAAAAGGAGGCTGGAGCGCTACGGCTTGAGAGGTCCTCGCGTCTCTCCTCATTACCCAGCAGCGTAACTGTGGCAGCCGCTGGCTGCAGTGCGGCTTGAAAGTGTTGGAAGTGGAGTGGGTAGGGGTGAGCTGCCGTTTCTTTTGATCACCCGTTTTTTCTCCTGTTTTGAATTAGTTAAGGAGGTCAGACTCTGTCTTTATTTTTGACTTTGTTTTGGTAAGGTCAAGGGTGTGGGATTTATGTAGATTTGCTTTGTTTATTATTTTGGCCTTGGCTCACCCTGAAGTGTTGACACTCCCGTTCTGTTGTTCCTCTTCTTTCTTCCACCTTGTAAATAAATCACACTTTAACGAACGGACTTGTTTCCTGTGGCTGCTTGGGTCTTCGGGGGGGGGAAGCGAGTGCCTCGCTCATGTTATGGCCTGGCCCTAGACGGGTCGTAACAATATTTATAAATACTAATATTCTCTATTCTATGCTCTATGCTTTTTTATTGCCCAGATTTTAGTTAGCCTTTGCCAAATTGTCTTTTATATGTCAATAGATATGTATGTTAAAAATAAAAGTGTCTGGTAAACTATGTTTTTAAAAAAAAATAATTTTCTCCCCAAATCTATTACATGCTAAGTGTAACGTGTTATATATACTAAAACCTGAACTCAAATGTGTATACAGTGTTTATCTGCTTTTCTCTCTGTTTTAGATGCACATATCAATTTGGAATTCTGCCTCAAAGCCAGAATTGCAGGATGCACAACATGTTGAAGAAGACTCTTTCACTGCCCTCTGTGCCCCACTTTCAGCCCTACTGTCAGGGCAAAGATTGAGGAGCATATAAATGGACACGTTAAAAATGCTTTGCCTTTCAAAGGTATGTTGGTATTAAAATTACCTCATAGTTAAAGTTATAAATATGGACTTCTTTTCAGCACTTCTGCAGTCTCTCTGTTGACTTACAAGTTGCTTTTCACATGGTACAGTTCAGTGCATTCATCAGCTAGTGTGTTTTTATATTTTTTTTTCTTGTTTAGTACATTTCTTAACAGCTCTTGTGATCCATACCTTTTTGCCTTTATTATTGAGGATGGCTTGGATGTTTTTGTTAACACGTGCAATCTGTTTGTTAGATAAACTGATCGCATTCTATACAACTACATTTAAATTACATGTGGGGTTTTTTTCCTCTCTTGCAGACAAAATGATATGCCGGTGCAGGCTGCCATGTAGGATGGCAGGACACTTCCACTGCCCTGTCTGTAACATGACAATTATATGGTATGGGGATATGGCAAGGCATTTATTGTCATGTCAGCATTCTTCAATGCCAAGTCAGCCACCACTATCAGGACTGCTCTCCGCTGCACTCTCCGATGAGCCTCGTCTTCCTCCTGCTGCACTCTCCGAGGAGCCCCGCCTCCCTCTCGCTGCACTATCCAAAGAGCCCCGTCTCCCTCTCAATGTCTTGTCTACAGTATCTAAACCATTTTCTGAATCTTCAGTAGAACATTCATATGCTCTACCCTCTGTGCTAAATGAAACTGCGGTTTATGGAAAGTCCATGAAAATGAAATGCCCTCGCCGGTGATCTTAGTCTTCTTAAAAAAAACTTCAAGGCTCACATGATGAGAAGGCATTCAAAAAGATCAATAGATGTTTGCCTGGCCTGTCATCTGCACTGTGTTTGTGTACAGGGACTTCCTCCTCTTTGTTTTTCAGTTTGCAGAGGACATGGAGCTCTTTTTAAAAGCATGTGCTGAAAAGCAGGGACTACGGGTCAATGTGATGTTTGACATTTAATGAACAGATGAAGGCACTGGCTGTTTGTTTTTTTTTTTATGTGTTGTTGGGTTTTTTTTTTCAGTGTACAGAATTCCAATTAAACTTACTTCAAAATGTTGTTCACTTGTTTCCATGTTCATACTTATAGTAAAAAATTGCAGTGTAAATGTAACAGCATTGTTTATACTTGTAACTTCAAAATAAAAAGCTTACCGTTGATATTAACAGTAATGTATTACCTTGTAATCAATTACATTTTTATACATTTTACACATTAACCCTCTGGGATCTGTGCTGGCCATATGTGGCCACTTCACTTCTTTTGTTTTTCGACCATTTCTGCTGTGTTAATGCAAATGGAATGAAACTTCCCAAAGGTCTAGATTTTTTTTTCATCCATCCACCCATCTTCTTCTGCTTTATCCGGGGCCGGGTCGCGGGGGCAGCTGCCTAAGCAGAGAAGCCCAACCACCTCCTCTAGCTTATCCGGGGGAACACCAAGGCCAAGTTCCCAGGCCAGCCGAGAGATATAATCTCTCCAGCGTGTCCTGGGTCTGCCCCGGGGCCTCCTCCCGGTGGGACATACCCAGAACACCTCACCCAGGAGGCATCTTTGTCACATGCCCGAACCACCACAGCTGGCTCCTTTCGATGTGGAGGAGCAGTAGCTCTGCTTTGAGCCCCTCCCGGATGGCTGAACTTCTCACCCTATCTCTAAGGGAGAGGCCAGCCACCCTTCGGAGGAAGCTCATTTCCACCGTTTGCATACGCGATCTCGTTCTTTCGGTCACTACCCACAGCTCATGGCCGTAGGTGAGGGTAGGGACGTAGATCGACCAGTAAATTGAGAGCTTCGCTTTTACGCTCAGCTCTCTCTTCACCACGACGGACCGAAGCAGCGTCCGCTTCACTGCAGCCGCAGCACCAATCTGTCTGTCGATCTCCGGCTCCCTTCTCCCATCACTCGTGAACAAGACCACAAGATACTTGAACTCTTCCACTTGGGGCAGGAACTCATCCCCGACCCGGAGTGGGCACTCCACCCTTGTCCGGCTGAGAACCATGGCCTCAGATTTGGAGGTGCTGATCCTCATTCCCGCTGATTCACACTTGGCTGAGAACCGTTCCATTGCGAGCTGGAGGCCATCACCCGATGAAGCCAAAAGAACCACATCATCTGCGAAAAGCAGAGATGAGATTCTGAGGCCACCGAAGTGAAAGCCCTCCACCACTTGGCTGCGCCTAGAAATCCTGTCCATAAAAATTATGAGCAGAATCGGTGACAAAGGGCAGCCCTGGTGGAGCCCATCACCCACCGGGAACGAGTCCGACTTATTGCCGGCAATGCGAACTAAGCTCTTGCAATGGTTGTATAGGGATCGAATGGCATCTCCATTGGTTGGTGGTTGGTGCCTGCTGCATTGAGCTGCGGCCGCAAGGTGGTTGGTGCCTGTCGTGGTGGTAACCCCCGAACCAAATGGTGGACACCAGAGGTGAAGGGAGCCACCAGGCTGAAGAAGGAGTCCTGTCGGGCTTGGTTGGCCTGTGAGACTTCGGAGGCAGCTGACAGGTACCGACAGGCCAAGTGGAATGCGGCTCGGGCAGTGGCTGAAGCAAAAACTCGGGTGTGGGAGGAGTTTGGTGAGGCCATGGAAAAAGACTTTCGGACTGCCTCAAGGAGATTCTGGCAAACCGTCAGGCGTCTTAGGAGGGGGAGCGGTGCTCTACCTGCACTGTGTATAGTGCTGGTGGAGTGCTGCTGACTTCGACTGAGAAAATTGTCGGGCGATGGAAGGAATACTTCGAGGACCTCCTTTGACATGTCTTCGGAGGAGGAAGCAGAGTCTGGGGATGAGGGGGATGACCCGCCAATTTCCGGGGGCGAGGTCACTGAGGCAGTTAAACAACTCCTTGGTGGCAGAGCCCCTGGTGTGGATGAGGTCCGCCCCAAGTTCCTGAAGGCTCTGGACGTTGTAGGGCTGTTCTGGCTGACACGCCTGTACAATGTTGCGTGGAGATCAGGGGCAGTACCCCTGGACTGGCAGACCAGGGTGGTGGTCCCCATTTTTAAGAAGGGAGACCGGAGGGTGTGTTCCAGCTACAGGGGGATCACACTCCTCAGCCTCCCTGAGAAAGTCTATGCCAGGGTGCTGGAAAGGAGAGTTGGTCCGCTAGTTGAACCTCAGATGCAGGAGGAACAATGCGGTTTTCGTCCTGGTCGCGGAACACTGGACCAGCACGATTGAGCTTTGAGTTTCCCGGTCAAACTTAGCTTTGAAGCACATGCTAAAAACACTTTTACTGTTGTACATTTCATAACAAGATACCATAGCCAAAATATTAACTCTCAAAAAAAATTAAAAGCTGCAGCTGCAGCACATACAGCAACAAAAACTGTTAGTAAATTTGTCCTGGAGTTTATGCATTTGCAGAAAGTGCTACTGCTGTAAGTAAGCCTAGCAGCTTCCAGATCACGTATTTTTCTGGAAAGATGGCAAGAAGGGCATTACTGCTCTTTTCTACAATCTCCCGGATGTCTTGGAATACAATGTCTTTGTCCCATGAAAACCACTTCACAGTAGTAGGAGTCCTCTAAAACTTACAAATGAAGAGTGATCCTGGAAGAAATGGGGCGCACACTAGTGACCTCAACAATTGCAAGACATCCTTGTCCCTGATGCTCAGATGAAAAAAAAAAAATAGTAAGTTTCAGGAAAACATTAGGACTTTATCACCTTTTTATCTGAAAAGTTACTGGTAATATATAACCTAACTGGTATTTAAAGAGTAAAAAAATAAATTTAGATAAAATTTTGGTTTTGATTAAAAAGGACTGGTACTAAATTACAGATTCAATTCGGTAAAAGTAGAAAAATGTTTTAATAAATATAAATTTTATAGCATTTTGTGAACATACACAAAAGGTGGCCATTTTTGGCAATGAACGAACAGTGAGAGACAGTTTTATATTTTTTGCTGTCCTTGAAAAAAAATAACAGTGCATAATAATCAGTGTTGATGTTAATTAATTAGATGTCCCAGACTCTGCTATTAATAATACAGTGGTCCCTCGTTTATCGCGGGAGTTACGTTCTAAAAATAACCCATAGGTGAAATCCACGAAGTAGCCAACTTTATTTTTTACAATTATTATAGATGTTTTAAGACTGTAAAACCCCTCACTACATGCTTTATACACTTTCCTCAGACAGGCATGAACATTTTCACACTTTTCTCTCAAAGGCAGGTGCTTTTTGTGCGATGGTTTGCATCTTGCTATGCCTTTTGGGGGCTACCGCAGGTGCCTTTGACGGTGCAAAACGTTTCGTCGGCATTGTTGTGTTTGTTGGGGAGAAAACTCACAAACATACAGTACAGCACTTCAGAGTCACACTGCTAGCGATCAAAGATTTATCTAAATTTGACAAGGTAAACGTATTATGTACTGTACAGCAGCAGTCCCCAACCTTTTTTGTGCCACGGACCAGTTTAATGTCAGACAATATTTTCACAGACCGGCCTTTAAGGTGTCGCGGTTAATACAACAAAATAAAATGATACGACCAAGACAAAAACTGTGGTATTTTGTAAATATACTAATAAATGCAAATTGACTGTGTAATTCTGTAACTTTATTAGGAACGTCCTCCTGAAATGCGCCAACAACATTGAGAGTAACATCCTCCTCTCTGCCCTTTAATGCTCTCTGGTCGCTATGGTAACGCATAAATAGTTATTTCAAAATAAGACACACAACTACAACACGGGATAGACCCAGGGAAACCGAGTTAACGATAAAAACCCCGAAAACCATACATTTCTCTCGCGGCCCGGTACCAAACGACTCACAGACCAGTACCGGTCCATGGCCTGGGTGTTGGGGACCGCTGCACTACAGGAGAAACGGCACGAGATTGATTGACAATGGTCTACAGCAATCGGATCGCAGAACACAATGCGCTGTAAAAAAAAAATTAAAAAATCAGGGAAACAGCGAGTCTACGAAAGGTAAACCTCGTTATAGCGGTTTACCTTTCCATTGTACAATAATTTCCAGTAGCACTGCTGATGGATGAAATGATGAGTTTTGAGGTTGTCTTCAAACAAGTGCATTGTACCAGAAAAAGGTGTTTGAAGGTTTAAAAACGTAAAAAATAATAAATATTTTATATTTATGAAAAAACTTTTATGCAGAAAAAGTAGCAAAAAAAACATAAAACATGGACACTTTTGGCCACGAACAAGCTGAAGGGATAGTGATTTTTGAACAAACCCAGAGTGTTAAAAAACACTTAGAACCATGTTTATTTCTCATCAGCATCAATAGTAACAAAAACGCAATTTAGTTTTCGCTGTCAAAGTCGATTTAACTGAAGTCACGTGTTTCCGGTTACTGTGGAGGTCGCAATATGACGCTCCCCAGTGGCTGCAGCCAGGTACTCTTGGCTTTCACTCCCGCTTCGCCCGCCATTGTTATGCGCAAAATTCTTCTTCGTCTTACTAATTTACACGAATGGTTCTCCTGTATGACCCGCAATGAATCCTGGGATATGGTGGGCTACGAAGGATGCACCCGACCCATCCTTCAAATCAGGGGAAAAGGAGGACGCATTTGTCGCCGCATTTTGAGGACAGCCTTCGTCTCGTCGCTGTGATGTCATTGCTTACAAATGCGGCCTTCGAAGTATGCTACCCCTGAATTTGGACACAGCAAAAGACTAACTGATCAAATCCTAAACTGGGAAAAACAGCTAAAACCTGAACACATGGGAAAACATTGGAACCCGACCATGGACATGGAAACTTGGACCAGGAAAACCTAACCATGAAATACATGAACTTAACACTTGGTAAACAGACCACCGAACACCAAAGAAAGGAAAAGACACACAATATATAAACAGAGGGTAACGAGGCAATACGCAACAGGAGGGAGACACAGCTGGACCTAATTTGACATAACGAGAGAAAGGGGAAGCAAAACTCTGAACAGGGGATAAGGACTATCAAATTAAAACAGGAAGCATGACAAGTATGTAGGCACAGACAAGACATTTCATAATTTTAGTGAATAGCTGAACTCGATTTCATTTTAGTGCCTTTAGTTCGCACCTGCTGCAAGTTCCCACCACCTACACCAAGCAAACTATAAAAGTGGATGTTTTTGTATGTGTGATAAGGAAATGGAGAGTTTTTGGGAAAATGTAATATAATTGAATGTAATACAAATATTTTAAAAATTGCGACAGTACTGACAATATAGAAAAAAAAACTACTGAATGTTTTATTGATGATTGCAATTGAATTGAATTTTTCAATTAAACTCATATTCATATAGCACTAAATCACAACAAATCACAATAACAGTCACCTCAAAGCTCTTTGTATTATGAAGACCCCACAAAAATATAAGGATGCAGGGACTAGCATTTATAAATGTAATTAGATGAAGGGCACTTTTATTTTCATTGTTTGGAGCAATGATCGCACAATGATCGGACGCATATTGTCAACATAGATGCTTTAATTGTCCTTAAACAGTGATATTGAATTCATGAATCTTAGAGTATGATTTCCATCAAATCCACACAGTTACACAGTGAGTCACAGATGTGTGAAACATTGCAAGACTTTTGTAAATACCAGTAAATTTGACGTTGTAACATCTAATGCAAGTCCATAATTAGTATCATTTTCATCAGTCTTCATAAGACCACATCAAGAGACACTATGGTTTTATCTGGATCCAGTGTAAGTTTCTGGACCTTGTTGGTGAACTCAGTGGAGTTTTTGATGAGATGGAGTGTATTCCTCACTAAGGCAGGTAGGATGGTGGAAAGGTGCTTGGAAATGTAGGTGGCTGAGTTTATACTGTTAAAAATGCTAAATTTCTTTGTGGACCTTTGGAAGTCCATTAATACAGGGTGTAACATCCCCTGGTTACAGACGGTAGTATTAATTCCAGAGTCAGTTTATGTCTAAAGCCGTCACTGCAATTTTACAATATTTTTAATAAAGGTTTTGATCAAAATAGTTGGTGAAAAATGTTCAGTGCTGCCATCTGTAAGTCTCCATTACTAAAAGAAGTCTACAGTGACATGAGTAGATATTGTTTTGGTTTGATATAAAACATTTAAATATTTCTTTAAAACCAATAGATTGCTACAAATTAGTTTTGAATTTTAAATTATTATATACCCCTTTATTCTTTATTTGATAAATAAATATTTCTTTCTTTCAGTTTTGTATAATGGATGAATTTTCCATTTGCAAAACGGATTTAAATAAATTAACATTTTAGCCAGGTATAGTTGTTAAAAATGTTGTTGTATTTCAAGCTTTTTTTGTTAATAGTTTTTGAGATATCCATATTCAAACATTTCCTCTAATTTCAAAATGTGATAAAAACAAAAGTGCATTGACAGAACACTTTTCCAAAAATATATCTTGACATGTATTTATTTATTTAGTGTATATGAATCCAAAGTTTGTTTGCTGTAAACCAAACTTTGATTGTTTTTGATGTAAAGGTTCTGAAATTATTTAGACAGGGCAAAGGCCAGAAGTCTAGCTTTGTAGAGCCATTGGTAGTGCGTCAATCAGTCTCAATTATACCATACATGTATATACTTATATCATATATTGCTATATATGATATAAGTAGATATATACACATATATATATATATATAAGTGGCTGACATCCAGAAATCCTGCCAATGGGTCGACAAAGCTGGACTAAAAGACAACACAGAGGCACTAATCAAGGCAGCACAGAAAAAGCTCTAAGCACAACCAGGTACAGGGTGTGTAAGGTTGACCCTGAGACAGTCATTAACATAACAGCAGGGTGTAAGATGCTGGCAGGCAGGCATACATGGAACACCATAACCAAGTGGCCGGCATAGTGTACAGGAACATCTGTACCGAGTATGGTTGAGAATGGTCGAGCTACGATCCTGTGGGACTTCCAGACACAAACAGACAAACTGGACACCAACTGGTCAGTGGAAGATGGTCATTGAGATAGATGTAGCTATACGAACTGACAGCAACATCAGGACAAACACAAGAAGCTGGAGAAATACCAAAGGCTGAGAGAAGAACTCGAGAAGATGTGGAGGATGAAGGTATCAGTAGTACCTGTGGTTATCTGCGCACTAGGTGCAGTTACCCCCAAGCTGGCAAGTGGCTCCAGCAAATCCCAGGAACAATATCCGAGATTTCTGTCCAGAAGAGTGCAGTCTGAAGAACAGCAAAGATACTGCGAAGGACCCTCAATATATATATGTGTGTGTGTTTTAATTGATTAGGTTTACTAATGTCAAGAAGATGGAAGCAAAGGGAGACCACACAGTTTATTCTTTTAAATGATTTATTAATCAAATAGACAAAGCAGTTCAAAGCACCACAACGTTAGCCCGATATGATGAAATTAGGCAGAAGCTGTCAATTCAGCTCTGTATAGTGGGCAATAACAATGAAGCAAGTTATTTCAAGTTGTCAGTGCGCTTCATATTATTGGCCACCAGATGGCACCAAAGAGGACTGTGTTGAAAAGCCTGGAATAATGAGTGCTTTTTTGATACAAGTTTCAATGCTTCATAAAGTTTTATATGGCCACCGCTACTGGGGAGGGAAATTCAGCAATACAAAAACTCAGACTATCAAGTTACAAAACAGAACACTCACATGAGGAAACATGAGGAAATATGACAACAGCATAACAAAGACAACACACTTGTTGTGCAACTTGTTGTGCATAGTTAAGTTAACATTAACATATGTAGCATTACTGCCCCAATTTCATTGCATTATAGTTTGTGTGTGCTAGCTTAAGCTGAACAAACTGGATAGCTTAGCAAACATACTTATGTATATTAGCTTATGTTTATATACCATTCACTAATATGACCAAGTATCAAAATAGATGCAGAACAAAACAATGTAAGACCATCTTTTTTTTTTTAACTTTGGTCATTGGAGTTTCATTTAAAGGCTTTTTCAAATGTTCTTTGACTGAAAGTTGATGTCGGAGTCCCAGTAAAAGGTAATATTTGGCAGATTTCTGAAGGTGGTCAAATATTTTACTGCAGTGCATGCAAAAATGCTTCTCTGCAGTCTCATGGAACACAGAGGGATGTTTTGACCAGTGATTTGAACTACTTAGAGAATTTCGATGAAATTAATTGGCCATTGTCAATCACTGGCTACACCTGTCATACAGCATGGGGTGTGACATCAGACCAGTGGCCTTTAATGATCAAAACTGCCACAAGCAGAAGATGTAAAAGAATCAAAGAAAAAATAATGAAGGAATTTACATGAAGTGTTTTTGGTCATTTTTTGAGTAAATTATTGGACAATTTTTTTTAAAGTATTAAACCCATGTACCACCTGATAACTCTTCCACTGCTGCTGAAATTTAGAATTTGTAGAGGGCACTGCAGGGAGCAAGAGGGAATACATGCCAATGCCAATTCTCTGATAAAGTAAAGTTTAACAAACAAAATTATAATTGTATGTAAAGATACTTGTTTCTAAGTTTGTCAGTGTCATGATTTTTTATTTTCACATATGACTAATGAAAGTATGAATTTTCAGTGAAAATGTTAACGGGGTTGGAGTACAAACTTTTGAGCAGTCAAAACTAAGAGTCATCAATAAGGAAATCAAAATTATACTAAAGTACAGAACTTGAGTAAGTGGCTTTACGGCTTTATGTAACAGAAGAAGTTCCTTCTCCGCTGACAGTTTCTTATGCCATAGGATGCAGTACCACTCTTCTCGAGGACGCCACAGAAGCCGTTAGTCGGGCAGCTTGGAATATTTTCATATTGCATCTGTTCTCCCCCCACCCACAGCCACTCACCAGCCAGGTTATACAGGCCTGTCCACACCTGCCAACATTGAACAGAGAGACAATTGTAAACATGGTGTATGAGTTTCTCAGCAACACAAATAAGCTGTAGAAATCTGTCCAACTTCATCAGTGGTAGCTTGTTGTGCTCTCTCCCGTGCGTAGGTGTGGTCACCAGTAGTGATCAATGTGGCCAGGTCATAGTGATGGTTCCTGTAGGGAGAGTTGGGATCATTTGTGTCCACTGCACCCAGAGACCTGCAGTGGTCTAATGCCTCCTCCCACGTCTTATTCTCCTTCACCAAAACCAGTTTCTCATCATAGCACATGAAAGAATGATTGGAATCACAAGGATCAGTCCGCCATACGCCATCTTGCTTAAATACACAGTCTCCATTTTGACTTGCCTCTGAAAGAAGAAGAAGCAGAGAAGAGATATGAATTACCAGAAAAGCCTGAAGTCTTTTTGTATTGATCTTTTATCATATGTGTAAAAATCTTGTATTTAACAGCGAATACTTTTTTCAGTGCAATTTCAACCTCAGGACATCTAACAAAATTGCAAAAGATGCTGAGAAGTTGCTAATCTGGACCACCAAATGTGGGAAAACGTGGCCTATGAAAAGTGGTTGTATAAAAAAAAACAAATAAATAAATAAGTAAATACATATAGTGCTTTACAATACAAAGCAATCTAGTGTTAATACCAAAGAATTTGATCTTCCATTAGCTAATAAGAATCAATAACTTGCACTCACACCTAAACAGGTGTTATTCTAAGATAAGTATTTGAGCTTTAAAACATGTTACTTACTATAACTATCCCACTTGGTGAAGCTAGCCATCTCATCTCCTCTGGACCATTTCCATGTATTTGTATTAGCTTGATATAATCCAATCCACCCTCGGCCATTGAAAAATGTGTTCTCTTGTTCATTTCTGATTGTGATCAGGTCAGTGTGGTACTTCCTGCAGAAGGTCTGTGCTTTTGTCCAAGTTGTCATGTTAGAATCAGTGTAAAATTTAAAATTTAACAGATCCCCACACACAGAAGAAAGAAAAAGCAGCAGAGGGATGAGAATGAACATCTTCCTCAGGATGCCTTGACACTGTAATGAAAAGGTATGCACAGCCAGAGAAAGGAAAAGAATCACAGAGGGGAAGACTGTTGCACTGCCACAACATTTCACTGATAATGTAGTCTATATATCTTTCTGAGCAATGACAATGTAGGACATAATATATTAGGAAATGTTAGGAAAAGTTTATATAATGAATAAAAATAACTTTTCAATATAAATATCATAAACATTATCAAACATGTATATTTCTAAATATACATCAAATTAAAACAAGAAAAATTACATTATATAAAGATATGTACATACATACTGATATAAAATAATAAAATGATATTTTGGTGAGATTTGGTTTGAACAGGTACTGTATAAATGTTACTGATATTTAGTCAAAGTAATTTTACGAAATATTTTACCTAATACACTTGCTCGTCATCCTACGAGAATTTCACATGCCTTAATTATTATGGTACAAATGACTAAAAGGCTAAATTAATATCTTTTAAAAAAATCTGGCTAACAACTGAACAGTCATTCCGAGTGAAGAGCGACATGAAAAGGTGATATAATCTCAGCATATTAAGCCATTCATTACACTGTATATCAGTTTCTATAGCAGTACTCACCTTGGCAGCAGATAATGGGGAAGCTTTGAAGCTCAGTTTCTACTGATTATGCTTTTTCATCAAGTCTGTGAGATACTCATGTACTGAGAAACACTTGTCAAAGCTTTTCTTTAGTATAGGTGACTCCACCTATGTTAGAAGCGTTTGAATAGCTCTGGCTTCCAATGCCCAAATTAAATCTCTATCAATTCCCAGAAAGATGCAAAGCACCAGCATTCAAATGTAGTTTTACAACCTTTCTGCTTCTCTTTTGGCTCTTACTCAAAAGAAATCATCATTTGGGATTTTTTTAATGTACATTTTTTGTTTTTTCTTTGCTTTTTAACTCACAGCTTACAAACTTTAGTTGTCTCATTAATTGGTAACTCGCTTTGCTGTTTTCTTTATCAGCATCATGTGATTTCCATGTATGAGGTAGTTTTGAATGTGGAAAAAAAGCTGTGAAAATGCAACCCCAACCCCAAATCATGAATTGACTATGATTACCCAAGCTTTATGGAAAAAGCCACTTCAGTTTTAAAGCAACACCTCATGTCATGCAAACACAAAACACCTGGTAAAGAAAGTCTTTGACATCGTCATGCTGGAAAGGATTACAAAGTCTTTTTTAAAGCTATGGAACTCCAGCTAACCATGGTGGGAAGGAGGAAACTTGTAACATCGGCGAACCTGTCCGTTTTTTATTTTATTTTATATTTTTGTTATTTAAATTGCTATTCAAATTACTATTTAAATTAATCCTAGAGTTCGTTGATGACTCATCAGTGAGGTCATAAAAGAACCCAGAACAGCATCAAAAGAACTACAGGCCTCACATGCTTGCGTTAAGGTCAATGATTTAACAATAAGAAAGAGATATCCACTTTATATGTTATCAGTCCATTCAATGGACTTTATTAGCGATAATCAGCACCATATATGTGGGCAATAGGGTCTTCTAAAACTGCTAGCTAGTCAGAAGGTTTTTATCATCCATTCAGATGAAGGATCACTAACAGGACTGTGGGAAAACAGAATCCACTTTGACTTCCAGTGGACACGGCAGTGTTTACAGGTAAGATGATTTAAATGGACAGCATTTATATAGTGACTGTAAAAAGTCAGCCTGTGTCAGTAAGCTCTCAAAAATATTGGTGTAGTGTAAAATGAGTCCTGATATAAAAGCTTGGAGATGCATTTGTAGATATTGTTACATGTTTTGCCATCTTTATGCTGCTAGATCAAAGTTAGTGCGTAAAGTTTAGCATATATTGTTGTATAGCAGTTACCATATTTTCCACACTAAAAGGCGCACTTAAAATCCTTTAATTTTCTCAAAAATCGACAGTGCGTCTTATAATCCGGTGGGCTTTATGTATGAATTCTGGTTGTGCTTACTGACCTCAAACCAATTTTATGTGGTACACGGCACTCAAAAATCTTTTAAAACATGTTTTAGTGCAACTTTGGCAAGCTACGAAGCCAATGGATGTGGATTGTTGGAGCATTATGGCTACCATAGACAGGAGCCTTGCAGACTCTGAGTCTTCTGGGCCCAAAACTCTGTCTGCTTCAGGTCCCAAAGTCAGACGAACACTGCAGCATCACTGAGAGTTAAAAACCGTCTAACCGTCTTCATCTTTAATAAAATGATCAGCGTTGCTGCTTTTGGTAACAATTAAGTTTAACATCCAGGGATCCATGAAAACAGAGTTTATTAAATTTAACTGGGTTGGAAATTAACAGGAAGTTAGCTTGCTAGTTTCCATACCTGATATAGCATGTGCTGACTGAGAGGTTTCTGAAAAAATTAAACAGCTCTGCTATCACTTCCAACATAGATGAAGACAGAAAACTAAACAGCAGTGACATTTGTAGGGTTACTGTAGTTGGGCTAGCTGGTATATAATGATGTGCTACGTGATCGCTAGCGACACAGCTATGTTAGCATAACATAAACACAGTGAAGATGGAGGATGAACGCTAACTTTTTTCCACTCAATAAAAGTTAACGTGAGGGTTCCCGAGGGTTAGAGACAAATGCAATCGCATGGCAGGATGCTGTAAACGGACCAAACTTCAGTCAGAACAACTGAGATAATCCATCCACAACATGAGGTTAGTCATTAATATACTGCAACAACACGGGAATAGAGCAGCTGTAAGAGAATTAACCACTAATGAACCAATGGTACGGAAGTGGAGGAAGCGAGAAGAATGGGTCGAGTAAAGTTTGACTTATCTGACTGTTTTGTTTCGCTTAATGCGCCTTTATAATCTGGTGCACCTTATATATGAAAACAGACCCGTTCATCGACAGTGCGCCTTATGTTCCAAAAAATAGGATACTATTGAATGAACTACTGAGGAAGAGAGAGCTGAGTGTAAAGCTAAGCTCTCAATTTACCGGTCGATCTACATCCCTATCCTCACTTATGGTTGCGAGCTGTGGATAGTGGCTGAAAGAACAAGACTGCGGATACAAGCGGCAGAAATGAGCTTCCTCCAAAGGGTGACAGGCCTCTTCCTTAGAGATAGGGTGAGAAGTTCAGCCATCTGGGAGAGGCTAAGAGTAGAGCCGCTGCTCTGCATCAAAAGGAGCCAGTTGAGGTGGTTCGGGCATCTGACAAGGATGCTTCCTGTGTGAGGTATTCCAGGCATGTCCCACCCCTGGGGCAGACCCAAGATACGCTGGAGAGATTATGTCTCTCACCTAGCCTGGGAGCGCCTTGGTGTCTCCCCGGACAAGCTGGAGGAGGAGGCTGGGGAGAGGGGGGTCTGGGCTTTTCTGCTTAGGCTGCTGCCCCCGCGACCCGGCCCCAAATAAGCGGAAGAAGATGGAAGGATAGATGGATGGATGGATGGATGGATGGATAGTTACTATTTAAATGATGTTAGGACAGAAATATTGTGTCATTGCTAATTGGTAATTAAGTTACTAGTTAACTAAAATAATTATTGTTAACCACATATTCCCAATAAATTTGCTGACTGGTTATAGTTCTTCTAGTTCCAGTGCTTCAGTTGAACTG
Organism: Oreochromis aureus; assembly: GCF_013358895.1. Lineage (NCBI taxonomy): Eukaryota > Metazoa > Chordata > Actinopteri > Cichliformes > Cichlidae > Oreochromis > Oreochromis aureus. The sequence continues at coordinate 32,076,163 of NC_052945.1, read as the reverse complement.
TATCATACACACACTGACCCAGGGTCAGTGTAAAATAAAATTCTGGATCTCTAAACAAAGTCTGGCTCCTTTAATCCTGCATGAGAAACCTCAGGATGCAGGTTTATTAGACCTGCTTTCCTACTGGCACACCTCCCACACCTGAGAGTCATCTTACAGCTCATACGTCTTGCAAAGACTGACAGACTCTGGGGGATACTGTAAATTTGCAGTGAATTAGTTTAACACTAAACATTTTCTGTCCTTAACGTTAAACAGCAGAAAAACAAAACCAAAGAGCATTTTTGTCTGTGTGTATGCTTAAATTAGACTTAATATTCTCTTGACTTCTATCTCTCTGGTATACCTCTTCAAGCAGCTGGCCAAGGCACTGCTTGACAGTTTAAGACCTCAAGTATGGACAACCTGCAAGTTAGGCAAGATTAAGTGACTCCATAATGCAGCCTTCTCCTTGGAAAATACAGGGTACTTGTTTCCTGTAAAAACCTGACTTGTTACCTAAAATTACACATAATTAAAGGGCACTTATGCCTTTGGACTGTATAATAAAAAGTTACCCATTTATTTAAATAACTTCATTACCAATAAAAACAAATAAAAACTAGCCTAAAATTAATAAAAAGGCCTTGTTGACTTACACAAAAATTAACAAAATAAAACTGATAAAATACAAAAAAAAATATTTCATTGTAGTCTTTAGTCACTTTGGCAACTTTGTAAAATAAGATGATGTTTACTGAGACTGAAATGTGTTTCTGACTGTCACGTTTTTTTTTTTATCATAATATCTGTTTGGATCTTCTTAATTACCTGAAGTAAGGCTGAAACATAGTAAAGGTTGAGCAGACATTAAAGATTTAAACAAGCACCAAGAACTAAAATCAAATGTGCAAGGTCTCTCTAGAACCTGAATAACAAGCTTCTTGATTTTAACAGAGCTAGATTCCATGGAAAATCTTTCCATGATTCGTTCTGAATGTAAACAACTCATATGATGCTTCATGTAACTTCTTGAAGTTAAGAGATTTGTCATTTAAATAAAATAGTAAAGGAATGATGTACTTTAATAACAAAATGTTGGCAAACAGCTATGCAATCGATTTCAGATGTAGTCTCAGCAGGTCAGACTGTTATAAATATATTATTTCAGCACATTAACACTTATATAATCAGAGTAAATTATTTCCGTTAACTGGGAAATCATAATGTTTCTATTAAACAGCAAAATGGTATAATATTATAAAATTAAGGGACACAATAAAAAAAACTGTCATCTGTTCACTGTTTTGCTTAATTCATCAGACCTTTCTGATTCAGATTAAATTTATTAATCCCAAAAAGGGGCAGTTTTTTGTGTCAAACTCACACAACCACTAATCACAAACACTGTTACATGTCCAGGAAGAGTTCGACAAACAATCTGGTGAAACATAAATAAATACATTAAAAGTAAAATAAGAAATAGAATAACAAGGAGGAATGTTTAAAAATGAACAACCACAGAAAGGTTTATCTAAATGATCCCCGTTTGTTCTACAGTGATGTACAAGGTAACAGCAACCTGAGAGCAAGTTCTTGAACTCAGATGACAAGAAGTGATCATCTTTTTATGCCTTCTTTATCACCTGATTTTTCCAGAGTGAACACACATCTGCCTGACCCCAGTGATTTTGGAGCAGGTATTAACAATACTGCTGAGGGAGTTTCTATTCTTAACAGATAAAACACTAAACCAGCAGATAAAAGAAAATGTTAAAAGATTTTCAATACATGAACAGTAAAAGTTACTTAGAATTTTCTTATTAACATTAAGAAAGTTCAGCATTCTTAACAAAAATATTCTCTGTTGACTCCGTTTCACAATGGACTCCCTGTTCACATCGAACTTGAGTTGATGGTCAAAGACTGTGCCAAGATAGTTACAAGACTGCACTTTCTGGGCGTCCATGTTGTGAATAACACTGGCTTTATACTCAGTATTACAGAATCTAAAGTAAGTAATCATTTCCTTTGTTTCTGACACATTTAAGTCTAGATTAGTGATCATCACACCACAAATTTGGGTAAACCAGGATCGTTGACAGACTCAGAAGCTTGAAGCAAGGACAAGAGGACAGCGTCATCAGAAAACTTAACTAAAATTCTTTTCTCATAAGAAGTCCTGCAGCTGTTGGTGTGGGTAATAACAAAGCGGTGACAGAACACAGCCCTGAGGTGAACCAGAGCTTGACACAATTCTACTGAACATTTATCCATTAAAGAGGGCCTGTTGATCTGTTTCAGTAAGAAAGTCTGGAATCAGCACCAAGGGCTGATCTGGAAGTTTAAAATGAGAGACCAGTCTCAAACTCAGAATATGAGGCTGCATATTATTAAAAGCAGAGGACAAATCAGAACACAATAGTCTTGGGTGAGAACTGGCCTTTTCGAGGTGCTTATACACAGTAATATAAAGAATTTAGCATCATCCACACTTTTATGTGACTGATAAGCAAATTTCAAGGATCAAATTTACAAAGATCATTAATATTGTCACAATATGTAACATAAAAGATGTGGTGTCATGTACAACACTCACCTTGGCAGATGTTTACAGGATACCTCTGAAACTCAGCTTGATAGTTGTACTTCTGCTTTAAGTTTGTCAAATATTGGTTTCAATGCAATTTCAAGAGTCAAGAGATCTTGCAAAACCTACCACCTATGCCCAATAGTAATTTGTCTCCCACGTCATTTAAATCCCTGCAAGATGCAAAGCAGCAGCATTCAAATTCTGATGGATAACTTTTAAGTTAAACAGTTGAGCTTCCAGATATTGTTCTTGCTTCCAGTGATTACCTCCTACATTCAGATAACTATCAAAATTGGGTCTCCAAAAGTTGAATCTGTTCATCTGGATGTAGCGTTTTGTGGGAGAAACGTTTCGTCACTCATCCAAGTGACTTCTTCAGTCTCAGCTGACTGCAGGTTTCCCCAAACCTTATAAACAGTTTCTCCCACAAAACGCTACGTCCAGATGAACAGATTCAACTTTTGGAGATTTACTTTCCTGGATGATTGAGAATGCATCAAGACCTATCAAAATTGGGTGTTTTTATGTCCTTTTTTAACAAACAAACAAATCACCAGTCAAATCATCTATCTCTTAGAGTTGTTACCCATCAAGAATAAGAAGTGGTCCTCTTCATACCACTTGAGGCTGCTCCATATCCCAGTTTCCTTGTTACCAATTGCACCACCCATCCTTTCCATTACACCTCATATCTTACTCCTCTTAGTTTCTCCTCCATCACCTCTCACCCTTCTCTCCTTGACTGCTGATCAGGTGAAGAAAGAGCTAAATCAGATCAAGACCAGAAAAGCCTGGATGACATCAGCTCCAGATCGCTCAGGAACTTTGCAGATGAGCCCTGTAAGTAAGAGATGGGAATCAATAACCGATTGTTCCCTAGATTGTAGTCTAATTCCTTAGAATTGTTAGTCTGCTTGCTTACTGATCCCGCATATCAGGTTCCACTTCCACTTGTATTACAATTAGCTGATTTCAGTTCGTGTGTCGAAGGAGAAAAATAGTGGCACAGTCTACACCAAGGGTAGGGAACTCTGGGCCTTGAGGGCCGGTGTCCCGCAGGTTTTTAGATCTCACCCTGGATCAACACACCTGAATCAAAGGATTAGTTCATTACCAGGCCTCTGGAGAACTTCAAGACATGTTGAGGAGCTAATTTAGCCATTTAAATCAGCTGTGTTGGATCAAGGACACATCTAAAACCTTCAGGGCACGGGCACTCGAGGCCTGGATTTCCCTACCCCTGGTCTACACCATGGATATAGATATAAAGTGATTTTGTTGTGTGGCCAATTTATCTTTGCTGATACACAAGCACACAAATGGAATTATCCTGGAAAATCTCCCAAGGTCACTGGCCTTGTCTCATTCCAATGAAAGACATGATGCATCTGCTTACCAAATATGTTTTGTTTGTCACTGAGGCATGGACGTATTTGCCTATATGGGTGCAACAACATTCAAAACTGGTTTGTAGACATGAATGTGTTGTTATGTTTGTAAAGTAAAAACTAAGATGAGTTAATTGTACTAATGAAGCAGTTAAATGTTGTAAACTACGTTTTTAATGGCAAGAAGGACCTGCTACTTCTGGTTTCCTTTTGTTAAAGCTGTTGTCGCTATTCATATTATTTATATTTGAACATGATAAATGACAAAGCAAAAACAGTTCAATGATGAAACCATGAAAAATGATCACTTTATAAGAAATTTCACCTCAGTTTTAAGCTTTCAGCCAGACACTGTACTCATTGGGTTAATTCTTACTACACTCATAATGTTGTTTTCTGTCACCATAGGCAGCTCTTATTTATATCTTTTTTTTAAGTCAGCGTGGCCTCGATTCACTACTTAACAGATAACAGCAGATATGTTAACAAACATTTGAAGGGTATTTGGGAGCATTTAGCAGCTATAAAGTGAGATATTTCTTTTGGGTCTCGTACTGAAGAGGAGGCAGCATAATGGGAGTGATAGTAAGTGTCAGGTAATTCAAATACCACGTTTCAGTTCAACAAACATCAGCAAACACTGCACACAAACAATTTGTCACACAGTTTGTTACTAGCTAAAGATCCAGCTGCTGTATTTCACGGGGAGAGAAAAGAAAGAGAACTAACTTCTGTCAGAGATGGAGAAAGATAAGAAAGAGGACAGGAGAGAAAGAAGAGAGGTTAGATTTAAAGATAAGGAATGTTTTTAAACCAGATATTGGGTCTGTACATGTGACATTATGTTTTTTTAATATTATGAAATGTGCTGCAAACAAACTGTGGTGGACTAGATGCTATCTAAAAGGCTGCATGAAAATATTCTGCAGTTTAGTGCAGGATAAACAAGTTAGTTTGCTGTACGGTGGTAGATTTAAAGTAAAGAACAGTAATTGACTGGTACACAGTGGCTGTGGTGGTCAGAGTAATGTTACATCAAGTGCAGCAGAGATCGATATTTTAGCTGATTATGCTGAGATCTGTTGACTGATGCCTATGCAAAAATGGCCTTTTTCAGGGAGCACAAAATGGGTTAACAATTTAAAGCTGAAGCAATGGAGGTTGACCAAGCCTTTGAAAGCTGGGGCTACTAATTCTGCTGGGTCCTTTTATGAGAGAAGGCGATCCAAACTCAACATATGACTTTATCTTCTTTATTCAAGCAATCAAAGGTTGGAGTTAAAAACAGATGATCTAAAAGAGCACCACACTCAGACAGTAATATATGTCGGAGCGATCGTGGCTCAAGAGTTGGGAGTTCGGCTTGTAAAGGTTGCCGGTTCGAGCCCCGGCTTGGACAGTCTCGGTCGTTGTGTCCTTGGGCAAGACACTTCACCCGTCACCCGTTGCCTACTGGTGGTGGTCAGAGGGCCCGGTGGCGCCAGTGTCCGGCAGCCTCGCCTCTGTCAGTGCGCCCCAGGGTGGCTGTGGCTACAATGTAGCTTGCCATCACCAGTGTGTGAATGGGTGGATGACTGGATGTGTAAAGCGCTTTGGGGTCCTTAGGGACTAGTAAAGCGCTATACAAATACAGGCCATTTACCATATGTGATAAGGTGATTGGTCAAGAGTTGGAGGAAAGCCACAGTTCTCCTTATTTGGCTGAGATCCAGCACTTCAGCTCACATTTCTTTCTCTGCAGCTTTCTGAGCATCTCCTTATTTGGAGATAAGCCTTCTGCCAGCAACGCCCCCATTACCACAGCAACCATCTTTTGCCCTCTGGTCAGACTTAAAGAAGGGAGAGTGCAAACCAGCAGCACCTGATTTATGGCCTTGTTGTCTTGTAGGTACCAAAACTCCCATCCACATTCTTGTGTAGGGATCTCAGTGTGTTGATATCAGAGTGAATCCAAAACTATACTTTGTTGGGTTCTTCTTTTTTTTTCTTTTTTTTTTTTGGGGGGTTAATATTTCAGAGAGAGAAGACAAATATGCTCCAAGTGCAACATGCTAAATATGGGATATTAGCCTTAAGGATAAAAATAAATGCCAGCATGTTCTAACTTCTCTGGATTACTTACAAACAACCACTCTGTCTGCATAAAAGCAGTGTTGGAACACACCGTGGTACCATACCGTCGTGAGCATCAGTTGAACAGTATTGTATTGCAGAAAGTAGTGTGTTGCTACAAAAATGGTGAGAAAAAGGCAATTAACAATGGAAGAGAGACAGACCATCATAAGACTTAAAAATGTAGGTCACAAAAAAATTGCAAAGAAAGTCAAGGTGTCAGTGAATTCAGTTTCCTTCACCAAAAACACTCAGAAACTGGGGCAAACTCTGACAGGAAGAGGTCTGGCAGACAGCCACCAGCTTGTTCCTCAGAGTTTGTCTTTTCCTCGATTGCCTGCGCTGCCACCAGCCTGCACTCTACCTGCCATCAGTCACCAGCTTCTCACATTGCTCAGTTAAGCTTGTTACCAAGATTTGTGACAAGTAAGCTCTCCAAGTCTTGTACCTCACGTAATCCACATTTGCCACTCTCCAAGTTCATTCTCTAATCTCTGCTCCTTTTCCTTCCCGTAGACCATTTGAGTTCTCCAACAGTTCCCAGACAATCCCTGAACTATGTTAATGTTTCTCCTAAACTGTAAATAAACCATCTGCACTGTCATCTAATGTGTCCGTGTGGTCTATCTGGGTCCACCCGAGTTGTCTCATAACACCGGTTGGGGTGAGAGAAGGAAGACAGGATGAAAGACATGCTGTGGAAGAGAGCCAGAGATTAATAACAAGTATGACTGAATGCAGAGAGGTCTATTAACACATAGTGAGTGAGAAAGGTGACTGAAGAAGAAATACTCAGTGCATCATGGGAATCCCCCAGCAGCCTACTGAAGGCTCTCCCTTCCAAGGTACCATCCCTAGACACTGCTCCCCAGGCGCCTGATTTGCGGCTGCCCACTGCTTCACTGAGTGAATGGGTTAAATGCAGAGAGAGTAATTTCCCCACGGGGATCAATAAAATATACATTATTGTTATTATTATTACTAATTATTATTATTATTATTATTATTATTATTATTATTATTATTATTATTATTAAAATACTCTAGGAACAAGAAGTAAGCCTGCAGTGCGAGATCGAAGTGCTCCAATAGGATTATATGGTACTACAAGCATTGAGATAAGATGGGGCCTGATTATTCAAGACCTTGTATGTGAGGAGCAGGATTTTAAATTCAGTTCTGAATTTAACAGAGAGCCAATGAAGTGAAGTCAATATAGGAGAAATATGCTCTCTCTTTCTAGTCTCTTCTAGTCCCTAGAAGTAATAAATGCATGAACTAGTTTTTCAGTGTCACTCTGAGACAGGATATTTCTAATTTGAGAGATATTATCCAAAAGGAAGAAAGCAGTCTTACATATTTAATATGTGCATTGAAGGACATGTCTTGGTCAAAAATGAATCCAAGGTTCCTCACAGCATTACTGGAGGCCAAGGTAATGCCATCCAGAGTAAGAATCTGGTTAGATACCATATTTCTAAGATTTTCAGGGCCAAATACCTCTTTTTTATCTGAATATGGAAGCAGAAAGTTAGAGGTCATCCAGGTCTTTATGTCTTTAAGACATTCCTGCAGTTTAACTAATTGGTGTGTGTTATCTGGCTTCATGGATAGATAGAGTTGGATGTCATCAGCATAGCAGTGAAAATTTATGTAATTCCTTCTAATGATGCTGCCTAAGGGAAGCATGTATAATGTAAACAGAATTGGTCCTAGCACTGAACCCTGTGGAACACCATAATTGACCTCAGTTTGTGAAGAGGACTCTCCATTTACATTAACAAATTTGAGTCTATTAGACAGATATGATACAAACCACTGCAGCGCAGTACCTGCAATACCTATGGCATGTTCTAATCGCTCTAATAGGATATTATGGTCAACAGTATCAAACATTGTACAGTGGTCTCTCGTTTATTGCGGGAGTTACACTCTAAAAATAAATCCACGAAGTAGTCAGCTTTATTTTTCACAATTATTATAACAAAACAAGCTTTATTGGTCACATACACAATCATACAGACTACAACATGCAGTGAAATGTGTCATGTCCATTCCAGGGCTTGGTGTTTGGCACCCTTACTGGATGCTGGGAGGGAATTGAACTTGCAACTTTTGCTCCAAAGCTAGACAGTTTAAGGCTGTAAAACCCCTCACTACACACTTTATACACTTTTCTCAGACAGGCATGAACATTTTCACACTTTTCTCTCTTGTTAAAACACTCTCAAAGTTCAAACCTTCGTAGAAAAATAAATCCAGTATTATAGAATGAAACCAAAGATCAAACCTTGTTTTCAGGCCCAGAACATGGGAATGGAGCAGCTGCGAGAGAATTCAACATTAAATGAATAAATGGTACGGAAGCAGAGGAAGCAAGATGAATGAGTTGAGTTTGACTTATCTGTTTTGTTTCGCTTATAATCCGGTGTGCCTTATGGCCTGAAAAATATACGGTAACTTCTACCTTCCTTTAGCATGTCCAACTTTTTGTGCGATGGTTTGCATCTTCCTCTGCCGTTTGGGGGCTACCGCAGGTGCCTTTGAGGGTGCAAAACATTTTGTTGATATTGTTGTGTTTGTTGGGGAGAAAACTTACAAACATACAGTACAGCACTTTAGAGTCACACTGCTAGCGATCGAAGATTTATAAAAAGAAATAAAAATTAAATTTAAAAATAAATTAAGGGTTTTTTAAAATCCTGGTAGGTGAAGTCAATGGACATAGACATCATCTACCAATATGTATGTTAATTGTACAATAAATGCACTGTTTATTTTTTGATATTTATTTATTTGTTTTGTTAGTTAGTTCTTACCTATATGCTTCATAAGTAAATAAACACACATTATCTTTGACTTACATATGAGTCTAATCCATTAAAGTGCATTTCACCAAATGAGGTACCAGAGCACCACCTGGTGACCATGTTGGAAGGTTATGTCATGTTCAAATTTTTGCTTCGGCAGTTGAAATTACAAGTTACAGCGGTGGACCTTGATGTGAACACAACAGTCTGCCTCACACCAAGGATGACCCTCATTGGGCCGTACAGTTTTTATATTGCAACAATAACAAGTTTATTATTATGTCTGCCTTCTTCCGGAACCCATCTGGATGTCTCCAGTCAATCTCTGAAAGCTGTTGAAGCTCTGCTGGAGGTGTGAGTTTAAGATATTGTGCACTTTGGCCTCTGCCAGGTGTTCCCAGCGGAACCTCAAGTTTATGTGCGCCAGGTCTGGCCAGCATCCTCCACCAATACCTGTTTCAACTCACCACCAGGTGGTGATCAGTTGGCAGCTCAGCCCCTCTCTTCACCCAAGTGAACATATGGCAGCAGGTCTGGTGATACGATTTTAACCTTAAAAGCTGTCAAGGAATAGACTGGCAGAATAGAATTCCAATAACTCCAGCTATACGTGTCCGTTTAATATCTTTATTGCATTCAATCAGTTGTATTTGTTGTTCAACAACTGTTAGTATCCAACATAATTTATTATAAATTACAACAGCGCAGCGGTCACAAACCATTTGCTCTTTCCAACCAACAACACCTGACGCTAATTACATGTGTCTACCTTAAATACAGTCCCATAAACACACCAAACCATGAAAACGCAAAAAGTGACCCTTAGTAGCACACATAAGGTAACTCATACCATGAGTCAACTAAATTCAATTTTGACTAAGTACAACATATCCATGTGGCAAAAACTACTGAAGAGCTCAGGAGGATAAACAAATTGGCAAAAAATAGCTTCGACCACAGACTCTAACACTCAAAAGCATTCTCCACAGGGGCCAGAGCTGTTTTAAGATCTACACAAGACAAACATTGTGTAGATCTGTTAATTCTTCTGCCTGTCTCAGTTTCTGCTTGCCAACAGAGCTGTCGTTTTAAGGAAAAATGCTTTGAATATGTTGTTAGTTTTGATCAGATATGTTTTCTTAAATTATTTAATTTATTATTATTTATTATTATTATTATTATTATTATTATTATCTTTTTTTTTCTTTTTTCTTTTTTAGAAAATATTGGATTCAATGTAGAAGGTGTAAAAATGAAGAAAACACTTCTATTCCACGATTTCCATCATTTTGTAATGGATTCACTTGTTGAATAATGTTCATTGTGGTCTCATTAATGTTGATGTCAATATCTAGAATTATAACATTATTGTTTGTTTGCAGTTCTGGTAATGGCCCTTCTTCATCAATGCCATAATAGCTATCGACATGAAAAATGTCATTTATAAACAACTGGATTCCTACATTGTTTGTGATGCCACAGCTGAAGAGGCGTCTGTCCTCCTTGTGTAGAGAGACCATGGTTTTTCCACTGATTGACAAATTATGTTAATGCTCTTTCAATCTTTGGCAAATAAACATAATGCAGACAAAAAGGATGTAGCTCATTAAGTGATTCCAGCATACCCCGTTCTTCCATAAAGTTAAAAAAATATTTATAAAGTGTCTTGATACATTTGTTGACTTCTGCCCACAGTCTTTTAGTTCTTTGGTTTTGTGATGAAACACCTGTAATAACACTGCCTACCCCTCTTCTGTGTAACAGAAAATGAACAACCTGTATATTTTCCATACCATGATCACACCTGATCAAACCAAAGTTTTGTATTCTTTCCAAAAATAATGACAAGACACTTGAAGCTCTGTTATTGGATGAGCAACATAAGTATTTAATTTGGCCATCAACACAGCCATGCAGGACCAAGTGCCATCTAATCAACTTGTGGTTGCCATTAAAATGCATGTTGAGAGAACAGAAAGCATAACTACAGTTCAGCATATTTATTCATATTATTTAATACTGAATTCCTGATCCTGTATTTAAACATAAATTCAAAGTACCATTTTGTGCAGTTACTTCAACAAAACCACACCTCAGTGGCATGAATTATATTTTTTCCTGACTACATTTACCTGGCAATATTAATGTTATAAATTGAAATTATGATGCAAAATAAAAGATTAAACAACACAGCAGTATATACAGTAGAAGACATGTAAATTGATGTGCTATGAACCCCCAAAATATTTAACATACATAAAGCAATTTCTGTTTTTTGTTACTGTTTTTTTTATTTTATTACCTTATGGTGATTACACATATTAACTTCAGTAATGTTTTGAATGAAGGACTTTTAATTTTTATGTTGTGTTATTACTTTTAAACACAAGGCCTGACCATTTCTTTCAAACCAGTGAACTTACATAAGTGGTTGGGGGCCTGAACACTATAGATACTTCGCCGTATCACATGACAATGTCTAAATGCACGCCCAATAGGATCCACTTCCTGTAGGCTTTGTCTGACCCTCCAAGTTTGAACACTTTAGCCACAAGATCTCAGATTTTCAAGACTATATACTTCCCCTGCATTTGGAGTGTTTTGTATGATATCCGTCACAAGGCCATTCAATTCTTGATTTGACATATCCACATATCTTAATGGCTCAACTCCCAAAATTTGGGTTCTTCAACTTATTCCAAAGCATAAAACAATTCTCTGCCATCTCATACTGTAACACACACAAAAAGATTCTAGGTCTGACCAACCGTCTCCATAGTGGACAAAAAGATGACAGGCAATAAAGTTCTAAAAGGTAAATTACTAACACAATGCTCTGAAGACAAAAGATAAGACAGTCCAGTGTCCCATTTGCGTACAAAGAAAAAAACACACAGTCCAAGGCCAGAGCCAGCTATGCCACAAAGCCAGTTGCACTCCACACGTCGTTCACTTCAACAGGGGTAGCAGTTTTCCTTTGAGACCCACCACCCTGTAAAGCTGGGCATACACTGTGCGATTTTTTTCAGTGGCGTTATTCAGCTCCTGCTCAAACTGCACGATTGAATCGCAGGGGTTAGAAGTTCATAGGTCACGATGCAGGGTCTCACACTATACGGCCTCTGATGCGACCTGAGTGCTCACACTGTGCATCCCTAACATGAAGCTTATAGGACAAAATCTGTCTCTCTGTCTTTAACTGACACAGACACACACACCACCACCATCAACTTTGCTAAATTGCTAATGGAAACATTAACCAGGCAGCTGCAATTGAGCAGCAATGTCCATCAAACTCTTTGCACAGTTGTTGCGGTCGTGATAATTTTGTGAGGCCACATTGAAAAGGCTCGGATGAGCTTGCCAAAGTTCTACAAGTTGGGCCTCCATCACTTGTGTCCAGATCACACGCTGCACTGCCATGCTACTCCATCTGTTTCACTTCTATTTTTGTGTTTGCTTGTGCGCAGTGTGCGACGTCGCATTAAATTGGCTCATGGCACTGCTTCAACAGTGCGATACCCTCACGAGGGGCCAGGATCTCAAACAGGTTTGATTTTCTTGTGATCATATAATTGCTGATCGGGAGCTGGTCGTGAGGTGTCAATCGCTTCTCTTTACCCCATGTATACTACACAATGCACAACACACGATTAAGGCGAAACTCGGGCCGATCCCCAAAACAGTCGTACGACTGAAAAATCGTCTCAAAATGGGCCAGAAATCACACAGTGTATGCCCAGCTTAAGTAGACAGCCAGTGATCACTCCGGCCTCTGCAACTCAACTGCCTTTAGGCTACGGTGTATAATAGGGCCTGGCCTGCATAGAGAGACAAAATAACACTGTTTCATTATATAATTCACAACGCAACAAACCATCCATCCCAAACATATCAGGTCATCCTAGGTTTCGTCACATTACATACCTGCACAGAGAGACAACATAACACGGCAGTGTTTGTATTGTGGGCTATAAGTAGACCTCCCTCCAATTAGTCCAACCCCATTTTAGCTCACCACAATTGTGACACACACAACCACTCCCAAACCAGTGCAACTTCACACAATAATATGGAGACGAATTATTACAGGCACATTAGTCTACTATGTTACAATACCAATGGACAGAAAGTGAGAAATCTGTTCAGCAGATATAGCATATTGTGGCCAACCTAGATGGCAACTCAAGGTTGTTGGGGGTAACAAACTATGGGTCACATCGCAGACCTCTGTCCAGTGTCATATTCATGTAGCAAGCTGACAAAGCATCTATACAAGGAGTAGGTTTGTGACAACCATATTATTAGGATCATATCGAAATTCTGATAGAGTTCGTGTATCATCATAAAGCCTCTATAAAGCCTCTCTTGTCTGATATTGTCAGAATTTTCATTTTGCAGTGACTCAATACATTGCAGAGCACAAGTAAAAAAATATTTCAAGATCTTATTCATTGAATCTCACCTCAAGCAACAAAGAATGTATGTAAAAAAATTGAAAAGGACCAGATTTAATTGTAGATGAGGCACTGTCAGAAACAGTCTTTTCCAGACTATAGGGGCAGCTAGGATAGCCACTTGCTGAAATAGGTTGCTAGGTTTGGATAGTCACTGCTGAAGGGAAAAAAATTTCACCTATACCTCTAACAGGCTGTTGCATAGACATCACCAATGTGTTTGTTTTTTCTCACCTTCCTGTGCAGCTAAAATACCTTCCTGTTCAACTGAAATCTTCTTGGTTTTCAGTGACGCGTGTGGAAGCATTTCAGTAATAATGTCCCTCACGGCAGTAACAGCAAAGGCAGTATCTTATCTTGTTATCTTAGCATATAACAGGTATTTGTACAAATTTAGGTTATATACAATAGTAGACTGTACTGTACCTAGTCTGTACTATATTGTGTTTCCATACTGCAGCTCCTTCTCTTGGTTCAGGTCTTGAATCTGTGTGGGGTTAAAGAACACAGAAAAAGAGGAAGAATCTGATTGGAAGAGTGAAAGTCAAAATTAGTTCTTCATATGTACAGTACTGCATGTAGTTACACATTTGTAAGCTTTTTTTTTTTTACAAAAAGCTTAATATTTAACCATACAGAAAGAAGTTATGTTGTTTACCTCTTACTGGATTTATTGTGTTTTGTGCTGAACAGGCCATGTTTTAGAACACAAAACAGCTTCCTGCTGTAGCCACAATCATGTTGTGAACATGACGGATGAACCACAGTTGGGGACAGAATAGCTAATGAGCTGAAACTCGATATGCGACTGTCAAACTGAGCAGAATTAGAGATTTAAATCATAACTCCATTCAGTATGACAATAATGCCACAGTTCCCCCTAAAGCAGCAACTTATATATAGTTTGTTATAGTTTGCAACTCATATATAATGTCAACTAATCATGATTCATAATTGAAAGAGGTAATATTCTGAGCTGAAAAAATGGTTTTCTTAGTACCTTCTTCAGAGTGAGCACTACAATTTCAATTTAAGAAACCAGTGCAAACGAGATTTACTCTCTTATAAATGGAAAAATATTAGTATAACACAAAAAGCTTTCAGTTTCTAGTCACACCTACACCTACCGTTCATTTCCACTTCCTTTTTTGCAATACCATCTGTAAGCACAGCAAATGTGTTTTTAAGAGTTATGTGTTTGTTATGGTGCACCCCAAATGATATACAGTGAATCAAAGTGATTTGTTTTTTAATTCTTGTGCCCCATGTAAAAAGATACATGTGTTGTGATGTGTTTATTGGAATGTGAATGTTAAATAGAAAGTCCTTATGTAAATGAGACATGTTGTAGGGTGCTTTGAGTGCTCAGGTAGAGTACCATGTAACTTTTTTAATTAGCTTGAGCCACGTTGTCATCATCATCATACAGATCATAAAAGTTTGATATAAAAAAATAGTTTAGAATGTCTGCTGTCATCAATTACCCACCTTAAATTTTCATTGGATGAAGCTGGAATTGGTTTTAATTATTCAGCTGTAATGAAAGACGGACAAAATGTAGGCGACAGAAACTGGAGATAAAAATCCAGAGAAACAGAAATAAACAACGGTGACATTTCCTTTGAAGGATCCTGACATTTATAAAATTTGTGTCACAAAAATGTTGAAAGTCATTTTGTCAATTAACTGTGTCACTAAACATGAATATGTTAGATACTCCTAAAAAATCTACATCTATGAGTGTGAAATTTGTTCCACGAAACTTCTGTGACACAGTAACTTTTATACAGCTCCGTCATACACACATACAGGCACATCAACAGACTGCCAAAGGTTAAAGGCAGAAGAAATAGACTAACACAAGTACTGAGGAAAAGAGGTGAATGACTCCATTCTGGCTTCCATTTCCAGTCAGACTTTAATAGAATGTAAATAAACATTGCATTTCTTTAAAATGCAGTATTTCCTCTTTTTGAGTAACAACTCCAATAGCGGGTATGCAAGGGGCCAAGAGCAAAGGAGATGTAGGTGAAGGTAAGGACAGAGTTGTCTGTGTTAGCCCTGCAATAGACAGGTGACCTGTTCAAGGTGTGCCCTGTCTCTTGCTAGATGGCACTACATAGTTGTTGGAGTGATTTTGTTAAAAGTTGTCATTGTTGTGCTTCAAATTGTGAACCTTGTTTAAACTGCATTATTAAAGATATTCTTCTGTTTCTATTCTCCTCCCCTGCATGTAGGATGGTGGGGGAGGCTATAGCTATAGTGTTCAACTGCAGGCACATTCCATGTAAAGATTCTGAGTAGGGATGTTGTTGAACGGTTGTAAACATATATTGTGTAACAAGAAGTCACTACGCAGAGGCACATACACACATACACACACACACACATTCACTCACATGCTTGCACATGCATGCACACACACAGTGCCTTAGCTTTTGTGACACACCATATGGGTTTTACAATGGGGGTTGTATGTTCTCTGAATAAAAGGCTGCGAGGGGAGTTTGTTTGGAGTTGGCTACAGGCGTGCTTCTGTCAGTTCTGTGAGTGCAATCTCCCCTTGCAAGTAAACTGTATGAGTGGCTCTAGTGTTCTGTTTGCAGTCTCTCGTGCTCTGATTCCAGCAGGGTCGTATGTTTAGACCCAACATTCGTTACCACCTGATCCAATGGTCCTGGAACCATTGAAATGTAAGCTAAAATATTCATACATCAAAAGTGTGTGCAAAGTTCTGCTCAACCATTTGGTAGAGCACATTTTAAGTCCCAATATGTTTCTGAAACGTGCACTGAAATTAACTTAGCCTGTTTGAGCCTTTTGTACCACTTATCTTTAAATTATTATTCACAAAAAAAAAAAAAAAAAAAAAAAAAAAAATCCACGAAATGTCAATCTGTCTTTAAGTGGCAGACCTTTTCAATTAGCTTCCTTACAGAAAGTTAGCAATGGCAAAGGGAAGCTAAAAAATGTGGACTGACATTATGCCAAAAAAATGACTGTGTTTGGTGAAAAATGAAAATTTTTTATCAAACACTTTTTTGACTTCACTGAACAAAATTAGGTAACATGAGGGTCAAATCATTTTCTAAAAACATACTCTACCAAATGGTTGATTTGACCATTTATGGTAAACACTAGAGCTGAAGCTAGTGAACTGAAATAAAGGAATAAAAACCCTTCTGATCAGTGATCATTGGTATTTATATGATACATTTAATGCTGCTACATTAAACTTATGCTAATTCATGCTAGTATCAGTTTCATGATGACGTACAGCTATAAGCTTTATACTTTATGTTGGGAAATCAGTTTTACCCTGGTTCTTTTTTATTCCTCGGGCTTCCAGAGATGGCACTGGACCCAGTAGTCATTTTTACAAAATCTTTATTCATCTTTATTCATCTTCATTTAAGCATGCACTTCTAGAAGGGAAGACGAGGCCGGTGTCCCTCTGAAACACTCTTCACCCCTTTGTTAGTTCCAGGCAGCTTTATAGAGGCGACCCCATCATAAATCCCCCACAGTGTGCTGCAAACTCTGTGTCTGTGTCTATGTACACGAGCACGTGAGTGCCTGTGTGTGCGCGTACCCGCGTGTCTATGTGAGTGCACGTGAGTGAGTGTGCATGTGGATGTGTGAGTATATCAGTTAAAACACTGTGGGTATGTGTCTCTTCCTAGGGGCCATAAATACCATCTCCCCTCCAGACCACAGTTATCAAGTTACAAATGTTGAGACCCCCACACAGGTATCCTCTGGGGAATTTCCACTCAGCATTAACTCCTCTTTGTCTTACTTTCACAGTTCAACTGGGGAGGGTCTCCTAAGATCTACTCCTAAGTTCATGACACAGTCAGGCCTTTATTTATATCCAGGGCAGTGTCAGTGTCTCTACCATAATTCTACATTCTATCTTAACACATTTCTAAACTCTAAAACAAACTAAACATTCCTACATGTCTAAACTCTAAAATAAGCTAAACATTTCTACAAATCCCCCTTTTTATCTGCCCTATGGCAGATAAAACTACACTAAATCTTTCACCATAATGTTTTCATACTGTGACTCCCCATTTCCCAAAAGTGGTCTCCTGGTGTTGGACTTTGTATCAGATTCTCCCACAGCACGATTGATGAGTCTTATGAACAAAGCTCTGATACAAGGCACACAACGACACCCACACGTCGCTAATATTGCAGTAAAAACAGACAAAGAAATCATAATTGACATACGGAAACCTTTCCATTGCCCAAAGACAGAAATCATCCACGCTTCCAGCAGGTTATCCAATCTCGAATGCTCATACATCGTGGTGGACAACGTCTTTATGCCTTCCAGAGTTTGGGTCACAGAGCTGCCTGGAGCTGTGTTATTTAAAATAAAAGTACAATACATATCCCCAAACATAGCGCAAACACCCCCTTTTTCTCCCAACAACATATCTAATGCCAACCGATTTTGTACTGCCATTAAAGATGTTGGACCCAACTATTCAGCAAGTCCGTCAACTGCGTCCCTAGTAAGGTTCGCCAATCTCAGGACATTATAATGCACATAATTAATACGATCCACCTTCTTATTTGGAATTACTGAAAAAAATGCAGAAATCATTGGACAATTTTCAAATCCTCCAGCAATTTGGTCCACTACCTTAAATTCATTTAGGCACACCCCTAGGAACCCCAATAGCATCTATGTATGTTGGTGATCCTACTGTAAGGTCAAACGATCCTGGTGACTGTTTAGCCAACACATGACGTCTGCACGTGGCTGTCAGTTGAGCAGTGCCAGGCTTAGCCAGCCGCACCCCCTTTTCTCCTACTAAAACGAGAGGTGCACCTATACGTACCATGGCACAGAGACCAAAAGTCCCACTAGGAATTCTAACATAGAGTCTGTAGCCACCATAATAATACAAACCAGCACGTGCCCACAGGCCTATTTCAGTGCCGGTGTCTTTTGATACCTTTCCTCTGGCCAGGTACGTCACAGTGCACCAATCGGCGATAATCTCCCCGGCCTCATGCTCATGTCTGTCAGGGAAAGACACAGTAAAGTCAAAACACGTGTAGTTGGGTCTTCTTGGCATGAAGGGACCAAGTACAGTATCATTACCTATTGGTGGAAACAAACTTGCTAACATAGTACAATTACCTTCAGAAGCCACTTCTCTGGTGAGTCTGAGCATGCACTCAAATCCCCACTGGTCTTCGGGATATAAAGGAGCTGGTTCTGTGAAAAGATGTGGGCGGGCCGCTGCGCACGCCACACAATCTGAAACATTCTGTTCCCTAGCATTTTGGATGAGCCAATCTAGCCATAAATTGCTCTCACGGTAGCCAGTGGCCATTGAAATGAGCTGTTTAGGTTTGAGTCTTGTATAATCTACCTCAAGTATTTGTGGGCCCGATTCTGAAAGTGACAATGGTGGGGGAGGTGTTAATACAATTATTTCACCCACATCAGGTGCAAAATCTCTAAAATTAATTTTAACCAGACCGTATGGGTCCTTCCCTGAGACGTCTACCCCTATGAATAAGTACACCACGGATTGAGCAGGCCACACAGTGTCATGCCAACGATTCAGTGAGAGGGTCAACGGGTTCTGCCCAGCTGAGAAGTCCCGCTGAAACCCAAGCTTCTGCCACGCGGTGTCCTTGTACGAGCGCCACGTGCCAGAATACTCCACTATGGTAGACCAGTACTCACACGGGCCCTTCCAATAAGTGTAATAGGGGTAGCCAAGCTTCTGATTATTACACTCTATATCTACCATTGGATTGTAACCTACCCAGACATCATATCCCTGCCATGAACTGTTTAAACCTTTACATTTAATGACAGCACAAAGATCAAATGTATACGAAGCTGTGGACCCTTTAACGTTGTCCAACTCTATACCGCCATAATAATCAAAACACTCATCTGATTTACCTGTTTCACTACGTTTGGTTAAACCGCCGCCGGGCCTGTGATGGTGGAGTCGCGGAATGGATTCGGGTCTGTCTCTGGGCAATTCACTTATAAGAAAAATCACAGTTACAATAACAACAGTTATCACACCTAACACTACCGTTTCTCTCAAATTCCCCTTAACCAGCCTAGAGAAGTTGACATGATATAAATTTAGATGAAAGGCTTGTCTGTTTACATCTCTCCCTCACAAAAGGCTTCTCTGCAGAGCATCAAATCATTTGTGCTGTTCACAGAATCACAATTCCATCGCTGGACTTCCTCTGCGCTGTCACTTTTGGAGCTTGGCATGCTCTCTCCATCCCTCGATTCTGACGTTCCAACACTGCTGAAGATTTTAAGGCAGAGCACGTCGTACACCTTAGTTGTCTTCCTCAACGTCAACGTCAACACTCTTTCATTTTATTTAAGATTTTGCTGTGCAGAGTCTCCTCCTGATGATCTCCTGCGCGATGTCTGCTGTGCTGAAGGTGATCTCTGATCCTCCTGAAGACTCTCTCCTGGCCTCAGCTCCCATCTTGTAGACGATCTCCTCAGTCACTCCTTCTCGTCATGGCACCTCACGACATCTACAGATTTAAAAATAACACTCCTCTCCCCACATGGCTTTCACCATGCGCAAGCAAGCAAGCAAGCAAGCAATTTATTTATATGGCACTTTCAGATCAGCCCCCAGCTGAACACAAAGTGCTGTACACTTGACATGCCAAAGTGATACATTGAACATGTTAAAAAATAAGAAAAATAATAATATAAAAATAAATAAAATATATATATAAAAATGCTTATTAAAATGACATTAAAATAAATAAAATTAGCACAAATAGCAAAGACAATAATAAAATAGTATAAAAAATGATGATGAGAACTGTGCCAACTTCCCAATGAGACATAGAATGTGGCACAGTCTCCCTAAAACAATCTCCAGGGTTTCCCACTTGGAGCAGCCATACTCCAACCTGTAACCCTGTGTAAAAACATCAGTCAGCAATTAAATGTTTAGCTTGTCTAACTCCCAGCTCCACCTGGAGCCTATATCCTGGAAGACAAATCTGTTAAATCAAACTTCACATTTTCAACCGACTATAGCTCATAAGAATAATAAAGTATTCAGCATAAAAGACAAGCAATGAGCTAATGAGCCCATATTAAACTATTCCATAAACACTGCATCTCTTATTGTTTTCTCATGTCACTTGTCTGTTTTCTGCTGAATCCTCTACATGCACTCTTAGAAAAACAAACATTAACAACACACATGGACAATCCTGGTGGTCAGGCGCAGGTCGACAGGTTCCAGAGGTGCTGTACAAGGTCCTAACGTTAAGCCTGCTGTAAAAGGAGTGACACTGGTTTCAACACAGGATGTGTCTTACATTTTATTCACTTCGTAAAAGTAACCTTCACATTCTCCCAACATCACAGTGTAACAGCATCACCAACTCATAACCTGTAAACACAGTTCCCTTCCCACATAAACCCAGCAATCCTGTAGTAGAAAGAACATTAACCATTAGTGTGTCCTACTGTAACTCACATAATCAAACACATGATTAACTCTCTGCTGTAGAAAAGAAATGTAAATGTTAATGCTGCGCACAAGCCCATGAATAACACACCCCTGATAGATTGACAAACACAGAAAGTGGCATTTAAGAGGTTAAATCATCACGCAACCTAGGATGCTGCTGTCATCTTCCTGCTCCTGTAAAAGAAACACATAAATTCATCCACCCTTTGTCCTGTCTAGGTGGAGGTTAACCTTGAGTAGTGGTCAAGTCTTGTCAGCTATTGTCAGCTTTTACCAGTCAGTCAGTTTTTTTCTCTCACTCATTCATTCATTCATTCATTCTTTCTTTGCTGATAGTGGAAATTATCGTCGCATTTTCATTTCCACCCACAGCAAAATGACGTCCTTTCAAAAAAGAAAAGAAGAACTTTTAGATCGGATTATCTCGCTGAATCCTTTTTGGGCAGGGACTCTCATTTTCTAATTGTCCCAAATAAGCAGCTTTCTCCAGAGCCCATTGTAATTATTGGAGAAAATCACTTGCAATGGTTTTCTCGACATGTTGTATAGTGCTTTTAATTCCCGTCGTGCAGATCTGCTTAAAGAAAAGAAATTCACAAACAGAAATCAGTGCACTGTTCAAAAACAAAAAATAAAATAAAAATAACAGAAAAAAATGAAAAACAAAAGTAAATAAAAATACAGAAGCCCAGTCTTAGGACTTGCCCCAGAATATTAGTTTTCTAATGGGTGAAAACACACCAAATCTAAAACTTGGTGCCATGGTAAAACCTTCCCCATACATCAGAAACAAAAACAAAACAAAAAATCTGCTAGTTTTATTCATTTAAACTCTGGCTGCAGGATTCTGTTCACCCCTGTTATCATGTTCCCCAAAATAATACTAATTCAGTCATCTATGTATCACTTCTCAACCCACTCAATAAACCAGACAGGATGATGGTAACAGTATTTCCTACTTAAAATTGTGTTTGATCCTAATGAGCTTCATTGCGTGTGTGTGTGTGTGTTAGTCGGGTTAAGACATTTTCTATTTCTGTGGGTTCTTTTATGTACCTTCCCCCTTTTTTCTGAAACAAAACTCCGTTCACTCCAAATTTTGTTTCAGAAACATCTAAATGAAAACCTCTGTCATAGTCAGGCACAACTAAACCCCAAATGCTTGCAGGTTACCATCGGCAACCACGCTGTGTGTTATTAACCCCTTCTACAAATACCCTCTGTTGATGTGTAACACTTTATGTATGATTTCATATTCTCTGGAGTGCATATCATGTGCATGTGTGGTGTTGTCTGTCCATTTTTCTAACAGTACTCTTGCATACCTCAGTGCTTGTCTTCCTTCCCCTTTTGTGGTGGACTGGACACTTTGTCAATCCTCCACTTCAAGGCAGTCGCTTGTCTCCCCAGATTCCTTAACCCAATTTGATTCCCCACACTAAAACAGCATTCCTCTGTCCTCACCTGCTCCTTTCTCTCCGTTCTTCTCTCCCACTTTGCAGTCCAATCGCAGTCAGTTCTCTTCAGCTGTGTCCCGTGTATGCTCCCACTGTCTCTTTCATTGCCATCTTGCTCCAAACAGGGCAAGTGTCAAACTCCAACAATCTCCTCAAAGGTCCTTCACACACAGTGAAGTTGCAGCTTGCTGGAAACGCATCTCCATTCATCCAATCAAGATGATGGATCTTCTCTTTCTGATGCCGTTTGCCCATAGTGCTGCTGGACCTCTCTGCTCAGGTCTCTGGTATTGTCTCTTGGACTTCTGTCCACTGTTGATGTTCATGCTCGTGCTTCTGGAACTGCACTCTGTGTCTTCAGGGAGAGATTAGCTTCCTTGGAGCTTGCTTGTTCAGGATGAGGACGGGAAGCTGCAAAACAATTCAGCCAAAAATTCTGGCTGGGTGTTTCTATTTTTTATTTCTAATGATCTTAACCTATAATTGTCTTCCGACTGTCGCCCATGGAGAATTGATCCAGGTCCGTTCCCCACCTGTAATCGACAGACTGAGAGACTTTCATTATTCAGTGTGACTGCATATGTTTTCATCACTCCTAAAGCAACACATCTCCACTTATTTTGTTTTGAACTCTATTGACTTTAAACCGCAACAATGAAATTTTATTTGTTCTTAACCACAAACACAAAAAACTTCTTGATGTTATTGTTAATTATTTTCATCCACAATACTCCAAATTATGTTTTCTTTTGTGTCCAGCAGGGGAAGAAGGTGACCTGTAGTGTCACTGCTTCACCCAATTGGAGACAATTTCCCACTCACACTTCCACACTTTTATTTTCTTTTATTTTCTTTTTCTTTCTTTTTTTCTCATTATTTTCTTTCTCTTTTTTCTCTCTCTCTTTTTTTTTTAACCCCATTGCTTTACACCCACACATTAACCTGTAAACTCACTCCTCCAAGCTCATTTTTCTTTCACCCCAACAGCTCTCATACAATCAGCAAACAAATTCTCCATTCCTCCTTGAGTACTTGGTCACCTTTAAATGTCACTATTAATTTTATCAATTTATTTATCATTGCCTTAACGCTAATCCACTGTTTAGGTTTCTTTATTTATTTTAGTTCACTTTTGCCTATTTGATCACTTTGATTTCTTAACTATCATTATTTCACAGAAAATCAACAAATCTACTTTTTCTCCCTCTTTTGTCATCGAGGAATTCACACACACACACACACACACACACACACACACACACACACACACACACATTTTACTCCTCCTTTGTTCCACCTGTGAACCCGCCCCTCGAGGCTGGCTCACACACACCTCATGCTTCTCACAGTCCCATTCAAACTTTCTGCGAGACACTTCCTCTGCTGATTCAGGACAACGCCCTGATCAACACACAGAGTGGATATGATCCGCTTTTTAGAACTCAACAAAAACAAAATTATAAACTCACGATCTTCAGATCGCAGCCTTTAACCGCGATTTCTCTTTTGTCTCAAAACACAGTCAAATTCAATCCCCAATAAACTCAGAATACACAACATTTAGTGG
Organism: Oreochromis aureus; assembly: GCF_013358895.1. Taxonomy (NCBI): domain Eukaryota; kingdom Metazoa; phylum Chordata; class Actinopteri; order Cichliformes; family Cichlidae; genus Oreochromis; species Oreochromis aureus. The sequence goes on along the minus strand of NC_052945.1, from coordinate 32,052,292 downwards.
CACGGCCTCCCGTCCACATACAGCACAAAAAACACAATCTTATACTCAAATCTCTTAGTTCCTACACACACTCACACTTTTCCCCAAACACACACTTTTAGACACGAATTCTTTTTGTTACTTTAATTGACTCCCGTACTTCAAACGAGACGCCGACTCTAACGGCGCTTTGACACACACACACTACACAGTCTACACACACTGCAGTCAGGTTATCAACCGCGACTAGGATCCAACACCTAGCTTTAGTTATTTCAGGCGCCCTCAGTGCCCAGGTCACCACCCCGGCTATCCTGTCCCACAGGTCCCAACGACGCGTCCGAAGAAGGGTGGAGTTGCCAAACTCGGAGCACACACGGCCCTCAGCCGGCGACGAGGCCTTAAACCCCGCTTTCTAACTAATAGTAACACACGTTTCCTGCTTTAACGCACGGAGGACGGATCACACACTGCCACTTTTTTCCTAATAACTAATACGGATGAAACACCGATTCTACTAATCCGTAACAAACGTCTCCTGCTTTAACGCACTGAGATTTTCTTACGGGGCGCTAAACATCAACCTGAAGTTCTTAGCAAAAGTCTCTTGCTTTAGTCATGCCGGGATGGACCTAGCCACCCCTTTTTGCTACTGAGTGAATTTACACTGAGATACGCTCAACTTAGCGAACAGATAATTTAGGCTTTAAGCAATATGCACGGTTCGAAAATAAACAGGTCATGCTTACCTTTTAATCATGTGAGCTAGCTCTCTGTTCGCCTCGTTTCACGATCTCAGCTCTGCCAATTCCTCTCTGGGCCTCGAGCGAATCCCGGGTTTTCGGCACCAAAACTGTTGGGAAATCAGTTTTACCCCGGTTCTTTTTTATTCTTCGGGCTTCCAGAGATGGCACCGGACCCAGTAGTCATTTTTACAAAAACTTTATTCATCTTTATTCATCTTCATTTAAGCATGCACTTCTAGAAGGGAAGACGAGGCCGGTGTCCCTCTGAAACACTCTTCACCCCTTTGTTAGTTCCAGGCAGCTTTATAGAGGCGACCCCGTCATAAATCCCCCACAATGTGCTGCAAACTCTGTGTCTGTGTCTATGTACACGAGCACGTGAGTGCCTGTGTGTGCGCGTACCCGCGTGTCTATGTGAGTGCACGTGAGTGAGTGTGCATGTGGATGTGTGAGTATATCAGTTAAAACACTGTGGGTATGTGTCTCTTCCTAGGGGCCATAAATACCATCTCCCCTCCAGACCACAGTTATCAAGTTACGAATATTGAGACCCCACACAGGTATCCTCTGGGAATTTCCACTCAGCATTAACTCCTCTTTGTCTTACTTTCACAGTTCAACTGGGAGGGTCTCCTAAGATCTACTCCTAAGTTCATGACACAGTCAGGCCTTTATTTATATCCAGGGCAGTGTCAGTGTCTCTACCATAATTCTACATTCTATCTTAACACATTTCTAAACTCTAAAACAAACTAAACATTCCTACATGTCTAAACTCTAAAATAAGCTAAACATTTCTACATTTACCAGCTAAAAACATGGCAACCATTCAAATCAACCAAATGGTTCAATTTTTATTTAAGGGTACAAGTTACAATTCCAGGATGATCAATTTATAATTTTGATTAGATTAAAAAAAAAGAAAAAAAACAATAACAAGAATCTTATCTAATATTCATCAGTAGTACCATCAACTTTTGTCATCATATAAATGTCTAGAAAAAAATATGCGAATGTATTATCATTGTGGGTAATTTTACTAACTGGCATAAATTAATAAACTGACATATTACATAACTTATAACAACGCATGACATGTTAGTTAGGGTCTTTCTTTCTGCTTAACAAATAATAGATGGGCTCAAAAACCTTTTATGGAGCAAGGCCATGCACTCTGATGCCTGTGGGAGGTCAAGATATATACCTGTTTGGATATATCTTTGACCTATGCATCTCAGACTGGTGGGTTGTCTGTAAAAGACTGTGCTCCACTGAACAAAAACCAATATCTCATAAAAGGGTTTGATTGGCATTGCCCACAATGTGAACTAAGTCAACATGCCAGCATCTAAAGCTCACTGACTATCAGCCTCCTCTCAGCAACACACTGTTTCACATCCCATACATCCCTGCTACCTCTGTCCAAAGTCTTTGTTAAGGCGTAAACACCAGAAATACAGTATGTTTCTTGAGTTACACAGTGTACACAATGTACACTGACCGTGCTTTGCAAGTTACCACCAGAAGCAAAGGGATTCTAATGCCCCAAAACTTACTGTTGCAGTTTTGCGGTTGTCTTGCACTAGCAAACATTTGAGGAAGATTTATGGCGATTTATGGAGAGTCCAAGAATTTTATTTTATTTTCTCTAATGTATGTATTCTGAGTTTTACTGTAAACGGCGATCTTGACCACTGTTTATAAAATTATGGGGTTGTTTGAATAGAAAAAATAAAGATTATTGTTATTGTTGCTCCAAAATTGTTTCAGTGTTTTTTTCTTGGTGCAGACCTTAAAGGGTTTCAGAGTAGCACATGTTGCTTTTAGAAGGGCTTTGTTTCTTCTCAGACAGTATAGAAAATAAAAACAATTAAAAACATGAATAAAAATAGACTTTAGCCCCCCAGCAATTCTTAACTGGATGGATAGATATGACCTGTTTTAGCATGTTGCAGTATGAATCAGAAGATTACAGTATCTACACGTTCACCTGATCGTTTCGGTTGAAGAAAGAGTGAGCTCTTTTTTTTTTTTCATCTACACCAGGATTCTTTTCCACATTTTGTCACATTACAGCCACAAACATGAATCAATTTTATTGGAATTCCACGTGAAAGACCAATACAAAGTGGTGTACACGTGAGAAGTGGAACGAAAATTATACATGATTCCAAACATTTTTTACAAATAAATAACTGAAAAGTGGGGTGTGCATAATTATTCAGCCCCCTTTGGTCTGAGTGCAGTCAGTTGCCCATAGACATTGCCTGATGAGTGCTAATGACTAAATAGAGTGCACCTGTGTGTTGTTGAGATTTATATATCTATATATATATATATATCTATATATATATATATATATATTTAATGCGTATTTGCTGATTAGGTTGTTTAATGAGAGGCCCAGACTTGACCAGGTCACAGGCAGACAGGAACTTCATGTTTTTGTAGTATATTAGGAGCAGACAAAGTGAAACTAAGTTCAGACAGGTTGCCCTGGCAACAGACCTCAAAAAGGGGAAGTTATTGCAAGCTGCACAGGAAGTTTCAGTGGACAGGCATATTAATAAATCACACACCAAAAGAGGAACTAAGTAAACTGAGTGCGTGACGTGCAGCGGAACAATATGTATAACCATGCTGGCTTCTAATGATTTCAGATTTGAGCTTTTCTGTGTGTGCTCAGTCTCCATATCCCGGAATATGTAAAATTAAAGATCATGTTTTGAGTTAGACCACTTTGAGCCGTGTTTTTCTTGGCCATTAAGGAATACAAAGAACTGAATTTAATAGTGTAATCTAATGTCAGTACAAATACAGCTGCTCTGTGACAGCCTCAGAGGTTGTCTAAGAGAATATTGGGAGCAACAACACCATGAAGTCCAAAGAACACACCAGACAGGTCAGGGATAAAGTTATTGAGAAATTTAAAGCAGGCTTAGGCTACAAAAAGATTTCCCAAGCCTTGAACATCCCACGGAGCACTGTTCAAGCAATCATTCAGAAATGGAAGGAGTATGGCACAACTGTAAACCTACCAAGACAAGGCCGTCCACCTAAACTCACAGGCCGAACAAGGAGAGTGCTGATCAGAAATGCAGCCAAGAGGCCCATGGTGACTCTGGACGAGCTGCAGAGATCTACAGCTCAGGTGGGGGAATCTGTCCATAGGACAACTATTAGTCGTGCACTGCACAAAGTTGGCCTTTATGGAAGAGTGGCATGAAGAAAGCCATTGTTAACAGAAAACCATAAGAAGTCCTGTTTGCAGTTTGCCACAAGCCATGTGGGGACACAGCAAACATGTGGAAGAAGGTGCTCTGGTCAGATGAGACCAAAATGGAACTTTTGGCCAAAATGCAAAACGCTATGTGTGGCGGAAAACTAACACTGCACATCACTCTGAACACACCATCCCCACTGTCAAATATGGTGGTGGCAGCATCATGCTCTGGGGGTGCTTCTCTTCAGCAGGGACAGGGAAGCTGGTCAGAGTTGATGGGAAGATGGATGGAGCCAAATACAGGGCAATCATGGAAGAAAACCTCTTGGAGTCTGCAAAAGACTTGAGACTGGGGCAGTGGTTCACCTTCCAGCAGGACAACGACCCTAAACATAAAGCCAGGGCAACAATGGAATGGTTTAAAACAAAACATATCCATGTGTTAGAATGGCCCAGTCTAAGTCCAGATCTAAATCCAATCGAGAATCTGTGGCAAGATCTGAAAACTGCTGTTCACAAACGCTGTCCATCTAATCTGACTGAGCTGGAGCTGTTTTGCAAAGAAGAATGGGCAAGGATTTCAGTCTGTAGATGTGCAAAGCTGGTAGAGACATACCCTAAAAGACTGGCAGCTGTAATTGCAGCAAAAGGTGGTTCTACAAAGTATTGACTCAGGGGGCTGAATAATTACGCACACCCCACTTTTCAGTTATTCATTTGTAAAAAATGTTTGGAATCATGTATGATTTTCGTTCCACTTCTCACGTGTACACCACTTTGTATTGGTCTTTCACGTGGAATTCCAATAAAATTGATTCATGTTTGTGGCTGTAATGTGACAAAATGTGGAAAAGTTCAAGGGGGCCGAATACTTTTGCAAGCCACTGTACATCTGTGTAAACTATCATAAGACAAATTTCAAGGAACAGCTGGCTAGCTCCCAAGCAGGATTTGAGCACTTTAGGGATGGAGTAGTGCAATTATTTGTTTTTGTATAATCTGATATTCTTCAGTGTGTTATGGCTATATTAATTGGGTTTGTTGTTTTTCAATTCAATTCAATTTTATTTATACAGCACCAAATCACAACAACAGTCACATCAAGGCACTTTATATTGTAAGGTAGACCCTACAATAATACATATAGAGAAAAACCCAACAATCATATGACCCCCTATGAGCAAGCACTTTGGCAACAGTGGGAAGAAAAAACTCCCTTTTGCACAATAACACATAAACTGTGGTGATAAATAAATATAAGTGATCACTGAACACAACAGAAAAAAACATGAGAATAAATTTAAAAAACAAACAAACAATGCAAATGGAAACAACCAACAACCACATGAGATATTAAAAATTAGTAGAATAAAGGAGGAATCTGGCTTAGCAAATTTAACTATTACTGTCACGACACTGTTCATTGATTTTCTTCTTGTACAGTTTGTATATTTATTTCTTTGCTTTTATTACATAGAAACATAGGTGGCATAGATAAATGACTTACAGCATCTATTAGTCATGTTGGTTTTAGGTGTGTTTTGTCCTTCTGTGAAGATATATAGTTTTAAATTTTGGTGTATTAGATTAACAATGAAAATATGAACGAAAACACAGGATGACAAAACAGCAAAATCACAAGACATTAAACTTTCTATAAGAATAATAAAGAAAACAAATCAGGATGAATAAAATGCAAACAGAAGGCCAAACTCGGCTATATTCACTGAGAATCCTAAACTCAGATAACCCTGAGATCATGACAAAACAATAACAATAAAGACAATAAAAGTGACACTGATGTCCTTTGTGTTCTTTCTATCCATATTTAATGCACTTAAGGTTGTTTTTGTAAAAGTGAAGCTGCAGTTTGAATTCTTCATCATTTTCTCCCGGGATTCTATATTTGTCGTATGTAGAACTCTGGCTGTCGGCTGTTTTGGGTTGATGACCAATGGATACGTGACTACATGATGCGACCAGCAAAGAGCCCAGACCATCCATAAAGAACTCTAGAGTTAGAAATTGGCATTTAATATATAACATAAAATTCTCTTACTGTCATTTGTGATCTAAACTTTTTTGAGATCTGGACCTACCTGAATGTGCTACCCGCTGTAGCTTAGGGTCAAAACCCACCTTCTGTACAGCATCTGTACGAGCCAGGAAGAAGTTGACCACTCCATTAGCCAAAAAGCATTGTGGGTAGCCAGGAAGTGAGTGAAATTTCCCTTGAGACATCCTGTATAGGCAGCCACCTTCATTTTCTTCTCCTTCCTCATATATAAGAGTAAAATAAAACTGGTTCTCTTCTACAGCCCCACCAACCTAATACGAATAAAGAAACCAAACAACTTGTTACAAAATGGCTACTGTTTCACTGCAAGATCCAATTTTGTTCAATAGATGTTCAGATAGACCCTACTTGTCATCCTTTTGTTTTAAAAAGCAAATCTAGAACTGAGACTAGTCTTCCAGGTAACCTATGCCTCTGTCCAGAAGCTGGTTCCACCAACTTTACTTTATCATGCCTGGTCATAACTAGGGATGGGTACCGGTGTCCGGTGCCATGATGGCACCGGTGCTGACATAAACGGTAGTAACCAGACCGAAAAGCAGCGCACATTTCGGTGCTTTATTTCGGTGCTTTTTTTTCCCCTGAGCCAATTCTAGCCAATCATTTTACGTTTCCGAGGATAGTAGGCGGGGCCAGGTACGTACGTTCTTTTAGAGCAGAGCTACAGATTAAAAATGTCCAAGGCGAAGCGATCAAAAGTCTGGCTGTACTTCACAGCAAAAGATGCAAACTCAGCAGCCTGCAACAAGTGCTTTAAGCTGATATTGTGATACTGTGCAAAGGAGGTAACACCTCAAATCTGATGAAACACCTGGCGACGCATAGCGGTTTTTTTAAAGCCGAGAAATAAGCCGTGTTTGATAGCTTGCTGCGAGACCTCACACTGCACATCTACTGCGGGTGTGGTGCCTGTTATCGGACCCGGAGTTAGCAACATCCCCCCAATAGAGAGTCCTGGCCCCTAGCCCTGTCAGCGTAGCAGAAATGATGACGGATGATGATGGCAGCAGCAGCCGTTCTCCTCTGCGTGAGTAGCTTCATGTTGTTCGTGTGTAATTAACGTTGAGTAGGCTAACCACATTATTACATTAATGCATGTAAGGTGAACTAGCAAACACCGTCGTAGTTACATGCAGCTGTCTTCTTGTTTGATGGCAGATACTCCCTTCACCCGGGCCAAAAAGGCTAAAATGACCAAAGAAAAAGTGGAAAACAGTTAAACATGAGAGGTTTTTGGACAAAGTTTGTGTTTTTTCCATTGTTTAAGCACTGCTTCCAGCCAAGAGTGATACCATATATGCCCAATAGCTGCAGAAAAGGCTAACATTGTTATCTTTTACAAAAAAAAAGCTGAACATGAGAGGTTTTGGACCAATTTTGTGTTCTCCATTCTTTAAGCACCGGTTTGAGCACCATTTAAGCACCGGCACCGTTTCAAAAGTACCGGTTTGGCACCGGTATCGGATAAAACCTAAACGATACCCATCCCTAGTCATAACTACTCATCTGGTCTTTGTTAATAATAGATGTTACAGTAAACCCAAAAATCTAGAATAACCTATGTCTTCATTGATTATAAAGGATCTGCTACACGCTTGCTCAGAGCTGCTCTGAGAAGTTACTGTGAAGCTAAGACCCCAAATGTTCAGTGATGGGAATAATAGCGTTACAGCTAATGGTGTTACAAGTAATGGCATTACTAACGGCGTTACTTTTTTCAGTAACGAGTAATCTAAGTAATTTCTATTTCTATCGTTACAACGCCGTTACAGTTACTAACAAGAAAATGCGATGCGGGTGTGTTACTATTTTTCAACAAACAGACGGTTGAAGCTGTGTTCAGCTTACCGCACCTTATATCAGTTGCACGGAAGTAGCTGTAAGTAATCTGGGCGCTACAGCTTTAAGCAGCTGCGCGCAGATGGCAATCACTTTCTCGCAGACGATCACTTTTTGGCACAACACCTGGAGCTAGGGAGCAAAACAATCGCATGTTTCAACAACATCATGTTGCTGTTTGACTGAGGAAGAATAAAGTAGTAGTGGTAAGCCAATCACACGACCACTTAAAGATTACAAAGCAACAAGGTGATAAATACCAGTTTTTAAATTGTGTTGATAGGCCACGTATAACCAGAGTTTTGATAAACAATATATACGTGGCGTTTTTTCCAGAATAGTTTCGGCACGTTTACTGTCTAAGGACAGCGCTAGCAAGCACTCTCTGCTTATAACCAAAAAAAAACAAAAAACAAAACAAAAAAAACACCCCTTTGGTGTTGGTGGAAAAATGTACCATGTCAACCAATCAATAAATGATATGGCAGCATGACATTTGGTTGTTTTAGTTTTAGGAGTGATGGTGAGAGAGAGAGAGAGAGAAAGACAGCAGAAAAAGAGAGAGTGCGAGTTCTGAGATGTGAGAGATTTGTGACGTTTAGCGTGTTTGGAGTGTGTAGTTAATGTGTTGTCTTGTGTAGTTAGTGTGTAGTGTTGTGGATAGTTTTGTATTGTGTGTCAGAACAATGAGGCGACTGCTGTCTCCAGGTAGAAACAGGAGTGATACACCTGCTGCTGTCAGACCTGCAGGTATCAGGCTGTGATGTTCTCCTTTATAGTGGACAGAAATTTTTTTTTTGGAGTGGCACAAATAATTTGTGTGGCATCTTATTGAATGCAGAACTGCTGATTGTTTGAAATGGTTATTTTAAAAAAGGGTAAAAGGTAAATGGCTGCAAATAACTTTGTTGTTTGCAAAACTTGTGCATATGATTTTAAAATTGACAATTTATATTTGCATTTAAAGTTATGAAATATGATTCAATAAACGTGTTTGTGGTTGTTACAGTAAAAATTATAACTTTTTCTACTCGGATTTCATGTTTTTTGTCTGATTTTAGATCAATTGTGTTAATACAGTATGTCAAAATGAAAACATAACTTTAAATTGAGATGTGAGATTGTGCTGAAAAGGATGATAGCAAACAAGGCAAAGTAAATCGTTTTTAAAGGTGAAATATAGAAGTAAAATCAAAAGTAGTTAAAAAGGGCCATTTATACCCTGGACCCCAGAGAGTTAAACATTTTTTTTTTTAAGTAACGGAATAGTTACTTTTCAAGTAATTAATTATTTTTAGAATTTTGTAACTCAGTCACTAACTCAGTTACTTTTTTGAAGAAGTAACTAGTGACTGTAATTAATTACTTTTTCAAAGTAACTTGCCCAACACTGCAAATGTTAGCATATAGGGGGAATACTACATGGTCCAAAAGGCCTAACTAGGTCAGATGTAATAAAGGCAAAAGGATTACATCAGTCTAACATGTGTATTTTATGGGTGTATTATATTTACCTTTAGGGATGCAACGATACCAATTTTTTCAAACCGATCCGATACCGATACTTGGATCTGAGTACTTGCCGATACCGAGTACAAAAGCCGATACTTCTGCCACACACAAGTTAAACTTAACCGGTAGTAAAGAAACGACCCCACACAACTCTTTAACACAAACGAAACGTTTACTGAACGTAAGGGCAGAGACAAATACTGTACAACACATCCCTTTTTTAAACTCAAATGATATTCCAATTCCTTAACCAAATGAAATACACTGTATAAATGAAATAATTCCCTTTCAAATTATATTAAACAACCCAACTTATGTTATCACCTTTTGGTAAGTGACTCACTAATATACACTCCAAAACACGTTATATAAATCCACTAAACATACAATATTCACACATGGGCGCCACACACACTCACATTCACACTTGTTGCAGGCCTGTTTGCTGCTCACGCCGGACGATGGAGAAAAATCCTCTTCTCCCCAGTAAGAGCACAAAAGTCTGACTTACAGTTCCGTTGCTCGGTAGGTCGCCATTCACCAGTCCCACACTAAATCCACTCCCTGCGGACCCGATGCTGTCTCTGCTACAGCGCGTTAGCCAGTCACTGTCCAGCTCTCCGACAGTCCATAGCAGCTGCCTCCGTGGCGCAGCCAAGCAGTCCGGGCTAGCCTTTAGCCTCGGCGGTCATGGCTGGAAACACAGTTTTCCACGGATGGTGGTGCGACCGTTGAAACAAAAAGTCACTTCACCCACACTCTGTTGCGAACCTCTCACACGGTTAGCTTTCTAGTCACACACTCTTTTGTGCAAGTTAACCTCAGTAAAACTAGCCGAGTCTCTCACTTTGGTTCAGCTAACCTCGTGCATCTCTCCATGCCGTTCTCTTCTGTGAACTGTGAACACCTTATGTGGCGTTCAAGTCCATGGGAATTATGAGTATCTACTACCAAATTCCCATCCGGGCTACATTAGTATCGGTTCATGGTATCGGTTGACTTTTACGAGTACGAGTACGCACACATTTTACAGTATCAGCACCGATACCCGATACCAGTATCGGGATCGGTGCATCCCTATTTACCTTTTAATGTTCTATTCAAATTATTTTAAATAAACTGCAAAAGCTTTAAGTGAGCTATTTTTCTTACCACATCCAGTTCAGGGTTCGCCTCCATCACCTCCACAAGCTTCTCGATCTTTGTCTTCTCTGTAAAGACAAAGTCATCATCCACCCACAGGAAGTATTTAGTTGTTACCTGGGAAACAGCCAGATTTCTGCCTGCAAACCAGCCCTGAGGAAGGAAACATCTTTCACACCTTAATCTTAACATTTTAATCTTTTACAGTCTGTTGTAATGGTGCCCTCAGTTGACCAGTAGAATAAAAGTCATTGTAAAGCAACACTGTTTTTTGTTTCTTTGTTTGTTTTAATTGATAAAAATATAAACCATTGGCAAAAACCAAACTTTAAATTCATCCATCCATCCATCTATCTTCATCTGCTTATCTGGGGCTGGGTCATGGAGGCAGCAGCCCTAGCAGAGAAGCCCAGACCTCCCTCTCCCCAGCCACCTCCTCCAGCTTGTCTGGGGGAACACCAAGGCATTCCCAGGCCAGCCCAGAGATATAACCTCTCCAGCATGTCCTGGGTCTGCCCCGGGGTCTCCTGGTGGGACATGCCCAGAACACTTCACCCAGGAGGCGCCCAGGAGGCATCCTTGTCAGATGCCCGAACCACCTCAACTGGTTCCTTTCGATGTGAAGGAGCAGCAGCTCTACTCTGAGCCCCTCCTGGATGGCTGAACTCCTCACCCTATCTCTAAGGGAGAGGCCAGCCACCCTTCGGAGGAAGCTCATTTCTCATTTCTTCAGTCACTACCCTCAGCTCGTGACCATAAGTGAGGGTAGGGACGTAGATCGACTGGTAAATTGAAAGCTTTGGTTTTACACTCGGGTCTCTCTTCACCACAACAGACCGGTACAGTGTCAGCGGAGTGGCACTCCACCCTTTTCCAGCTGAGGGCCATCGTCTCAGATTTGGAGGTGCTCATTCCCACCGATTCACACTCGCCTGTGAACCGTTCCATCACCCACCATGGCTCAGACTTATTTTAAATTCATACATATGGAAATCTGAATTATACTCAAAGATTCATCTGGTTTTGTAGAAAATTTAAACTAACAGTTTGTACCAACATTACATATTTAGTAAAACACCACTGTGGTTCAAATTCTTGGATATACCACACATACCTGTGCTGGAGGCATGAGGTAATGTAAGATGTTTTCTCTATGAATTGGCTCTGGTTCTAAGCTGTCATCTGCAATAATCACTTTTATGTTGTTGTAGAACTTTCGGATGCTGTCCAACAACACCTTCAGCTCTCTGTGGCGCAGGAAAGTCTTTGTGGTGATGGTGACGTGAGAACTAATGTCTAACAGGCAAAAGAAAGCAAATTATTTTCACTTTTCTTCAGTCAATAGAAAACTAAACAGCGCAACAGAAAAGGTCAGAAGAAAAGGATAGCACAGCTAGAGCAGGCTGTATCTAGTCCTTACAAATAATAAGCATTTCATGACTGAATGTTGATAAAAAGCGCACCTGTCCCTATGTCATACAGGACTGGTATTTGAGGCTGTTTGATGGCAATGGGAACACCGCTTCATGGTTTTCAAACTGCAATGTGGCTATAGAAGAAGTAGAGAAAACAAAAATAAATTAAGGAAACACTTTTCACTATGACCTGAATCCACTTGTGCTTAATGTTAAAGATGTTAAAGAAGTTTACATTCAGAGCAAAGAGAAAGCCATTAATGCTCATAAACAAAAGAACATACAGATATCAAAATTTGAAATTTTAGGTCATTTATCATTTCTTAGACATATACCAAGGTCTCCAGTGTTTATATGGTAGACAGTGCTGGTATAGGACACTTTGGCCAGCAAGTTGTTGAGGAGCACCAGGTTACTGGATTCAATAATCAGTTTGTTCTCACCAGAACCTGTGAATTAATTAAAAAACAAGAATTTCACAACAGCCTTACAATAACTTGGTTAATATGTTAATGTGTAAGAGCCAATAGATGCAGCAAGTTCACTTTGTGTTGTAACGATCATATAACACGGTATGACTATCACAGACATGATACTCAATTTTTAAGTTTTTAAGGCAGTGTGAAAGTTTGCTTCACCAGATCAGCTTTAGCCATATTTGTTTGACAACCACTAAAAAAAGGAAACATTTTTATTGACCCATAAAATGTCTCATACAGCTTAGAGTTTAAACTATTTGATTTTTTCACCAGTTTATAAATAAACTTTAGTTCTGACTCTCACCTTTGACTGTCGTGTCTTGATGTGGTATATCTGTTGTGAGGATGCCTTTAGACACACTTAAGACCACCTACAACAAAAAGACCTCAATAATGTGAAGCAGAATATTGATACCTATACAATCATCTAAACAATAATAGCTACAGTAAGCTGTATATGAAACAGGCTTAGGTTACTCTAATTTTCTTAGTTATTCCAGGTTGAAAGCAAGGCGAAACCCCTCCAATTAAAAAAAGTTCTTTAAACACCTGACTATGAGTATATTTTTGTGTAAAAATTATTACTATTTAATTACATTGTTAATTTCCCAAGTGCCTACACCACAAAACCAGAGAATTGGTACCCTTAACTATACTATTATTGGTACAGTGTGCAGATAGTGCAGAACTCAGGTTTCACACTCAGGTTTCAAAGCATGGGTCACACCAGAAAGCATTTCAATGAAAATCATGTTTGTTATGAAATACTGGATGACAATGCCTGTGGCTAAGGAGGTAGAGAAGGTCATCTGCTAATTGAAAGGTTGGTGGGTTGATCCCTGGCGGTTTCTGTTTGCAAGCCAAATATTCTTGGGCAAAATGCTGACCCCAAGGTGCTCTCCAAGTCTCTCGGAGTGTGAATGTTAGATATAAAAAGCACTCATGCATAGTAAAAGATCTTGTGTGAAAGGGCGAATGAGGCATGTTGTATAAAGGACTTTGAGTACTCTAGAAGAGTAGAAGGTGCTACATAAGAAACACTGCAAATGCCTATAGGAATATCTATTAATTTGCAAAGTTTTCAATTTTTCAGTTTTTTGAGTAATAGTGTGCAATGTTTTAAGTAGTCCATGGCATAAAATTAAGCTTGGCAAACTTAGAATAATATATTGGCTTTCAGAATTAAAACTACCTTCAGCAGCATTTACAAGGAATGAATTTCACAGTTCCAAAGAGCTTTGTTTTTTTAATCTCAAGATTAACACCAAGATGGCTGCTGTAAAATAATAGTGGTATAAAATAGTGTCTTGTCCACAATTAGTTTTGCAAAGTTAGTAATTTAAATTTTTTCTGTCCTTGTTTCACAAAGAGAAGGATCAAGCAAGCCACAACTGTAGGATCACAATCGTTGCATTTAATGACATTTAGGCATTTGAAAGTTAAATACATCAGAATCCCCCTTGAAGTATGAACTTTACACTTTCAGCAGCCACCTTGAATAAACCAGGCAACCTCTACTATGCTTTACCATCAGTTAGATATTAAAGCTTGTTTCCACCACTGAAAAAAATTATTAATGAATTAAAAATATTGCCAACTTCCTGATTGGCAAAGCTAAGTTGAAATTTTGAGTTATCTCAAAATTGTGACTTTTTCTCAGAAGTTAATACGTTAAAAATGCCTAATTTGAAATTTTGAGATAATAACTCAAAATTTTGAGATGACAAATTTGACTTTAAGAACATAATTTTTACTCATAGATGGCATCATTCATTTGTTTGTGTGTTTGTTTTTTTGTTTGTCTGGTTGTGGGGTTTTTTGTGGGGGGGTTTTTTGTGGTGGAAATAAGCTTCCATAGTGGAATCTGGGTGAGAAATCCCACATCTGTGATGTCACACCAACCTTGTAGCTGTTTCTTTTTTCTGCATGCAGCCCTAAAGCTGGAAATGAAAACAGTTCTTTTATGAAAAGACAGACAATTAGCTCAAGTTTAGACTTTTCAACAAGCAAGTAGATTTGGTAAGGCAAATGATGTTGGGTATCCAGATTTATAGAGTATGTTTTCTAAGAAGTATTTCACACATTCATACAGTGACTTAGACTCTATACTTTACACACTTTACCTCACATGCATGTACAATTAAGAACCACCTGTTAATCTAACAAGCATTTCTTTGGACTGTGGGAAGGAGCTGAAAAATCTGGAGAAAACCGACACAGGCCCAGGGTACAGTGTACATTTTAGGAGAGCATGGGCATAAAGAGCATCAAGAGATTCCTTTAAATCCCCTTGATAACCATTTCTTTTTTTATTTGAAAAGGCCCTGATCATTAGTTATAGTTTCAGCACAGGTCTACGAGGGAGTAGATACAGTCATGCACAGTATGAGGGAAAAACTAATGACTTTCAGACTGTCTGTCAGCAAAATTATGCAACAACTACAATGTCATGAATCTTTGTGGAGAGGTCAAAGCATCAGGAAAGTAAGGATTAAATCTGGACGTGAGTTAACCCTGGATTTGTCCTGTGTGTTTACATACAGGGCTGGTGTTGACAGCACCCCCCAACTACAAAAGGAGTGTCTCACAAATCACATGACTTCTCTGCTTGAGAGAATGATGCCTATCACGCCTACAACAGAAACTTTATGAAATGCTTTTTTTAATCTTTAAAGAACATAAAAAAATATAATAGTAAACGACAACATTGTTGTAAAAAGAACAAGACGCGATTGTTACATGCACATTAGAGCTTTGAAATTTTAAACTGGATCAGTTTAAACATTAAAGCTTACTGTGCCACAACATAATAAAAGAGATGTGGAAAACGCTTAAGTCACAGTTCAAAGTGAGATTAATTTGACTGTGTGACACTAACCATGCTAACCACGCCTTCCCTAGATAATTCAGAAGCTGCCAGGGCCCAGAAGAAGTGTGCAAGATTTGGAGAGGAGAGTAGTGGGATTGAGCTCGCTGGAAAGGGTACAGCCATACAAGTGCATATGTGTGGGAGAGCACAATAAACATGAGTTTGCCATGTTTGATTGTGCACTAAGGGATCAATTTGTCCACAATCAATTTAATAACAGTAAACAATAACAAAGTGCTCTGCATATTGAGCCCAGTATACCTGGTATGACAGTGGAGGTCAAAGGCTGCACTGTGTAACCCTGGATAGGATACTGCAGAGGAGAGTTAGGCAAGGCAAACAGCAGTCTGGACAGTACTGAGGTTGTCCTGTTGAAGAGACGAGGCGTGAGCAGAGGTAAACAAAGATTACTTTCTGCTGTTCTATTCCTGACATGCTGATGGTTTGGAAAATAACATTTTCCAACATTCCATCCATGGAGCTGGTACCTGTTTTTGTTCTGCTGAAACTCCCTAGCTCGTCGTTGCTTCAGCTCCTCACTTTGCTCCTTAGGGAGGTGATCTTTTAGGATCGTTGAGCCTTGATGACAGGTGCAGGGACCAGGTAGAGGAAGGTGTCTGGTCACAGGTGACCTGGAAACATGGCTGTAGGATAAAGATACTGAAGAATGGCTGTTATATAGACATCCTGAGTGGTTACCACTCCATTCTATAATATATTATAATTTAAATCAGTGTTTGATTAGTTTGATGTTCAGTTTTTAAAGACCCAACATAAGGAAGTTCAACTTGATCTCTTCTCTAACCCCAGATTATAATGTCATCTGCAAACATCCAAATCCACGGAGACTCCTGGCAGGCCTCATCTATCAGCCTGTCCATCACCATTGCAAACAAGAAGGGCCTCAGAGCTCATCCTTAATATATTCCTATCTCCACATTGAATGCTTCAGTCACTCCAATCGCACACCTCACCAGTGTCCCACTGTCTTCATACGCATGCTTCTCTGTCCTCATAAAATACAATAGTTTCTCTCTCAGCATCCTATCATGTTTTCTTTCGCGTCATAAAGCACATAGTGCAACTTTTGACATATTGACCTCCTATATAATTCTCCATCATCAACTATGCAAAGACATTTTGAGGCACTTGATATGGTTGGCAAATACATTTGAATGGACATGCAAGATAAAGCAGGTTATAAAAAATGCATTTCATAGTATTGATATTGGCTACCTGTGCCTGTCTATCATTGCTTTCATCATTGTTGAAACAATTAATATGACTATGAAAAAGGAGTGCTTGGAGATGTTTCTTTGATCATTATAAACAATTTTATATAAATTCTTTAAAAAAAAAACTTTTAAATGTTACATAGAATAAAAGAAAGACAGGCTGAATTCATATGCACACACAGAGACACACACAGAGTTGGTTATACCTTCGTTCTGGTGTAGTGGGAGTGATGTTGGGTGGCTCTCCAAGATATTTACTATAATCTATGAAATAGAACGCCATCAGGATCATCAGGCAAACAGCAGAAAGCAGCTGAAATCTGTTGAAAAACATCTGTGGAGACAGACACACAAAAGCACTCATGTTACAGAAGGTTAGCTGTCAGGACATTTAATGATCTGTAAAATGTAACTGCTTAAACACATTAAAATCAGTGGCGATAGCATGGAGTGATGATTTTATGAATAATCCTAAACTATGAGGTATAGAAGGATGTGCCAGAAGTTGAATTTGTGGATGCGCTGCCAAAGAGTTTTAGAGATTATTTTAAGGTTTGATTATTTCTCTGCCTCTACCTCTCTGCTGAATCAAACTTGTTATTAATCTCTGGCTCTCGTCCACAGCATGTCTTTCATTCTGTCTTCTTTCTCTCACCCCAACCAGTTGCAGCAGATGGCCCCGCCCCTCCCTGAGCCTGGTTCTGTTTGAGGTTTCTTCCTGTTAAAAGGGAGTTTTTCCTTTCCACTGTTGCCAAAGCGCTTGCTCATAGGGGCTCATATGATTGTTGGGTTTTTTCTTGGAATGTATTATTGTAGAGTCTACCTTACAAAACTATTGTTGTGATTGGGTGCTGGAGAAATAAAATTGAATTGAATTGAATTGAACTGAACTGAATTGAATTTCACTTCTGCTCAAGGTATCTGATAACTGTGTGGTAACTGTGTGGACAAAGTGAAAGCTAGTAAGAAACATAAATTCAGTCATGAAACCTGAAAAATGATTTATCTGAAGCGATAGGTGTGGCCAAGGTAATTGACAGATAAGGATTTGTTAAGCATGTAGCATTTCAGTCAAATGGGATTTTCATTGGTTGACTTTAACCTTATAACAACTTGCTCTATATTAACAAGAAGGATGGGGCAAAGTGGTTCACAGAGCAGTGCCAGCTGCTGATGCCCAGATGCAGCAGCATCTTGGGCCACTGTAGGTTGTGTGCTTTGCTCTGTCAATATGAAAGAATAAAGGCTTTCATATTGCTTAAGTTAAATCTATATCTGGGTTTGTCCTTGTGAGCATTATGGGTAGTGGAATTGCAGAAACCATGTTCACTCACATGAAATCTAACTTTTTTATATTGCAGTTTTGTATTATGATCACAATTACTGTATCCATTCAGATCAAGTGCTAATAATATTTCAGGTTAAAAGTTTTAAGTTGCATTCCATTTTTTCTGTGAC
Source organism: Oreochromis aureus (assembly GCF_013358895.1). Lineage (NCBI taxonomy): Eukaryota > Metazoa > Chordata > Actinopteri > Cichliformes > Cichlidae > Oreochromis > Oreochromis aureus. The sequence goes on along the minus strand of NC_052945.1, from coordinate 32,034,317 downwards.
TTCAAGTCAAACTGATATTTTTCCTTTCCTATAGCTTTTGTATCACAATAGTTGTGTTTTTCTGTGATTATTTGAAATAATGTTAATTAGAAAAATATAAATGAACTTAAGAGGGGCATTTCAAAAGCATGCACTACATCACCATAAAAGTCAGTTTTATTCAGTTTATTGTTGTAACAGTCCTGAAATAACCAGATGAAACTCATATCTCTAAGTGTGGAATCAGCCTCCCAGTACTGCTGTTCCTACATGCTCTGGTTACGTGCCGTATTGATTGCTGTAATTCTATTCTCTTTCTGGCTTACCACACAAACATGTCAATAGACCTCAGCTGTCTAAAATGGAGCTGCTTGTGTCATTACAAGAAACCCTAGAACATATTACTGCCACTGGATCCTGTAAATGCATCCAGTGGCGGTCCTAGCCTGTTTGGTGTTTGGTGCCCTGGGCGAACACTCAGGGCACCAAACATATATCTATATATATATATATATATATATATATCTCTCTATCTATCTATCTATATATATATATATCTCTCTATCTATCTATCTATCTATATATCTCTCTATCTATCTATCTCTCTCTCTCTCTCTCTCTCTCTCTCTCTATCTATATCTATATCTATAGATATATATATATATCTATAGATATATCTATATCTATATCTCTCTATATCTATATATATCTATATATCTCTATATATCTATATATTACTGCTATTTCTTAAATGTGTAAAATCTGTGACATATTGTATTGTTTGGACTTTAGTCTTTTACTGTTACTATTTTTAGAATTTCTTCTTGGAGCAACTGTAACCCACATAATTTCCTTAGGGATTAATAAAGTATTCTGATTGTTTCAGGATGACCTGCCATCCAGTGACACATCTGCTTACCTGTATCTTTTGCTCGTTTCTCCTCCTTTTCTTTTGTTTTTTCTAAACTGATCACCTGATGGCTTTGAACTTTTCTTGTCCATCTTCCATTGGTTTTAATTTTGCACTCCAGTATGAACACCCATCCCCCAACCCGAGGATCACCACAACAGACCTACACCTTAGTTCACAGACTCGCTTTTTCTAGGGTTTATTTCTGGGATTTTGCACAACCCAGGATTCAAATCATGAATACATAATGGGCTTGGATTTACAACATTATGAATGAAATGTGCTCGATTTGGAAGCAGCAGGTCTCCCTCCCCTTTCGACGGGTTGTGTGTGAGACTTTAAATCATCAAACTAAAATATACATTTTAAATTGTTATTGATCCCTTTAGCCCGAGTCCTAAAGTGTATATTTATTTTCTTACTCTTATATTTATTGTTTGTTTACTTGCACTGCTGTAACTGGAGCCTCGTCGTCTCTCTATATACTGTACTGTATATAGCAATAAAGTTTACTTTGACTTCAGCAGCGAGCAGGCGCACCGAGGGCTCTCGCGCTCACTTTTCGCGTATAGAATTTCGAAAAAACATCGGTGCAAATTATAAGTCTGTATCATAATGTCTGGTGTTTTCGTGTTTGTTTTGTTTTTATTTTCTTTTATTTTGTGAGTTGGTTATTAGATGCTGCTCCAGCCAGCCGGAGAATCCCCCACCGCCCCGCCCTCTCTGTGCCGCAAGCAGCAGGCGCACCTCGCAAACGAGGGCGCCCTTACTCCCAGCAAATGGGCGATAGAAAACCGATTGATGCTTATGACATTCCCAATATGTGCTGCTGACGCCGGGGAAGCATGAGTACGAGCAAAAAATTTTTTTTTGCCAATGTCCGCGATGCCGCCCCCCACCACGATGCCGCCCCGGGCAACCGCCCGTGTCAAAAACCGCTACTGAATGCATCCTTTGAACAGTGTGGATACTTTTTCATTTAAAAGTATGCAAAGATGAACTAACACTTCCACAGACACAAGTAACTATAAGTTAATCCTAAGAGGAAAATCAGTTCATCCAAACAGGGAAAAAAAAAAAAAAAAAAAAAAAAAAAAAAGCACATCATCACAGAACTGCAGTCAGATGCAGGTTGATTTACTACAACTTGAAGGTGCCATAAAGGGTCAACAGTCATATTTTGTATTGTTCTGAAGTTACCTATTCACTAATTAGAAACGACCTTTGTTTTTCTCTTTTTTTCTTTTTGTTTACGCAACTTTTTATATAACTGTTACAGTGCAAGCATACATTATATTATTGGACTCGCGAATGTTAAGTCACTGACAAAATTAAAGGAACGTAGATGCTACTAAACAGTGTATTAATTTAAAAAAAAAAAAACAAAACAAAAAACCAACAACACTGAAACAAGTAATCATATCAATGAAAGTAACACTCAGTATGACAGCTAGTGGAGCCTGTTTTGCAAAACATTTGCAAAAGTTAAGAGCAAATCTAAAAATGTTAAATCTCCAGTAATACCTATTTTAAGACAGAGGCTTAGGGGAATTCTGTTGGTGTCTCCCTGGGCAGTTCAGACAATTAATCTTAGTGATAAAGCATAAACACAGCCTTTCAGCAGGACGAACTTCCACATTGTGAAAGATGATAGAGAATAAATAGAGAATAAAACAAAAACAAAAAAACTAAACAAAACAAACAAGTCAGAACTGGATGAGGAGCATAGAAATTCAGAACATTGAAAAAAAAAAAAAAAAAAAAAAAAAAAAACAACATGATACAAATTTGACATTAAGTAAGCACAAGTAAAAAGTTTCACATTACTTGTTCAAAATAGCAATTCAAATTAGTCTTTTCTAACTCAAGGGTACATCTGACTTACAGATGTGACTTATGTACTCATTACATTATATTACTTAACCACAAGTGTTAAGTAAACTACAGAAAAAAATCCTGTCAACTTGCATACAATATCAATGACTGAACACAGGTGCTTTCAACTATGTGGGTAGAAAAGCAAATCCAAATATTTCAAATATCCACTAATACTTATTTTAAGACAGAGCCTGAGGGGAGTGCTGTTGCTATCTGCATGTGCACCTCAGTCAAATAGCCTTAGCGTTAAAGCGTAAACACAGCTTTCCACTATGAGAAATTTCCGCCTTGTGAAAGATACAGAATTAATACAGACCTTTCCACTGGCAGGCAGCAGGGTGTGTTTGAGTCTCCAAGCCTGACCACAGGTAATTTCAATCATGTACAGACAAAAGCAAATCCAAACATGTTAAATGTCCAGCAACACTTGTTTGAAGACAGACGACAAACCCGTTAGGGGAGTGTCAGTGCTACCTGCCTGCACACCTCTATCAAATACCCTCCTTGGTGCTAAGGTGTAATGTACAGCCTACCTGCACCACAGACTTCCCCTTGTTGCACTGTAAAAAGAGTTTGTAAAAATTACATTCAAGAAATATCGAAAAGCAACAGTAGACTGTAAAATCCAAAATAATACATATCCAAATGACTTTTACAGAAAGACAAGCAGAGATGCCATCACCCCATCAACTCATACACAAACAAAAACTGCTTCCTCCATGATTTATCAGTTCAAAATAAATAGGATCAGAATAAAACATACCATTTATACTGCCCATCTGCACTCTACATGGTAATCTTCACCTTCCTGCGTTTCTTCCTGACTGAAGAACTGTAACATGTTATTACTTCAACAGTTAAATATCTACCGTATTACTAAAGATCAGCTGACAATGACAAGTGGTGAAGGAATTTTTCAAAGCATTCCTTTAGTACTGTTATGTGTAGGCTGTGTGCAGACAGGAAAAGGACCCAAAGTGCAGACTACGGAGACAGATGTGAACTCAAAACAGCTTTAATGCTGAACTCAAAAGTGTAACAAAACTAAGAATACAAAATACACTTACGTAGACAGAACACACAGCAAGACAAGGGTAGATCGCGACAAGGACTGATGAAAACACAGGGCTTAAATACATAGAGGGAGCAATCAGAGAATGGACAACAGGAGGGAAACACAGCTGGGGCAAATCAGAACTGACGAGACCAGGAAGCGTAAACTGAACACACTGAGATAAGACAGACCTTCAAAGTAAAACAGGAAACGCATAACACAGACTGAACAAAAGACAGACTCACATGCAGGCACTACAGAGGGAACAGAGACGTGGGACCAGGGCAGACACAGACACTGACTGGACACGGGGATATAGTGGACAGGGGAGACAGCAACTAAGGATTACACAGAGACAAACCATAAGACATGACTCTCAAAAACCCAAAGACTAGAAATTATAAATAATATAATAAACCCAAAAAACCCTGGGTCAATGACCCAGGCATCCTAACAGTACCCCCCCCAAAGGGCTGGCTCCCAGACAGCCCAAACGGAAACACCAAAACAAAAACCAACCCAACCAGGGTGGGCGGCGGGGGAACTGGACGGAGGGACAGAAACAAAAACACAAGGAGCCAAAAACCAAAACACAGGGAACAAAGTCCAAAACAGAACAAAACAACAGCACCGAGGCCCAGGAACAGTCCAAAAGAAAACAAACAAAAGGGCCCACGAAAGGCGCAGAGGCCCAGGCGACAGTCTCGAAAAGGTTCAGGGGGCCGGCCCGGAGGACGACGGCCCAAGAGTCCAGAAAAAAAGTTCAGGAGGCCGGCCGGGCGGGAGGCACCGGCGGCGACGGAGCAGGTCAGGAGGCCGTCCATGACGGCGAGGATGCCCAATCATCGGCCTGGAAGGGGGCCAGAAAGGACGAGCAGGCCGGACAGGACGAGCAATCAGAGGCTTGGAAGGAGGCCGGCGCTGTAGAGGCGCAGGATGTGGTCCAGACGTCAGCGTGGCCGAGGCAGGACCAAGCAAAGCTGTAGCCGAGGTCAGACCGGGCGAAGGTGGCGCTGCAAGCGATAGCGTGGGAGCTGGAGATGGTGGCGCTGCAGGCAACGCTGAAGCCGATGAGGAGGCTGGACCAGACGACGGCGCAGCTGAAGCTGAAGCCGCTGCCGCTGCAGGCGGCGCGGACGAAGCTGCCGCTGAAGCCGCTGCCGCTGCAGGCGGCGCGACGGTTGCCGCTGAAGCCGCTGCCGCTGCAGGCGGCGCGGACGGTTACCGCTGAAGCCGCTGCCGCTGCAGGCGGCGCGACGGTTGCCGCTGAAGCCGCTGCCGCTGCAGGCGGCGCGGACGAAGCTGCCGCTGAAGCCGCTGCCGCTGCAGGCGGCGCGGACGAAGCTGCCGCTGAAGCCGCTGCCGCTGCAGGCGGCGCGGACGAAGCTGCCGCTGAAGCCGCTGCAGGCGGCGCGGACGAAGCTGCCGCTGAAGCCGCTGCCGCTGCAGGCGGCGTGGACGAAGCTGCCGCTGAAGACGGCCGGACGGGCCCCTCGGACCCTCCAGCGGAGGCGAACAAGGGCTGGCGCGGTTCTCCAGAACCCCCAGCGGGAACAGAAGGCTGGACGGGCCCCTCGGACCCTCCAGCGGAGACGAACAAAGGCTGGTGCGGTTCTCCAGAACCCCCAGCGGGAACAGAAGGCTGGACGGGCCCCTCGGACCCTCCAGCGGGACCAGGTTACAGAACAGGCGACGGAGGAGAGGAGTGGCGGTGGCGAGGGCGCCGTTTCCTGCGGGATGAGGGAACAGGAACTGGTGGAGACATGGAGACCACCTCCTCATCCTCCGACCACATAGCTGCCAGGAAAAAGGCAGGCGAACGAGGTCCCGGCTGGTGTGGCGAGGGAGAGGAAGTCCGTGGCAGTGTTGAGGCAGGTGGGGAGTGTATGTGGCACTGGGGCAGCGAAGAGGAAGAGTTAGTGAGAGAGAGAGCAAGCTCACTAGCCCTGACTTGCTCTCTCCACGCAGCTATGGTGTTCTCCAACTTGGTGTCCTTAGCAAACCGAGAAAGCCGAGGGTTATGCCGAATGACGGCATCCACTGCACTCAGCCCGACTGCCATGGTCCTCAAATCTGGGGATTGGGCGATGCGGTCAAGCAGGCTCACCATCCGCTCCATCTCAGCGTTGTACTCCAAGGAAAAAGAGTCTGCAGGGTCCATTTTCTGGTCGCGATCTTCTGTTATGTGTAGGCTGTGTGCAGACAGGAAAAGGACCCAAAGTGCAGACTACGAAGACAGACGTGAACTCAGAACAGCTTTAATGCTGAACTCAAAAGTGTAACAAAACTAAGAATACAAAATACACTTACGTAGACAGAACACACAGCAAGATAAGGGTAGATCGCGACAAGGACTGATGAAAACACAGGGCTTAAATACATAGAGGGAGGAATCAGGGAATGGACAACAGGAGGGAAACACAGCTGGGGCAAATCAGAACTGACGAGACCAGGAAGCGTAAACTGAACACACTGAGATAAGACAGACCTTCAAAGTAAAACAGGAAACACATAACACAGACTGAACAAAAGACAGACTCACATGCAGGCACTACAGAGGGAACAGAGACGTGGGACCAGGGCAGACACAGACACTGACTGGACACGGGGATATAGTGGACAGGGGAGACAGCAACTAAGGATTACACAGAGACAAACCATAAGGAAGACTAGAAAAACCCAAAGACTAGAAATTATAAATAATATAATAAACCCAAAAAACCCTGGGTCAACGACCCAGGCATCCTAACCTAACAAGTACAGTACAACAGTACACACTAAAGTTAACACATAAAACTGTATTATTGAATAATTTTTGCATAAAATACCAAAAGTAAAAATAGTTATTCTGTAGAAAAATGTTCTCCATGAGTCTTAAATGGATTAATATTGCTGCTGTTTATGATTGAGCTCATTTTAAATACTTGTATTCTGTTTAATGTCCAGCATCCAAGCATATGTTTGTGGTGGCTGTCCTGTGAGGACCACATAGCTATGATAAAACAAAGAAACCAAAAAGACAGTTGATTAAAAGTACATCTATAATAAATATATTAAAATACATTAATAGCAAAAAAATCAGCTGAATTAAAAGCATTGAGCAGTATGTGACATGGATAATAATCTACAGGGGGTTTGAAATATGAATGGAAAATGAAGGCTGAGTGTTGGCAAAACAGCTGGTTAATGTATTACAAAATCAGACTGAGAGAGACATGTACATGCCTGACACAGACAGACCAACTGTGGAGAGCTCACAGAAAGACCTGAAATCAGCAATGAGAATGAGTCAGCAATGTTTCAAAGTAAGCAATGAGTAATGCACTCAACCACCATGGCCTGTATGCAACCTCACCAGCAGCGAGACTCCATTGCTGAAGAAAAAAAAATGCTGAGCAACATTTAGACAAGCCTGTGACTATAGTCACAGGCTGTTTGGATGCCTATATAGGACTATAGTCTGTGTTTGGATGCCATAATAAACATGATATTTGGAGGTCAAAAGGCACTGCAGATTACCCCACATGCCAACAGTGAAGTTTGGAGAACATCATGATGTGGGGCTGTTTTTCAGCATAGGGCACTGGCATGCTTTATATAACTGAAGGAAAGATGAATGGAAAAAGGTACCAAGACATCTTGATAAAAATTTGATGCCCTCTACCAGAATGATAAAGATGAAACAAGGGTGGATGTTTCAGCAAGACAGCGATCTCAAACACACAGCAGAGGAAACTCTCAGGTGGTTTCAGAGAAAGAAAATAAAGCTGTTAGAATGGCCCAGCCAAACACCTGACCTGAATCCAATAAAAAACTATGGCAAGAACTAACGGTCAGAGTTTACAACATTTTATCAGTCTGCTGGGGTGCAGGCATCAAAGCAAAGGACACAAAAGACTGAACAAACTCATCGCCACCCTGGAGGAGGTGAACAGTGACAGAATGCTGGTGATACTGCTGGCAATCATTGACAATGACTCCAACCCCCTCCACAACACACTGGACAATCTGAAGAGCAGTTTTTAGCAACAGCTTCCTTCAACCTCACTGTCTGAGGAAATGTTACAGGAGGTTGTTTCTTCTGCTGGTATCAGACTCTTTAATTAATCCACTTGGGTCAGGTCCACACATGTGGAACTAATCACAGAAATAATCACATCTCAATGCACCCTGTCACTTTTGTACTCCACGGTATATATTTACACACATACTTGTATATTTTTATGGATATTTAGAGTTGTAACTATATCTCTATACTTATCTATTAATCTTAATATTTATCCATCAATATCTGTTTCAACACTCTTTTTATATGAGTGCTTTATGTTTGTTATATATTTGCTGCTATGACAACTCAATTTCCCTCTGGGATTAATAAAGTCTCTCTGATTCTGATTCTGAAGAGTCTTCATGCATCTGTTGTTGTGATTTGGCACTTTATAAATAAAATTGAATTGAACTGAACTGAATTGAATTGAAATAATAGATGCAGCAAAATGTGTCACATAAACCAATATATCAGCTATTAGTGCTGCTTCATCATGAACAGTAGTACCAGCAACAACTAGTAACAGCTAGTAACCAGGCCCTACAGTCACAGTTGGCTGCTGCTGCTAGCACCAGCTGTGGAGAAGTAAGGAATAGATGGAGTAGATAAAATTATCATGGTAAGAAAAAAGATGGAGGGGCATAATTAGGAAGGGAGAGATTTAAAGATTCAGGTAAGATGAACTGCTACTTTGACAATGAGCCATGGCTAAAGTGTAGCTTTTAATTACTGTCACATGCTGAAGTGCAACTAAGAAATAACCCACCAATAACCAACCCGATTAAAACCTGTTTCAAACCAATAATCATATTGATGCTGAATGTTTTACCATTCGCTGTTTATACTTTAGTACACATATTTTGGTCATTAATCTGTGTTAGTCGGGTTATGATCAAGATATGATTGAAGTGTGGACTTTCAGCTTTAAGTCAAAGGGTTTAAGAAAAGTATCCTTGTTAACTATTTAGGAATTACAGCTATATCTATAAATGTCACGATCTCTCACCTTCTCTCTACAGAGAGCAGAGGTTTAAAGGTAACTGGGGAATTGGCTGACAGTCAGTTTCATAGCAACCCGAGGCCTGCTCTCTTATTATTGTAGGGTCTACCTTACCTTGAGATGACTGTTGTTGTGATTTGGCGCTGTATATGTCATCGTCTCCGTGTCTCCCTGGTTGACCTAGTTTCCAGGCCACATGTTGTTTTGAGTTTGTCTCTCTCTCCCCCCTCTCTCTCTTGTCTCTCACCTGTCTGCCTGGGCGGGGCTCAGCTGGGCTCCCGCCCTTGGCCCACGCACCTGCTGTGAATCTGCCTGATTACCTTGACTCATGGGCTGCTATTTAAGCTGAGGGCTCAGAGGGAGTCTTTGCTGGATTGTTGAGTTATACTTGTCAGTCCAGCTCTGATAATTTCTGTTTTTTGCATGATTTCTCAGTTTGTTCTAACTGCGTTTCTTCTGTACACAGACTCCTGGACCTCTCCTTGTTCCTTGATCTTTTTCCCTGCCAGCGTGGCGTGGAGTGGGTGAGAGTGCTGAAGACAAATGCGAGAGGAGCAAACAAGCGGAGTGTGTTTGGACCCTCTTCCCTTTCTCCCCCTGGACCACTGAAAATCCCTGCCCCCATACACTGTATATAGTTTCACGTGGTGTGTTCATAAATAAACTTGTGACTGTAATTTTAGTTCAGCTGGTCTGCGCCTGAGTCCCTTCTGCCTGCGTGACAGTATAAATAGAACTGAACTGAGTTGAACTGAATTATTCCATAACATTACAACTATAATTTGATGCAGACCATATGCAACCGTAGTTTTTAAATTCTATGGTGAAATCAGTCACTTGATCTCACCCAGTAGAGCATGCCTTTCATTTATTTTGTCAAAACTGAAGGTAGAAAGACACACAAAAATGCTGCCAATAAAGATGGTTTTGCAGTAAAGGCCGGGGATAACATCTGAAGGGAGAAAATAGAATTTGGTGATGTCCTTGTGCCTTGTTAGCTAACCAATTCAATTCAATTCAGTTTTATTTATATAGCGCCAAATCACAACAAAAGTCGCCTCAAGGCGCTTTATATTGTACAGTAGATTGCACAATAATAAATACAGAGAAAAACCCAACAATCATATGACCCCCTATGAACAAGCACTTTGGCGACAGTGGGAAGGAAAAACTCCCTTTTAACAGGAAGAAACCTCCGGCAGAACCAGGCTCAGGGAGGGGCGGCCATCTGCTGCCACCGGTTGGGGTGAAAGAAGGAAAACAGGATAAAGACATGCTGTGGAAGAGAGACAGAGATTAATAACAGATATGATTCGATGCAGAGAGGTCTATTAACACATAGTGAGTGAGAAAGGTGACTGGAAAGGAAAAACTCAATGCATCATGGGAATCCCTGGCAGCCTACGTCTATTGCAGCATAACTAAGGGAGGACTCAGGGTCACCTGGTCCAGCCCTAACTATATGCTTTAGCAAAAAGGAAAGTTTTAAGCCTAATCTTGAAAGTAGAGATAGTGTCTGTCTCCCGAATCCAAACGGGAAGCTGGTTCCACAGAAGAGGGGCCTGAAAACTGAAGGCTCTCCCTCCCATTCTACTTTTAAATACTCTAGGGACAGCAAGTAAGCCTGCAGAGCGAGAGCGAAGTGCTCTAATAGGGTGATATGGTACTACAAGGTCATTAAGATAAGATGGGGCCTGATTATTTAAGACCTTGTATGTGAGGAGCAGGATTTTGAATTCAATTCTGGATTTAACAGGAAGCCAATGAAGGGAAGCCAAAACAGGAGAAATATGCTCTCTCTTTCTAGTCCCTGTCAGTACTCTTGCTGCAGCATTTTGGATTAGCTGAAGACTTTTCAGAGAGTTTTTAGGACATCCTGATAATAGAGAATAACAGTAGTCCAGCCTGGAAGTAATAAATGCATGAACTAGTTTTTCAGCATCACTCTGAGACAGGATATTTCTAATTTTAGAGATGTTGCGCAAATGGAAGAAAGTAGTCTTACATATTTGTTTAATATGTGCGTTGAAGGACATGTCCTGGTCAAAATGACTCAAGGTTCCCCACAGCATTACTGGAGGCCAAGGTAATGCCATCCAGAGTAAGAATCTGGTTAGATACCATATTTCTAAGATTTTCAGGGCCGAGTACAATAACCTCAGTTTTATCTGAATTAAGAAGCAGAAAGTTAGCGGCCATCCAGGTCTTTATGTCTTTAAGACATTCCTGCAGTTTAACTAATTGGTGTGTGTTACCTGGCTTCATGGATAGATAGAGCTGCGTGTCATCTGCATAGCAGTGAAAATTTATGCTATGTCTTCTAATGATGCTGCCTAGGGGAAGCATGTATAATGTAAATAGAATTGGTCCTAGCATTGAACCCTGTGGAACACCATAATTGACCTTAGTGGGTGAAGAGGACTCTCCATTTACATGTACAAATTGGAGTCTAATAGATAGATATGATACAAACCACTGCAGTGCAGTACCTGTAATACCTACAGCATGTTCTAATCACTCTAATAGGATATTATGGTCAACAGTATCAAACGCAGCACTAAGGTCTAGCAGGACAAGCACAGAGATGAGTCCACTGTCAGAGGCCATAAGAAGATCATTTGTAACCTTCACTAAAGCTGTTTCTGTGCTGTGATGAGCTCTGAAACCTGACTGAAACTCTTCAAATAAGCCATTCCTCTGCAGATGATCTGTTAGCTGTTTGACAATTACTCTTTCAAGGATTTTTGATATGAAAGGAAGGTTGGAGATTGGCCTATAATTAGCTAAGACAGCTGGGTCTAGAGATGGCTTTTTAAGTAAAGGTTTAACTACAGCCACCTTGAAGGCCTGTGGTACATAGCCGATTATTAGAGATAGGTTGATCATATTTAAGATTGATGAATTAATTAATGGCAGGACTTCTTTGAGCAGTTTTGTAGGAATGGGGTCTAAAAGACACGTTGATGGTTTGGAGGAATTCATTATTGAAGTTAACTCAGAAAGATCAATTGGAGAAAAAGAGTCTAACTTAACATCAATGGTACTAAAAGTAACTGTAGACGATATTACAACTGTGGGATGATTATTGGTAATTTTTTCTCTAATGATAAGAATTTTATTTGTGAAGAAGTTCATGAAGTCATTACTAGTTAACGTTAAAGGGATTGTTGGCTCAGTAGAGCTCTGACTTTTTGTCAGCCTGGCTACAGTGCTGAAGAGAAACCTGGGGTTGTTCTTATTTTCTTCAATCAGTGACAAATAGTAAGATGTTCTGGCTTTGCGGAGGGCTTTCTTATAAAGCAGCAAACTATTTCTCCAGGCTAAATGATGATCCTCTAAATTTGTGACACGCCATTTCCTCTCTAGCTTACGAGTTATCTGCTTTAGGCTACGTGTTTGAGAATTATACCACGGAGTCAGGTACTTCGGATTTGAGACCTTAGTTTTCACAGGAGCTACAGTATCCAGAGTCGTACGTAGTGAGGAGGTAAAATTATTAACAAGATAATCGACCTCTGTTGGAGTAGCGTTCAGGGAGCTGCTCTGCTCTATGTTGGTACAGGGCATTGAAGATGATAACAGTGGGTGGATTATATTCTTAAACTTAGTTACAGCACTTTCAGAAAGACATCTACTGTGATAAAGTCTACTCTCCACTGCTGTGTAATCAATTATTGTAAATGTGAATGTTATCAGGAAATGATCAGACAGCAAAGGGTTTTCAGGAAACACTGTTAAATGTTCAGTTTCTATGCCATATGTTAAAGCAAGATCTAGAGTGTGATTAAAGTGGTGGGTGGGTTCTTTTACATTTTGAGAGAAGCCAGTTGAGTCTAATAACAGATTAAATGCGATGTTGAGGCTGTCATTTTTAGCATCTACATGAATGTTAAAATCACCCACAATAATTATTTTATCTGAGCTGAACACTAAATCAGATAAAAAGTCTGAGAAATCAGAGAGAAACTCTGTGTAAGGCCCAGGTGGACGATAGATGATAACAAGTAAGACTGGTTTCTGAGTTTTACAGCTGGGGTGGACAAGGCTAAGCATCAGGCTTTCAAATTAATTAAAAGTCAGCTTTCTCTTCTGAAGTTCCTCTCCAAGCCAGTAGGATGTTAAGAAATTGTCACAGGTGATGTTATGCCCTTGCAGCCCTTCACTCATCTGCAGCACCACACGCATCCCCTGATTCTTCTCAGATGCTCCTCCAGGTAGCTTTCCAGTGTACACTTGCATATTCCATGCATAGCTAGATTTTGCATCACAGGCTGCCCATATTTTGATGCCATAGTTGGCCGGCTTGTTGGGCATATACTGTCGGAAAGGACAGCGACCCCTGAATGGGACAAGGCGCTCATCAACAGTAACGTGGGGACCAGGGTTGTACAACAAAGGTAGAATTTCCACCCATTTATCCCATACATCTCTGATTGCAGCAAGTTTGTCTCTTTCACGTTGACCAGCTCTGGTTTCACGGTTGTCAAATCTGATCACACGAGATATCTTGAGAAATGTCTCCAAAGACATTGTTGCTCGAAAGATTGGCCTTCCATTATCTTCATTCCATAGACTTGCAGTTGCTTCTCCCTTGGACCTGTATACTCCAGCTAATATCAGAATTCCAATATAAGCATGCAAGTCAGTCTGATCCAGTGGCTTCCACTTCTCTTGAAATACACGCCCCTTCCAGGTTAGTCATGTCCAGTATGATCCTTTCTATTGGAGGGATATGAAGAGTTGAAATGCTGATTGAATATCATCAACTCGTGTGATGGCAAATCTTGTAGGACCAGGAGTCATTTTGATGACATTAGAAGATGACAGTCTGCCTTGACTTCGGTGTGGTGATAATGACCATTTTATATTACCATCTTTAGATGTCCATGTCTCCTCTGTGGATGATGATTGCTGGATTCCTTAGTTTTCATTTGATGTAGAGATGGCGGCACACTCTCCCTCAGAATCCTCCTCCTTGTCTGAAAATTGGCAGTCTGGATCATCAATAACATTGTCCTCAGCCTCTGAAAGATCCTCAGTCTCTGAAACATCTTCTTCTTCATCACTATCCCAGTTGAAAAGCAGTGATAAAGCTTCTTCAGTCGTCAACTTCCTGGAGCTCATTTTTCGTGTGTTGAAATGACATGAGAACAGTGACAAGAATAGGGGAGAGAAAGTGTCTTGCATACACACCTGGGTCTGAATGTATATTCAGAAGCAGTCAAAACAAAGTACATCAAAGGGAAATGTTTATTTTGGATCTGAACAACTTTTTACTTACATAAAAGTGTGCGGGTCAAAATGACCCGCAACATCATCTTTGTATACAAACACTGCAGAGACATTCCAGGACACATCAAAGTGTCCATCTTTTACACACCAGTTCATGACCCCAGATAAGGAAAAGTCATAAGGTTTCATGAAGAAAAAGAAAGGATGACCAGTATTTTGGTCAACACAAAAACTGGAATGGGTCAAATTGACCCTTAACATAATAAGAAGGTTAAGTGATTCCAACACACCCCATTGTTCCATAAAGTTAAAAAATATTTATAAAGTGTCTTGATACATTTGTTGACTTCTGCCCACAGTCTTTTAGTTCTTTGGTTTTGTGATGAAACACCTGTAATGACACTGCCTACTTCTCTTCTCTGTAACAGAAAATGAACAACCTGTATATTTTCCATACCCTGATCACACCTGATTCTTAATGGCAAACCCTTAAGAATCAGGTGTCATTATTTTTGTATTCTTTCCAAAAAATAATGACAAGACACTTGAAGCTCTGTTATTGTATGAGCAACATAACTATTTAATTCGTCCATCAACACAGCCATGCAGGACAAAGTGCCATCTAATCAACTTGTGGTTGCCATCAAAATGCCTGTTGAGGGATCAGAAAGCATAACTACAGTTCAGCATATTTATTCATATTATTTAATAGTGAATTCCTGACCCTGTATTTAAATATAAATTCGAAGTACCATTTTGTGCATTTTCTTCAACAACGCCACAGTGGCATGAATTATATTTTTTCCTCACTACATTTACCTCGCACAATTAATGTTATAGATTAAAATTATGTTGCAAAATAAAAGATTAAACAACACAGCAGTACATACATTAGAATACATGTAAACTGATGTGCTATGAATCCCCCAAAATATTTAACATATTTAAAGGAATTTCTGTTTTTTTGTTATTGTTTTTGTTCTGATTGAACTTAACTTCCTCATTTAAAGTTAGTTCTTCATACATACAGTACTGCATGTAGTTACACATTTGTCCCTATGTACAAAAAGCTTAATATTTAACCATACAGAAAGAAGTTATGTTGTTTACCTCTTACTGGATTTATTGTGTTTTGTGCTGAACAGGCCATGTTTTAGAACAGCTTCCTGCTGTAGCCACAATCATGTTGTGAACATGACGGATGAACCACAGTTGGGGACAGAATAGCTAATGAGCTGAAACTCGATATGCGACTGTCAAACTGAGCAGAATTAGAGATTTAAATCATAACTCCATTCAATATGACCATAATGTCACAGTTTCCCCCCCAAAGCAGCAACTTATATATAATATCAACTAATCATGATTCGTAATTAAAAGAGGTAATATTTTGAGCTCAAAAAAATGGTTTTCTTAGTACCTTCTTCAGAATGAGCACTACAATTTCATTTTATGAAATCAGTGCAAAGTGGACTTAAATAAGTAAATGAGATCTACTCTCTTATAAATGGAAAAATATTAGTATAACACAAAAAGCTTTCAATTTTTAGTCACACCTACACCTACCGTTCATTTTCACATCATTCTTTGCAATACCATCTGTAAGCACAGCAAATGTGTTTTTAAGAGTTATGTGTTTCTTATGGTGCACCCCAAATGAAATACAGTGAATCACAGTGATTTGTTTTTTAATTCTTGTCCCTCAATTAAAAAGATCTTCATACATACTGGATGTAGTTATGCTTACCTTTTGCTGGATAATGCAGGCATATCTTTAAACAGAGCTGTTTTTTTTTCTGGCCATCTGAATGTCTTTGCTCTCTTTTAGCTGTGATTTTGTTCTCTACCAACTCCTAAGGGGAGTATCTGGATCTAAACATGTTATTGTGTTTGGTGATGATTAGGTCATGCTTTAGAACTGAAAGCAGCTCCCTGCCGTATCCAAAATCATCAACATGGTGAGTCAACCACAGTTGGGAACAGGTAACAAGTACAATATGAAACTCTGGTTGTTGGGTCTGTGTTTCCACAAGCCCCGCTAGTTTAGAGACTTATTCCTCATGAAGAACGGAAAACAAGACAGAACATCTTCAACTGGCTTTTTACTCGCTAACGAGGGAAGTTTTGGTCAGAACCAGCTCTTGGAGCTCACGCTCCTCACCTGTCTCTAGCCCAAATCCTTCAAAGACCAGCTTCCCTCGCAGCTATTTATTCCCATGACAGTTACAATACACAATACAACACAACACAAGCACCTCCCACCGTAAAACCCCCCAATGGTTCTAAGACAAGGCACTATGTGTGTGTATGTGTAAGCACGTGTATGCGTGCGTGTGTATGTGTGTGTGTGTGTGTGTGTGTGTGTGCGTGCGTCTATGTGGTATGGATGGACATTTGACCTGACACTGTACCTGGGCTCCGGGGACATTTCGACTTTTTGCTGTGTATTCATGTGTCCCCCTAAAACATGACTTGTAAATGCATTTTTAAGTGTCTAAATAATATTTTTTTCTACTTCTTATGAGGTCATTATTTATCTTTTGACCTGTATTTGCTTAAACTGTAGTCTAAATTCATTTATTAAATTATAATTAAAAGATTTTCTGATTTTCTTAAAAGTCCACCTATACCCCTCACCTGATTTTTATGTATTCCAGTGTATTGCACAGCGATGTTTCGAGTTAGAGTGCATGTGTGTAACTACTGCAATTTAATACACATTTTCAATACACACGGCTGGAAGTCATTGTGATTGGTAGGCTATATATATAGGCGGTACCTACAGGAAACGGCGCCACGACTTCGCGTGCGTGCCCTTTAACAAGTATATGTCGACGGCAATATGAAGACTGATTAAAAACACAAAGGTAAGCCTTTTTTAATGTAAAATGCACCATGACTTTAATACTATATGAAATTATAGGTGCACAGGTTTAATTTGTGCTTTATGGACTGTTAGTTAGTCTTTGAAGAAGTAAAACTGCCTCAGCGTTTGTCATTGAGTAAATAAAATAGGGCTGACGACCAACCGCGTCAACGCGATAGAGCGGGCTAACCCATGTTAGGATTTACTCGGTGTTAAAGCATTATTGTGTCTTAAACGTGTTAATGCCGACATCGCGACTAACGCGATTAACAATTAAACCAGTGCAGTCTGAGTCAAAATCCCTGATGTCGCTGTCAGCTAATTTCGGGCAGTTTGTCCAATGTCTGTCCATTCTGCTGACAGCCCTAAAATAAAAGCAAGGGGTATAAGTGTATTTAGTCATGTGTTTATTTATATGCCTGAAGAAAAAACTTCTTACAGTTTTGATGCCTAAGCTTTCTCAGTACTTGTATCACTGTCTACAGTCGCCGTTACAGAAATGTCACATGTTGCCATTTTGAGAACTAGGCCTTTAACATTTTAAAAGAAGGCATAAATTAGGACTATGAATAAGTCAGCTGTGTTTATGCTGTAAACTACTGCTAGTTCTACTACTACTGATGATGATGACAATGATGACGATAATCGTAATACTTTATAGGCTTTGGTAATACAATCAATCAAAACGTACAGGAGAACATGCGAAGGAGACGCATTCCTCCACGGGAGGATGCAGTCTGTCATGTTTCTGCTGGAAGGGACAAACTGGGACTTGATATCCACTACATAAATGCCTTCAAAGGTAAGTTGGTCTTTACTTTGGATTAGATTTGGAGTTTGTCACTTTGTCTTTTGTCACTCACTTGGTATGCCTCTGCAATTCAGGTCGGGGCATTTTCACGACTGTTCCATTCCAAAAAGGAGACTTCCTTTTGGAATACAGAGGTAAACTCATAACAAAAGAAGAATGTGAGCGGAGACACAGAGTTTATCATGACAGCCTGAAGGTGTTCATGTTTGAATTCAAGTTTGATGGAAAACTCTGGTGGTGCGTATTATATCAGTGTAGTTTGATTAAGATTAAATTACACATTGCTTTTGATTTATGAAAAAAGCTTCCTAACAAAAACTAGTTAAGCTAATACTTTTTGCCTAACCCCACAGTGTGGATGCATCTCAAGAAGATGGGTCATTAGGCAGACTTGTCAACGACAACCACATCAGTCCAAGTGCTAAGATGAAAATATTAAATATCAATGGAAAGCCCCATCTATGCTTATTTGCAAGCAGAGACATAAGTCCAGGCGAAGAAATAGACTATAATTATGGTGACTCGGATTGGCCCTGGAGATGCAAGGTATTTCTACAATTGTACTTTTTGGAACTGATAAATTGCATACCGTAAGCCATTTTTACATTTGTACCTACTCAAATTGGCTTAACATGACTTAGGGCATCTAGTTTTCCATTGAAATTGAGTATCACCTACTGTGCCTGGGGTCACTATAGCAATGCAGCCGAGCATCCAGTGATATAAATGCCAGCAAGCATGGACGTCAAGGTGACAAAATGCCTGCTGCTCAGTCTGTACTTTAGTGTTCAATTCAGGGATCACGCTGTTAATGTTGGTAGCCATTTCAAACATTTCAGAGTTTCAAAAATGATGGCTTGGATTTTCATGAAGGAGGCGCACTCATAACTTATCGAGTGACACCATTGACCAGCCACCTGGTGGCATTCAGTCTGTCTATGTCAAATTTTCTGATCACTTTGGATCACTTGGAACCTTGGTGCAGTAGTTACTGAAAAACTACATGGTACTATTACCTACTGGAAAAACAGGGGTAGGTACTAATGGAAAACAGGCAATTGTGATGGCTGCCACATCAAAGCCCTCTAAAAGCACTAAAAAAATATCAGCAGGTATGCAGAAATAAAAAATGGCTTTCGGTTTCTAAATTTTAACAGTGATTGATGTTTACTGTGATTCTAGCCTCTTTAGTTAGATTCAGTTTAAATTTTGTCACTTGAGGATAAATGGGCCCTAGTGATAGTTCGTTGCTGCTACAGGTGATTGTTTTACTCCTTTAGCAATGGCTTAAAAAAGATTAAAGAAATCACACGGACTATTTTTCTCTTAATCATAGAGCCTTAAATTCTCTATACATGACAGTGAATATTTTAAAGACATTAGCTTGAAACTTATCTTTCTCATACAGTTTCTTTAATGTTTCAAAAGGCTCTTCAAAAATGCACTGTATTTTCATTTTCTATCTGTTACACACGAAGACTGAGACCAGCCAGATTCAGAAGACTGTGAGCTGCCTAAAGCCGCAACCAAACAGCATTCCAAACAATGATCTGGACCTGAAACATCCAGAGCCTGAAAGGGTAAATATAATCCAGTGTACCACTTAATGAACTAATAATTTAATCTATCATCATTCTTTATGGATGCTGTGTGTGTGTGTTTGGCAGTCACCTGGGTGTGATGTGATTTACATGGACCGTGGCTTGTAGGTCCTTTTCATTGTTTCAAAGTGCAAGTCTGGATAACATCTGAGTGTGTGTGTGTTAACCACCCAAATGTGACTTAGGAGGACCACACTGTTATTGGGGGACTCCATCAAAGTTTGCTTCATGGTGACATCACTCTGGTTTTAGGAGGGGTCTTCTCTTATTTTTTGACAGTTTGACCTACAGCATGCAGAACTGACTGCATGTGCTTTGTTTCTATGTTGAAATGGTTTGAAACTCAGGCTTGAACATTAAGATAGATAGTACTATACAACTTCTTAACTTGTTTTAGGCACTTTTTACTGCTGTAGTGCATGGGTTCTCTCTGGCTGTGTACTCTGGCTTCTTCCCACAGTCCAAAGATGTAGCTTATGGGGTTAGGTTAACTGGTGATTCAAAACTGCCCTTTGGTGTGAATGCAAATGCTTTTCCTTCCATGTTAGACTGGTGATCTGTCCAGGTTGTACTGCCCTATGGTAGCTGGTATAGGCCCCAAACCTGCTACCCCACAATCCTGATAAGGATAAGTGGAAGAGGATGGATGATTGCAAAGGAATCAGTTGTTCATTGAAGTGAGAGGCTGTCGCAGGGTATCACATTGACAAACTCTACCACACTCACACCTATGGGCAGTTTAGAATTACCAGTCCAGCAAACCCCACTAACTGCATGTCTTTTGGCCGAAGCTGTAGTTGCCAGATACAACTCGGGTGAGAGGCATTGTACACCTATCATATTTGGAATAGGTTCCAGCCGCAAGGATAAGCAAATAAGGAAGGATTGTTTTTTTATTGTTTTGGGTTTTTTTTTACTCTGACCCACTCCACACAGATAAGAATGCATGTGCCGTTTTTAAGAAGCTGCAGTGTTTTAACTCAATTTGCTATTCTAGATAACAACAAAGTGAAAGAATCAATTCCCCTAATCCCAGTAAAATGGTTCCAGTAGAAAAAAGTGAAGAGGTCGATTGCGTTCAAATTTTATACTGGGATGAAGTGTATTAGTTGATATCTGCAACTGAACTGAAAACACCTCACCTTTCCAACTGTCCAAAACAAATAAATGTTGCAATATTTTGCTAACAGTGTCACAATCATCGTCTGGTGTGCACAACAATATCATCTTTGGACAAGTGCATTCAGTGTGTGGGACCGGTTTCCTCCCTCAAGTAGCTTGGCTATAAGTGCAAAGGTGAGACATTTAGTGAATAGGTACAGTATATAGTAAAAAGCATTAATAGAGTTCAACAAGTTAAGACTAGCTGAAATGAACACTGCTCCCTTTTTAATCAGTGGGTGGTCACGTCTAATTAAAGAAATGTAGTATTACCTCTTTCGTGCAGGACCTTGTAAAAATGGTATACTTGGGATTGTCCTCAATTCCCCATTCCATAACATAAACTGCTCAAAATAATAAAGGGAACACTTAAACAATGCGATGTAACTCCAAGTCAGTCACACTTCTGTGAAATCAAACTGTTCACTTAGGAAGTAACACTGACAACCAGTTTCACATGCTGTTTTGCAAATAGAGTAGACAACAAGTGGAAATTATAGTCAATTCACCATAATAAAGGACTGGTTCTGCAGGTGGTGACCACAGACCACTTCTCAGCACCTATGCTTTCTGGCTGATGTTATGGTCACTTTTGAATGCTGGCGGTGATTTCATTTTAGTGGTGGCATGAGAGAGTCTACAACCCACACAAGTGGGTCAGGTAGTGCAGCTCATCTAGCGTAGCACATCAATGTGAGCTGTGGCAAGAAGGTTTGCTGTGTCTGTTAGTGTAGTGTCCAGAGCATGGAGGTGCTACCTGGATGTGGAGTAGGCCATAGGAGGGCAACAACCCAGCAGCAGGACCGCTACCTCCACCTTTGTGCAAGGAGGAACAAGAGGAGCCCTGCAAAATGACCTCAAACAGGCCACAAATGTGCATTTGTCTGCTCAAATGGTCAGAAACTGACTTTATGAGGGTGGCTTGAGGGTCCAGCGTCCACAGGTGGGGATTGAGCTTGCAGCCCAACACCATGCAGGACGTTTGGCATTTGCCAGAAAACACAAAGTTTGGCAATGTCGGCACTGGCACCCTATGCTCCTCACAGCTGAAAGGAGGTTATACTAAGCACATGTGACAGTCTGGAGATGCCGTGGGGAACGTTCTGCTGCCTGCAACATCCTCCAGCATGATCATATTGGCAGTGGGTCAGTAATGGTGTGGGGTGGCATTTCTGTGCCTGCCAGAGAGCCTGACTGTCATTAGGTAACAAGATGAGATCCTCGGACCCTTTGTGAGACCACATGCTGGTGCGTTTGGCTCTGGGGTCCACCTAATGCGAGACGACACTGGACCTCATGAGGCTGGAGTATGTCAGCAGTTCCTCCATGACAAAGGCATTGATGCTATGGACTGGCCCGCCTGTTCCCCAGACCTGAATCCAATTGAGCACATCTGGGACATCATGTCTCATTCCATCCACCACAAACTGTCCAGGGGTTGGCGGATGCTTTAGTCCGGGTCTTGGAGGAGATCCTTCAGGAGACCGTCCGCCACCTCATCCCGAGCATGCCCAGGCATTGTAGGGAAGTCATACAGGCATCTGGAGGCCACACACATTCAACTACACACTTTCATGCCATTCAGCTACCTAAAGAACAAAGTATTTAATAAGAATAATTCATTCATTCACATGTGGGATGTCCTTTTGGTGGGGGTTTAGCAGTGTATGTGTAGTCATTAAAATATCCTTAAGTGTGAACAGTTTGTTTTTTCAGCATTTGACATTACTGCAATGCTTTGACACAAAACTACTTCACTTAAATAGAACTGCAAAGCTAAATTAAGTCTATCAAAATGTGTTTCAGTTTGTTTGGGGGTCTGGCACAAATCCTGCCTTGCAAAATTGGCAAATCAGAATTGTCACCAGTCAACACAGGTGTGTATCCCATTCATATTTGGCTTGACTTTTTTTCAATTTATTTTTTACCTGTCTAAAGTATTGATCAATTAAAATAACTTTTATTCTTACATTCCAGAAAGAAGAAATTTCTGAATATTCAGGGGAGGATGGATTGCCACATTCAGTTCTGGATCAAATATCAAGCGATGATGATGGCAACCACAGCATATCAGAAGAAGAATATATGCCAGATTCAGAGTCAGATGATGAAGATTCAGATGAAGACATCCCATTATTGCCAAGCACATCAAAAGGTCTGCTATGCCAAAATGACATCTCCAAAGCGCATGAACAATCAGATTCAACGAATTTAATCCACAACTTGACAAAGGACAAGCCAGAAGATAAAAGTGAGCTTTGCGAAACTGAATCAGAAAAAATGACTTTAAGTAAAAGAAATTACTGCTATTTTTGTGGTAAACCACAAGCTAAAATTTCCCGCCATCTGAAAACGCACAAAACAGCTCCTGATGTTGTGCATGCATTTTCCCTGCCTAGAGACTCAAACGAGCGTAAAAGCCTGTTAGAGAAATTGAGAAATTTTAAGCATAATGCTGCAGTTTTGAATGGTGGAGTGGGACCACTGAAAGTGAAGAGAAGACCCAAGATTAAAACAGTAGAGGGAAAGTTTGCTCATTGCTTTTATTGTCAAGGGATGTATGTTCGCAAGGATCTTTGGAGACATGTCCGCAGATGTCCTAACAAACCAAAAGATGACACGGATAAAGAACCTGGAAGAACCAAAGTACTTGGCCTGGCTTTAACTCTGGAGTCTCAGTGTTATCCGCAGGTGTCAAGTGGAGTGTGGAAGGTTCTTGGTGTTATGAAACAAGATGAGATTGCCTCAGCTGTGCGAAATGACTTTACTGTTATTCAGTTTGCCCAGTCCCTCTACAATAAACATGGACAAGACCCTACAAAGCATGATTATATACGACAGAAGCTTCGTGAAGCGGGACGTTTGTTGTTGTGTCTGCGTACAGAATTCTCAGTGCACAACATGGAAGAAGCTATTAAGCCTGCTAACTTCCAGAGAGTTGTGCAAGCAGTAAAGTTTCAGGTTTTGATGAAGAGACACTGTCATACAAAACTCCAAGCCTTGCGCTGAAACTGGGACATACACTGCATAAAATGTCTGACATTAT
The DNA here is from genome assembly GCF_013358895.1 of Oreochromis aureus. Lineage (NCBI taxonomy): Eukaryota > Metazoa > Chordata > Actinopteri > Cichliformes > Cichlidae > Oreochromis > Oreochromis aureus. The sequence goes on along the minus strand of NC_052945.1, from coordinate 32,010,731 downwards.
CCATTGTCGTGCCCTCATGACAGAGGATGAAGCCCTAATCAAGTCCACTGATGCGTTCAAGAAGTTGTATGTCTCCAAATGGTCCGAGATGGTGTCTCACTGTGCCTTGAACACATTGAGTGAGGCAAAGTTTAACAAGACATCAACATTGCCCTTTACAGAAGATGTTCGGATTCTCCATCACTACCTTCAAAAATCTGCAGTAAGTGCCTTTTGCAGCTTGGAGAATGAAGCCACAGCTCAGAATTATGCCCAACTTGCACAAGTTACACTCTCACAAATCATTGTGTTCAATCGAAGACGTTCTGCAGAGGTTTCAAAGATGCGCCTCAAAAGTTTTCTTGAAAGAGACAAAACGGCACTCCACACAGATGTTGCCATGGGGCTCTCACAAATGGAACAGAGACTCTGTAACTATTTCTGTAGAATAGAAATAATGGGGGAAAGGGACAGAAATGTTCCAGTGCTGCTAACACCAAGCATGCTGGATGCTCTGTCACTACTGGTTAGTAGGAGGCCTGACTGTGGTATTTGTGCCACTAATATCTACCTCTTTGCAAGACCCCGATCAATGAGTCATTACAGAGGAATGGACTACTTGCGTGTTCATGCACACCAGTGTGGAGCAAAGCAGCCTGAGTATCTAAGATCGACACAGCTCAGAAAACATGTTGCTACACTCTCACAAGTCCTTAATTTGAAAAACAATGAACTTGATCAGGTTGCAGATTTCTTGGGTCATGATAGTTCACCGCGAATTCTACAGATTACCAATTCCCACAACACAGCTGGCCAAGATTTCCAAACTGCTTTTAACACTGGAAAAAGGACATCTTTCTCAGATCCAGGGGAAATCACTGGATGAGATCGAAATTGAAGGTTTGTATTGAAAGGAGCAAATATTAGGGCAGTAGTTGAATATTATGCTTTATCAACAGAGTTAAAACCTAAAAGCACAGACCATTCTGCTAAATGTCCATGATTTAAGGTTCTTGAAGTCTATTGTTTCATCACTTTGCAACATTTAGCAAACTGCAGAGTGGTGGCCTTAAATAGTAAAACTATGTACTGTGGAAAAAGTATAATTTCCAGTATTTGTTCTGTATTTTGTCATATCATGTTGTTAATGTGAGGTTTTTGGGGGGTTTGTGTTTGGGGTTTTTTCCCCCCCACAATTTCTCAGATGAAATTGCATTAAGTGATGATGAAACAAAGGACAGTGAGAGTGAATCAGATGATGATGACACAGCACTCACAATGTCGGCGTGTGGCACCAGTGAGCCTGTACATGCAGTAGCTGATTCCACAAACACAGCGCAGCTCCAAGACACTGTAGATTGTGGTAAGTTACCACTAGCTTGGTTTCTGTGGATAAAAAACTTAATCAAATTGTGTAATCAGCAGATGAAGGACCACTCACAATGCCTGCAGCGACTGCTGCTCCCTCTGAAGGTAAGGGGTGCAGTTGGTTCTCTAAGCTTATGGACATGTTCTTTGTAATTTCATTGCAATTCTGTCTCTGTACACCACCACAATGGATTTTAAAATCAAACAATATCCATATGTGTTAAAGTAGACTTCCTGCTTTAATTCTAGGGATTAGACGGAATCATCACATCACAGCCATTATGCGTAGTCTATTATTCTCAGAAGCTCAAGGGTAATTGTATAGCTGACAAACAATTTAATGACTGGGTGAGGCCTGTCTACAGACTACTTAATGTGACATACTATGGTGCTTGCATGATGCATTCTCATTATCCAGGTAAGTAAGTAAAAATGTTGATTCTCTTCATCTGAACGTTTTTTCAGTGGGAGAAATGTTTCGTCACTTAGATGTTTGTGCTTTAAGGTTCTTGAATTGTTCATCATCTATTGTTTCATCACTTTGCAACATATGGCAAACTGCAGAGTGGTGGCAAAAAGTCACTTGGATGAGTGACAAAATGTTTCTCCCACTGAAAACGCTACGTCCAGATTAACAGAATCAACGTTTTGGGATTTACTTACCTGGATGATTGAGCATGCATCAAGAGACTTTTATTCAACTTTTTATTCAGTCTTTTATTCACAGTGGAACACTAAATGTTGTCTCATTTTAGAAATTTGATAAATTTTCAAAGAGAATTTTAGCTCGTTTTGATATTGATGGTACCAACACATTTCAGAAGTTAGGACAGGGTAGCATCCATTCTTTTAACAAGAAAATGATTTTTTTTTTTTTTTGGTTTGTTTGTTTGTTTTAACTACTACTACTTTATATATCTTCCAGATAAAAATGCTGCTCAATCCCACAATTCCCGAAGAGCTCCCAAAAACATGTGGTCCAAGGCTGAGGTTGCTGCAGTGATGAGGCATTTTAAAGACCACATAAACGAAGGGAAACTGGCCACCAAAAATGAATGCAGTCATTGCAAATTGGTAGAAGATCCGGTGTTGGCAGGAAGAACAGTTCAAAACATAAGAGATTTTGTAAGAAACAGAGGATTAACTGCAAAAAGGCAGAAAAAAAATGAACTAAAATAACTGTTTAGCCAGATGTGGTTTTACATCTTGGTCAGATTGCCGAACTGTTGTTGAAACTGACTTATTGTGCAGCAGGCTGCCTCACTGATGTTCTGTTTAAAGAAAAAAAAAGTTCTTGTTAATTACAGAAGTAGTTTGTATTTCATAATTTTTAAAATTAATTTATTTAGGTTTTTTTTGACAGGTTCTTATTTTAATATATATTTTTTGACAGGTTATATTTAAAATAAAAAAATATAAATGCATATTTTCTCCCTTTAATATTTACCTTTAAACTATTAAAATTCATTTTAAATGTTTTTAATTTTTCTGTTTTCTATATTTTTATATTTCTGTGGGAAGCGTGGGCATTTTTGTCCATAGATTTCTTTTTTATTTATGGTTAAAATTAATGTTCAGATCCAAGAACACTAATAAAATGATGTTCCAGTAATCCTGTGTGCTGTCAGATGTGTATTCATGGTAATGATGAGCTATTTAAAAATGACATCATTGTCCCTTTAAAGACCCAATATTGGGGGTTTTTTTGGACCTCATAAAACATATCGTTGTCAAGTGGACAATGTCTCCAGAAAACACAATAGAGTCTGGTTGGTGTGTATCAGTGTATCTAGACTTCGACAGGGAGTGTATGAGGTCCGAAGTGACCCAAATTTTTTTCAGATTTTTTCAAACACTTTAACCTCGCTCCCTTGGCTCTAAGTCCTCTGGAAACGGTAGTCCCCTTAAACCACCACAGGGCGGATTGACGTAGTATGGTCCCTCCTTACCACGTAGACCTGTGTGTGTGTGTGTGTGTGTGTGTGTGTGTGTGTGTGTGTGTGTGTGTGTGTGTGTGACCTCCTGCTCACCAAAAGGATCATAAAAGCAGGAAGCTTACAAGACAAGAAACAGATCTTTCAGATAGAATGTATCTGCAATAAAACCTCCCTCAGCACAGAGTGGCTGGAGAGGTGGTCAGGATCAAAGGAATGGCTTTGATCCTACTGCTTGAACTAAGACTTCACAAATTTAAGAAACACAATTACACATTCAACAATTTGACTTAACACTGGTAAACTGAGCAAAGCTGCAGATTTAGAAAGAGGTGTTGAGTAAGAGTAACAGGTGCTGAGACAAAAAGCCAAAGAGAAAACTGAGGCAGTAAACACACACACGTTTATTAGGATAGTGGGGAACAGATGGGTAAAAAAAACAGGTGCAACAAATCAGTGGAAATAAGATAAATGAAGTGAAAATAAACACAAAGCACAAGAGCCAACAGATGACCAAAATAAAAGCAGTTCCAATATGTCTCTGAAACAGGCACTAAAATTAACTTAACCTGTTTGAGCCTTTTGCACCACTTATCTTTAAATTGTTATTCGCAAAAGATCCACTAAATGTCAAACTGTCTTTTATTAGTAGACCTTTTCAATTAGCTTCCTTACAGACAGTTAGCAACGGGAAAGGGAAGCTAAAAAATGTGGACTGACATGCCAAAAAAATGACTGTGTTTGATGAAAATATATAATTTTCACCAAACATTTGTTTGATAAGATAAAATAAAGTTTTATGAGGGCCAAATCATTTTCTAAAAACATACTCTACCAAATGGTTGATTTGACCATTTATGGTAAACACTAGACCTGACGCTAGTGAACTGAAATCAAGACTTAAAAACCCTTCTGATCAGTCATTGGTATTTATATGATTCATTTAATGCTGCTACATTAAACTTATGCTAATTCATGCTAGTATCAGTTTCATGATGACGTACAGCTATAAGCTTTATACTTTACCAGCTAAAAACATGGCAACCATCCAAATCAACCAAATGGTTTAATGTTTAGGATACAAGTTGCAATTCCTTCTAGATGATGTTAATGCAGCTCTATGGATGATACCTACAGCCACCATTTCCGAGACTAACAAGCTGATCTACACCACGGCAGCAGTGATCAATGAGATGCACAACTACAAGTTGAACAGCCACAAGGGGCAGTACCCTCCATGGAGAAGGAGGCTAGAGGCTAAGATCAAGGTAGCACGGAGGGAGGTTAGCCAACTATCGGAGCTGCAGAAAGGTGTGATGTAGAAGGTGCCTAAGAAGTACAGAAACCTGTCCAGCAACGACTCACAGCCTTGGCCAGCCGCTTGAAGAGGTACACTAGAGAGATTGAAGGTAGGAGAATAAACCAGTTGTTCTCCGCAGAACCAGCAAAGGTGTACTCTCAGTGGCAGGGGAACAATATGAGAACAGCACCACCATGGCTGAAGATGGAACAATACTGGAAGAGCATATGGGAGAAGAACGCAACCCATAATGGCAATGCTCAGTGGCTAGTGGATCTGAGGGCAGACCACAGCAACCTCCCCGAACAGGGTCCAGTAACCATCACAGTGGCAGACATCCAAGAAAGGGTATCCAATATGAAAAGTTAAACAGCACCAGGCCCCGTTATGGTTCACGCCTACAGGCTGAAGAAGCTGACTGCACTCCACGAGGGCCTGGCAGCACAAATGAACCAGCTGCTAGTTGACAACATTGGAGATCTCTGTCCAGAAGAGTGCAGTCCTAGGAACAGCTAAGATACTGCACAGGACCCTCAAGCTCCCATGCCAGGTGCTCCCATTCCAGAGGACCCGAGCTTGAAGGATAGACCGCCCGCAGGGGTGAGAGGGCATTTTTTTAATACATCTATCTATCTATCTATCTATCTATCTATCTATAATATAAATGAAAACCAAGGATGACAAAACAGCAAAAGAAAATAAGTAAAAACAGAATTCATTGTCAACAAAATCACAAGATATTAAACTCTAAGAATAATAAAAAAGAAAACAAATCAGGATGAATAAAATCCAAACACAAAGCCAAACTCGGCTATATTCACAGAGAATCCTAAACTCAGATAACCCTGAGATCATGACAAAACAATAACAATAAAGACAATAAAAGTGACACTGATGTCCTTTGTGTTCTTTCTATCCATATTTAATGCACTTAAGGTTGTTTTTGTAAAAGTGAAGCTGCAGTTTGAATTCTTCATCATTTTCTCCCGGGATTCTATATTTGTCGTATGTAGAACTCTGGCTGTCGGCTGTTTTGGGTTGATGACCAATGGATACTTGACTACATGATGCGACCAGCAAAGAGCCCAGACCATCCATAAAGAACTCTAGAGTTAGAAATTGGCATTTAATATATAACATAAAATTCTCTTACTGTCATTTGTGATCTAAACTTTTTTGAGATCTGGACCTACCTGAATGTGCTACCCGCTGTAGCTTAGGGTCAAAACCCACCTTCTGTACAGCATCTGTACGAGCCAGGAAGAAGTTGACCACTCCATTAGCCAAAAAGCATTGTGGGTAGCCAGGAAGTGAGTGAAATTTCCCTTGAGACATCCTGTATAGGCAGCCACCTTCATTTTCTTCTCCTTCCTCATATATAAGAGTAAAATAAAACTGGTTCTCTTCTACAGCCCCACCAACCTAATACGAATAAAGAAACCAAACAACTTGTTACAAAATGGCTACTGTTTCACTGCAAGCTCCAATTTTGTTCAATAGATGTTCAGATAGACCCTACTTGTCATCCTTTTGTTTTAAAAAGCAAATCTAGAACTGAGACTAGTCTTCCAGGTAACCTATGCCTCTGTCCAGAAGCTGGTTCCACCAACTTTACTTTATCATGCCTGGTCATAACTGCTTGTGTTACAGTAAACCCAAAAATCTAGAATAACCTTTGTCTTCATTGATTATAAAGGATCTGCTACATGCTTGCTCAGAGCTGCTCTGAGAAGTTACTGTGAAGCTAAGACCCCAAATGTTAGCATATAGGGGAATACTACATGGTCCAAAAGGCCTAACTAGGTCAGATGTAATAAAGGCAAAAGGATTACATCAGTCTAACATGTGTATTTTATGGGTGTATTATATTTACCTTTTAATGTTCTATTCAAATTATTTTAAATAAACTGCAAAAGCTTTAAGTGAGCTATTTTTCTTACCACATCCAGTTCAGGGTTCGCCTCCATCACCTCCACAAGCTTCTCGATCTTTGTCTTCTCTGTAAAGACAAAGTCATCATCCACCCACAGGAAGTATTTAGTTGTTACCTGGGAAACAGCCAGATTTCTGCCTGCAAACCAGCCCTGAGGAAGGAAACATCTTTCACACCTTAATCTTAACATTTTAATCTTTTACAGTCTGTTGTAATGGTGCCCTCAGTTGACCAGTAGAATAAAAGTCATTGTAAAGCAACACTGTTTTTTGTTTCTTTGTTTGTTTTAATTGATAAAAGTATAAACCATTGGCAAAAACCAAACTTTAAATTCATCCAGCCATCCATCTATCTTCATCTGCTTATCTGGGGCTGGGTCATGGAGGCAGCAGCCCTAGCAGAGAAGCCCAGACCTCCCTCTCCCCAGCCACCTCCTCCAGCTTGTCTGGGGGAACACCAAGGCATTCCCAGGCCAGCCCAGAGATATTATCTCTCGAACATATCCTGGGTCTGCCCCGGGGCCTCCTCCCGGTGGGACATGCCCAGGACAACTCACCTGGGAGGCGCCCAGGAGGCATCCTTTTCAGATGCCCGAACCACGTCAACTGGCTTCTTTCGATGTGAAGGAGCAGCAGCTCTACTCTGAGCCCCTCCTGGATGGCTGAACTCCTCACCCTATCTTTATGGGAGAGGCCAGCCACCCTTCGGAGGAAGCCCATTTCTCATTTTTTCAGTCACTACCTTCAGCTTGTGACCATAAGTGAGGGTAGGGACGTAGATCGACTGGTAAATTGAAAACTTCGGTTTTACACTCAGGTCTCTCTTCACCACAACAGACCGGTACAGCGTCAGCGGAGTGGCACTCCACCCTTTTCCAGCTGAGGGCCATCGTCTCAGATTTGGAGGTGCTCATTCCCACCGATTCACACTCGCCTGTGAACCGTTCCATCACCCACCATGGCTCAGACTTATTTTAAATTCATACATATGGAAATCTGAATTATACTCAAAGATTCATCTGGTTTTGTAGAAAATTTAAACTAACAGTTTGTACCAACATTACATATTTAGTAAAACACCACTGTGGTTCAAATTCTTGGATATACCACACATACCTGTGCTGGAGGCATGAGGTAATGTAAGATGTTTTCTCTATGAATTGGCTCTGGTTCTAAGCTGTCATCTGCAATAATCACTTTTATGTTGTTGTAGAACTTTCGGATGCTGTCCAACAACACCTTCAGCTCTCTGTAGCGCAGGAAAGTCTTTGTGGTGATGGTGACGTGAGAACTAATGTCTAACAGGCAAAAGAAAGCAAATTATTTTCACTTTTCTTCAGTCAATAGAAAACTAAACAGCGCAACAGAAAAAGGTCAGAAGAAAAGGATAGCACAGCTAGAGCAGGCTGTATCTAGTCCTTACAAATAATAAGCATTTCATGACTGAATGTTGATAAAAAGCGCACCTGTCCCTATGTCATACAGGACTGGAATTTGAGGCTGTTTGATGGCAATGGGGAACACCGCTTCATGGTTTTCAAACTGCAATGTGGCTATAGAAGAAGTAGAGAAAACAAAAATAAATTAAGGAAACACTTTTCACTATGACCTGAATCCACTTGTGCTTAATGTTAAAGATGTTAAAGAAGTTTACATTCAGAGCAAAGAGAAAGCCATTAATGCTCATAAACAAAAGAACATACAGATATCAAAATTTGAAATTTTAGGTCATTTATCATTTCTTAGACATATACCAAGGTCTCCAGTGTTTATATGGTAGACAGTGCTGGTATAGGACACTTTGGCCAGCAAGTTGTTGAGGAGCACCAGGTTACTGGATTCAATAATCAGTTTGTTCTCACCAGAACCTGTGAATTAATTAAAAAAACAAGAATTTCACAACAGCCTTACAATAACTTGGTTAATATGTTAATGTGTAAGAGCCAATAGATGCAGCAAGTTCACTTTGTGTTGAAACGATCATATAACACGGTATGACTATCACAGACATGATACTCAATTTTTAAGTTTTTAAGGCAGTGTGAAAGTTTGCTTCACCAGATCAGCTTTAGCCATATTTGTTTGACAACCACTAACAAAAGGAAACATTTTTATTGACCCATAAAATGTCTCATACAGCTTAGAGTTTAAACTATTTGATTTTTTCACCAGTTTATAAATAAACTTTAGTTCTGACTCTCACCTTTGACTGTCGCGTCTTGATGTGGTATATCTGTTGCGAGGATGCCTTTAGACACACTTAAGACCACCTATAACAAAAAGACCTCAATAATGTGAAGCAGAATATTGATACCTATACAATCATCTAAACAATAATAGCTACAGTAAGCTGTATATGAAACAGGCTTAGGTTACTCTAATTTTCTTAGTTATTCCAGGTTGAAAGCAAGGCGAAACCCCTCCAATTAAAAAAAGTTCTTTAAACACCTGACTATGAGTATATTTTTGTGTAAAAATTATTAATATTCATTTACATTGTTAATTTCCCAAGCACCTATACCACAAAACCAGAGAATTGGTACCCTTAACTATACTGTTATTGGTACAGTGTGCAGATAGTGCAGAACTCAGGTTTCACACTCAGGTTTCAAAGCGGGGTCACACCAGAAAGCATTTCAATGAAAATCATGTTTGTTATGAAATACTTGATGACAATGCCTGTGGCTAAGGAGGTAGAGAAGGTCATCTGCTAATTGAAAGGTTGGTGGGTTGATCCCTGGCGGTTTCTGTTTGCAAGCCAAATATTCTTGGGCAAAATGCTGACCCCAAGGTGCTCTCCAAGTCTCTCGGAGTGTGAATGTTAGATATAAAAAGCACTCATGCATAGTAAAAGATCTTGTGTGAATGGTTGAATGAGGCATGTTGTATGACTTTAATATAGGTGTCAAGCTAACTGTCAGCTAGCAAAATGGGGAAAATAGCATGGAAACTGATGCTAATTTATTTAAATGACACTAATGCTAAATATCCTTTATGATCACTGAGATTCAACTAAAATCACGTGAAAATTTCATGTTTTTGAAAGCTGTTTCTGATTTTGCTGATTATGTATATCAATCTATTTGCTACAAAGCCATCAATATTACAGTTATTTGAGTAATAGTGTGCAATATTTTAAGTAGTCCATGCCATAAAATTAAGCTTGGCAAATTTAGAATAATATATTATTAGATTACCAAGATTAACACCAAGATGGCTGCTGTAAAATAATAATGGTATAAAATAGTGTCTTGTCCACAATTAGTTTTGCAAAGTTATTTTTTTCCGTCCTTGTTTCACAAAGAGGAGAAGGATCAAGCAAGCAACAACTGTAGGATCACAATCGTTGCATTTAATGACATTTAGGCATTTGAAAGTTAAATACATCAGAATCCCCCTTGAAGTATGAACTTTACACTTTCAGCAGCCACCTTGAATAAACCAGGCAACCTCTACTATGCTTTCCCATCAGTTAGATATTAAAGCTTGTTTCCACCACTGAAAAAAATTATTAATGAATTAAAAAATATTGCCAACTTCCTGATTGGCAAAGCTAAATTGAAATTTTAAGTTATCTCAAAATTGTGACTTTTTCTCAGAAGTTAATACGTTAAAAATGCCTAACTTCAAAATTTTGAGATGACAAATTTGACCATCATTCTTACTCATAGATGGCATCATTTTTTTTTTTTTTTTCTTTTTGTTTGTTGGCTTGTAGGTTTTTTTGTTTTGTTTTTTTTGTGGTGGAAATAAGCTAGTGGAATCTGGGTGAGAAATCCCACATTTATGACGTCACACCAACCTTGTAACTGTTTCTTTTTTCTGCATGCAGCCCTAAAGCTGGAAATGAAAACAGTTCTTTTATGAAAAGACAGACAATTAGCTCAAGTTTAGACTTTTCAATAAGACTAAACCTTGCAGAGCAAGTAGATTTGGCAAGGCAAATGATGTTGGGTATTCAGATTTATAGAGTACGTTTTCTATGAAGTATTTCACACATTCATACAGTGCTTTAGACTCTATACTTTAAGCACTTTACCTCACATGCATGTCCAATTAAGAACCACCTGATAATCTAATGAGCATTTCTTTGGACTGTGGGAAGGAGCTGAAAAATCTGGAGAAAACCGACACAGGCCCAGGGTACAGTGTACATTTTAGGAGAGCATGGAAAACTCCACAATCTCATGTAACCAGCAAGGTTGCATAAAAAAAGAGATTTGGAAATCAAAGTGAGATTCATTTGACTGTGTCTGTGTAGCCATGTTTGATCGTGCACAAAGGGATCAATTTGTGCATGATCAATTTAATCAATTTAATAACAGTAAACAATAACAAAGTGCTCTGCATATTGAGCCCAGTATACCTGGTATGACAGTGGAGGTCAAAGGCTGCACTGTGTAACCCTGGATAGGATACTGCAGAGGAGAGTTAGGCAAGGCAAACAGCAGTCTGGACAGTACTGAGGTTGTCCTGTTGAAGAGACGAGGCGTGAGCAGAGGTAAACAAAGATTACTTTCTGCTGTTCTATTCCTGACATGCTGATGGTTTGGAAAATAACATTTTCCAACATTCCATCCATGGAGCTGGTACCTGTTTTTGTTCTGCTGAAACTCCCTAGCTCGTCGTTGCTTCAGCTCCTCACTTTGCTCCTTAGGGAGGTGATCTTTTAGGATCGTTGAGCCTTGATGACAGGTGCAGGGACCAGGTAGAGGAAGGTGTCTGGTCACAGGTGACCTGGAAACATGGCTGTAGGATAAAGATACTGAAGAATGGCTGTTATATAGACATCCTGAGTGGTTACCACTCCATTCTATAATATATTATAATTTAAATCAGTGTTTGATTAGTTTGATGTTCAGTTTTTAAAGACCCAACATAAGGAAGTTCAACTTGATCTCTTCTCTAACCCCAGATTATAATGTCATCTGCAAACATCCAAATCCACGGAGACTCCTGGCAGGCCTCATCTATCAGCCTGTCCATCACCATTGCAAACAAGAAGGGCCTCAGAGCTCATCCTTAATATATTCCTATCTCCACATTGAATGCTTCAGTCACTCCAATCGCACACCTCACCAGTGTCCCACTGTCTTCATACGCATGCTTCTCTGTCCTCATAAAATACAATAGTTTCTCTCTCAGCATCCGATCATGTTTTCTTTTCACAGTCATAAAGCACATAGTGCAACTTTTGACATATTGACCTCCTATATAATTCTCCATCATCAACTATGCAAAGACATTTTGAGGCACTTGATATGGTTGGCAAATACATTTGAATGGACATGCAAGATTAAGCAGGTTATAAAAAATGCATTTCATAGTATTGATATTGGCTACCTGTGCCTGTCTATCATTGCTTTCATCATTGTTGAAACTACTAATATGACTATGAAAAAGGAGTGCTTGGAGATGTTTCTTTGATCATTATAAACAATTTTATATAAATTCTTTAAAAAAAACTTTTAAATTTTACATAGAATAAAAGAAAGACAGGCTGAATTCATATGCACACACAGAGACACACACAGAGTTGGTTATACCTTCGTTCTGGGTGTAGTGGGAGTGATGTTGGGTGGCTCTCCAAGATATTTACTAAAATCTATGAAATAGAACGCCATCAGGATCATCAGGCAAACAGCAGAAAGCAGCTGAAATCTGTTGAAAAACATCTGTGGAGACAGACACACAAAAGCACTCATGTTACAGAAGGTTAGCTGTCAGGACATTTAATGATCTGTAAAATGTAACTGCTTAAACACATTAAAATCAGTGGCGATAGCATGGAGTGATGATTTTATGAATAATCCTAAACTATGAGGTATAGAAGGATGTGCCAGAAGTTGAATTTGTGGATGCGCTGCCAAAGAGTTTTAGAGATTATTTTAAGGTTTGATTATTTCTCTGCCTCTACCTCTCTGCTGAATCAAACTTGTTATTAATCTCTGGCTCTCGTCCACAGCATGTCTTTCATTCTGTCTTCTTTCTCTCACCCCAACCAGTTGCAGCAGATGGCCCCGCCCTTCCCTGAGCCTGGTTCTGTTTGAGGTTTCTTCCTGTTAAAAGGGAGTTTTTCCTTTCCACTGTTGCCAAAGCGCTTGCTCATAGGGGCTCATATGATTGTTGGGTTTTTTCTTGGAATGTATTATTGTAGAGTCTACCTTACAAAACTATTGTTGTGATTGGGTGCTGGAGAAATAAAATTGAATTGAATTGAATTGAATTGAATTGAACTGAATTGAATTGAATTTCACTTCTGCTCAAGGTATCTGATTACTGTGTGGACAAAGTGAAAGCTAGTAAGAAACATAAATTCAGTCATGAAACCTGAAAAATGATTTATCTGAAGCGATAGGTGTGGCCAAGGTAATTGACAGATAAGGATTTGTTAAGCATGTAGCATTTCAGTCAAATGGGATTTTCATTGGTTGACTTTAACCTTATAACAACTTGCTCTATATTAACAAGAAGGATGGGGCAAAGTGGTTCACAGAGCAGTGCCAGCTGCTGATGCCCAGATGCAGCAGCATCTTGGGCCACTGTAGGTTGTGTGCTTTGCTCTGTCAATATGAAAGAATAAAGGCTTTCATATTGCTTAAGTTAAATCTATATCTGGGTTTGTCCTTGTGAGCATTATGGGTAGTGGAATTGCAGAAACCATGTTCACTCACATGAAATCTAACTTTTTTATATTGCAGTTTTGTATTATGATCACAATTACTGTATCCATTCAGATCAAGTGCTAATAATATTTCAGGTTAAAAGTTTTAAGTTGCATTCCATTTTTTCTGTGACTTCAAGTCAAACTGATATTTATCCTTTCCTATAGCTTTTGTATCACAATAGTTGTGTTTTTCTGTGATTATTTGAAACTATAATTTTAATTAGAAGAATATAAATTTTATTAAGAGGGGCATTTCAAAAGCATGCACTACATCACCATAGTCTTTTTTTTTTCAATTCAATTCAATTTATTTATATAGCATTCTTCACAGGATAAAAACCATAAAGTGCTTCACAATAATATAAAAACAGATCTTTTTAGTTTTATTCAGTATATTGGTGTGACAGTCCTGAAATAACCACATGAAACTCATATTGCATGCTACCTGTCATATTGATTATTGTAATTCTATTCTCTCTCTGGCTTACCACACAAACATGTCAATAGACCTCAGCTCTCTAAAATGGAGCTGTTACAAACCCTAGAGCATATTACTGCTGCCTTTAAACAGCTTCACTGGCTTCCTGTAAAATATTACATTACTTTAAAGATTCTGTTTCTTACTTTCAGTTCTCTCCATTATCTCACACCTGCATGTTTTCTGATCGTCTGCACATCATCACTCCCTCCATTACTCTGGGATCTTCTGTTACTTTTATTATACTGTTTGCTTTTGCCTAAATACCACGGGCTTTAGAGCTTCTAGCTAAGTGGCTCCTCATCTTTGCAACTCTCTCCCACGCCACATTCCCAACATTGATTCTGTCCCTATCTTTAAAGCCAGTCTTAAAACATGTCTTTTTAAGTTTGCCTATTCTGCTTGACTTTAACTCTATGATGTCTTCAACTGTTATTTTATGGATATTTATTACATGCATATGTTATTTTGTTATTAATTTACTTGTAAGTTTTCCTTGAATGTTTTGAAAAGCACCTATAAATAAAATGTATTATTATTGTTATTATTATTATCATCATTATTATTATCATCATCATTATCATCATCATCATTATTATTATTATTATTACCTTTATATTGGACTCAAAGCAGATGCACAGAATTTGATTGGTGCTGAAGGGATTAATAACCCACTTTTATTTAAGGCAAGATGCTTTAAACAGATTATATGGTAGACTCTCCACATAAATGCACAAACAGATTTAAAGTTTGTAGAGAGCCAGGATGGAGTTAAGTTAGTCAACAATCTCAAAGGGAAAAAAAATAGAAATAGAGGCCCAGTTAGGCCCCTAATGATGTGGACACCAGAGATGGGCAGTGTGGAATTACAGGGATTATTTTACATAACCATCATCTTATCATTGCAGTAATTATCATTTCATCAAAGCATTTATTGAAGCTGTTGGCATTATGTTATAATTTGTATTACAGGGGTTATCATAATCAAATATTAACATGTTTATGACAGGTGCAGTTATAACTACTTTAAAATGATTGAGTTAAATATATATATATCATAACTCATATGCTGAGTATATTGTTACAGTAAAATAGTAGCTGAGCAAAGGCCTGAATGTATTCAGCTTCTTGTGGTATTTGAGTTTGCTTAGTTACAGGTGACGGAAGGATGTCCAGTCCATGGTGACCTCGAAGGCCTTAGGTCATCACTATATTCGGAAGAGTATGCCACAAGGAGGAACCTCTATGTTGCAGTTAATTCTTAAAATACATGAATGTTCTGTACATGCAAATTATGTGCTTGTAAACGCAAGAAGGGGCGTTACAATACCCTGATGTTATATAAAAGCAATCTAGAGTGTATTTTGGGTAGAGATGTACAACTGCTTTGCAGTTTGCACCTCTCCACGCTGCGTGCATTCATTAAAATCAATTGTTTGATTGACCTCTTCTGGACTATCATTGTTTTACTCTCGTCCTCAATTTCGAACCCGTAACATTTGGTGCATTTGGCCGAGGTTGAGGGAGAAAAGTTGGAGGTTGAGACCGAGAGGGTCCGAGGCGCTCGAACAAGCAGACACGAGTCAGTGGTCGAAGTGAGTGGACATAAGCCGGCTTATTCAAAGGTAAGGCACTACCTGTTGAATTATTTCCAAAATGTGCCAGATTGGACATGAGAAAATTGAAAGTCTACTCACTGAAAATTACTGGTAAAAGTCTGTTTTGATTTTGGTGAAAATCTCATGAGAATTGAAGTTGAAGTAATGATAATGTAAGGTTAAGTGACAGTACTGATTAAAGGAAATGCAGTTGGACTGCTAAGGAAAGAGAATTTAAAGTAGTTGGACTACTGAATTTAGGATATAGGTCATTTGAAATCTGTATATAGTCATACAGTTATAATTGAATATAAAGCTGGGCTTGGACATCAATAAAGTTGGTTTGGTGGTTTCATAGGATGTCTTTAAAAACATAATTAAATTTATGTAGAACGGCAGTTGGACTGCTAAGAAGCGCATTTTCTCGGAGTTAACGCCCCTCCTGGATGACGACGGTTATCCTTGACCTATCATGAATAGGGTTAGTACGGTTGGTGACCGGAGAGGACTTGGGAATCTCTAAAATAACTAGTGGTTGGACCACTTGACCGTTTGGAACGGTATTTGCGCTTTTTTGGGTAGTAAAGGTTGGACCTTGGGCGTTGGACGCTTTTAAATTGACTTAGGAACTTTAGCAATTAGACCAGACACAGGTTGGACCTGATACTGGGTCATTGATTATCAAAAACTTGGAGTTTGTCCCTTGGAGGGTTAATTCAAATTTTGTCTAAATTATGTAGGTTGTGCAATTTAAGGCCTTGTAAATATTATTTAATTTATCAGACGTCTCTGGGTTATAATTTCTATGTTTGTATATAGGCTCTGTCTGCCACGGGCACTGCAGCAGGCTGTTTATTTTGAGAGTGTGTCTGTGTTTATGTAAATGAGATGCCTGTGACATATTTAGAGTGACATTTCCTGTTTACTAATGAGTGGCTAATGACTGACTGCAGAGCCTGGGTTAAGGACGACTTATATTGGTGTTTTAAGGGAAGAATTGTTTTTATTTCTACTTTGTTGGCATTACGGTTGTTAATTATGATGACTACTTTATGACACATGTAGAATTGGAGTATGGGTTTTGCTTTACACGTCCTTGAACGACGTAATACTTGTTGAGAGTAATAGGACTCATGTTTTATTGACTCTTTGTAATCACACCGTGTTTTTGACCAACATTTTATAACAGTTTGTGTAAATACACATGTTGGATTCAGGGTATTGTGTAATGATTGTGTGACTGATGCTACAAAACTGACCTAAAGAATGGTGATGTGTGTGGAGAAGCGGGGTGTGAGACGATGAGAGGTTTCAGTTTTCTTTTTCTTTTTTCTTTTGACTTGCTCTTTCTGATTATGAAAGGCATGTTTAAAATACTCGTATGAAAGCGTATTTCGAGTGATTTTAACTGTGTGAATGCTGTCAGTATTTGATTTGAGTGACTGGGTGATTTCTCTCAGTAAGTGAAAAGGGGAAGTCTGAGAGAGAGAAAGGCAGTGCGTGTGAGACGATTTATGGCGTCTGAAAGAGGTTAGAGCATATAAAAGGTGTGTATGGAATAAAGGAGTGTGAAATATATTTCTTGTGTGATGAAAAGTAGGATGTGCTAAAGTTTGAAAGTGTTTTAAATTCAAGAAAACAAAAACAAAGGAGTTAGATTAGTTTGAGGAACAGGAAATATTGCTCTGTGTATCGGGGCTGCAGCAACAGGAAATAGTGAACAGGAACTGTGCATGCCCATATATGGGAACTGAGTGTGTGCAGAAAGAACACAGAGAGACAGACGAGGAAATGGGAGCAAATGAAGCCTTTAAGAAAAAAATGAATATAATACTAATTATATGGTCAATACAGGTGGGCGTCTTTCAACTTTGCAACCTTGAGTTCAGCAGCAGAAAAGTAGATTAAAAGAATTGGGAGAATAAGCCAGTTTTGGCTCGAAATTGTGCGGCTGGATCTCTCACTTTGTCCCTGAAGCGGAGAAGAAGTTCAAAGGACAGTCAATCGCCTGATGAAGACCGATAGAACATCGTGAACTTGAATACAGCAGGCAAACGGCAGTGCCACTGATCCATTAACCCTGATGACGACTGACGACCAGCAGCAGCATGTAAGAGTAATGTAACATGTACTGTGAAAATACAGGCTGGGCAGTTGAACAGTGGGATAAAGAATTGTGGAAGAGCACTGGACATTGAGTGATATTTTGCCATGCTGGGACTTAATCTGAAAGAAAGACTGTAAAGAAACAGAGAAGAAGACAACAGCTGAGTTGAGACTGTGTTTGCTGGAGCTTTGAAGCCCGAACAGGACATTGTGCAGAGAGGACCAGTGAGAGATGAAGCTGGACGAGTTTGACTGCGAGAATATAGGATATAATTGGATTGAAAATTGAAACCTGAACTCATGAATTGTTTAGGGATGTCCACTACAGCATAACAAAGAGGTAAACATTAGAAAAGGTAGGAATAATGAACGAAAATAATTGTCATTACCTTAATGAATAGAAAACACACATACAAATTGTTACATGTGAGATTATTTTTGAAATGAATCAGAAGTGAGATAGTTTGAATCTAAAGCTCAGTGGTGAAATGCATAAATTAAATATGAATATATAGGATGCAATGAAGAAACAGCTTACACGTAGTGTACATTAACATGAATACATCGCAAGGCAACGAAGAACTCAATGAATTAATTTAATGAAGAAGCAGCTTACATTCAATTAACATAAAACGCAAGGAAGAACACGCTTACATACATGGCATAATTGGTATTTCTGACCAGAGATAGAGAAATGGGTCATTTAAGCATTTGTGATAATAATGAAAATGTCTTAGTTTTGTTATTTTTAGGGGCAAGCAGACCTGGACCAATTCTCCAGAAGCAGCAGTCGGAAGAAATTACAGGTTAACATGAATGGATATGTTAAGGCAAGTTTCTGGTTGAATTGTTCACAGCATGATGTGTCCAGGAACCTGAAAGCAAGCCCTAACTCCTGGCTGAAGACTAGGAGTGCTTTATTTAAGGTGGGAAATCAAAATGTGGGTTAGAAACTGGGGGAAAAAGAAAACTGACTGCTTAACTGGAGAATTGGGAAGGAGTCTGACAGACTGCGAAGCCATATATGCAAAATAACACGTACACATACACATACAAACAGAGAATGTATTAACCTTACAAAGACAAGCTCATGAGGATTAATGCATAAGATAGTGATTAAAAACCTGGCTAAGAACATAAGCATATGCAATGAAGATCTGCTTGCTGCTTGTATGAGTGAGAGAATGGTGTGAATGGTTAATACAATTGATGGAAAGATTTAAAAGAGATGGAAAAAAAAACAAAACAAAAGAAAAGTGTTTATAAGAGTGACTCAGGAGTGCTCTTGCACTGATTGATCAAAGTAAGTGATTAGTATAGAAAGAAAATGAAAATAATTAAATAATGTGATAAAGTTTAAACATGTATTTCTTTTGCCAAGTTAAATTGTTGAGATATGGCTGAGTATGGAAAAGTTTGAGAGCTCGTGTCAATGTGGACAGAGGAGCTTGCTGTGTGTGTGTGTGATTGAGGCCTTACAGGAGAAGTTGACTGTTCAGAGGTGCAAATTTGATTAGGAGGTGTATAAATAAGTGTTGACACATTGTTGTAAGGTGTTAGGCTGAATCTAAGTATGGTGAAGTGTCTAAGGGGACATGGTTGTGTGTAAAATGGTGCAGTTTGGACAAGGTTTTCAGTGCGTTGAATGGGTGAAATTTAAGATGGTTTAAGATTTTTTGGGGCTGTCGTTTTTCATTTTAATAGAGGGAGTTTTGATAAACATGGACATGTCTAAAAGGGCCCATAGTTTTTATAACAGTGCACTTAGAAAAAACCTGTCAGGTGATTTTGTTTTGTACTTTGAGGAGCTAATAATCAGCTCTCTTTTTTCATTTTTGTTCTAAGCAGGCCTGGAAGAGAGTGAACGGACGGCGTTGACAAAATTACCAAGTACGAAAATCAGGTGGGCATTACAGAATTATAATTGATTACAATCAGAGACTGATTGGCGGCAAGTCTCTGTCTAAAATGGATTGTATCGATTCAATCCAGTCAAAAGTATAGAGAACTATTTTCCTAAACAGGAAAACGAAATAAAACGAATGATAGAGCTCATTTTGCTGATGTGGAGCATCTGATGACGTGCGCAGGAGGCTGCAGATCAGCAAAAATATCATGTGTGAATGCATGGGAGTGAATGTGAGTGATGGGACCAAGAGGGGAAATAAATAAAAGGTTGACAAACAGGACAACTGGGAGACTTAAATCTGGGGATGCTGATTTTGGGATATTGATGTGTGCGTTGAGGAAATTATTTATTGGGGTTGGATTATGTTATTACATTATAGAATGCTAAATGCTAAAAGGGAAACATTGATGTAACTTAAGTTACCATGAACGGAGGGGACACATGATTAATAACTGTTTTGTGTAAGTTTATTTTGGGTTATAACACAGGTTGGATCATCAGTGGAGAAAGTGAGTATAAAAGGTGATGTTCTGGTTAACACACAGGCTTTTGTTTATAGGACGTTTCAAGGATGCAGGCTGTGGATGGAGCCAAGAAAGGATTGGACATGATGATTAATTTGATTTCATTCCTTAAATACAGGTTTGAAGGGCCGGAGCATGTATGCCTAATATGATAGGACTAACCTTTTTCTTTTAATTCCCTAACCTGAGTGAAGGATTTTGAGTTTGTAACACATGAGATGTGTCACAAAAAGGGGGGTGTTAATATATGCGATTAGCTACATGAAATGTGTTCTTTTAGGGTTACTAAGCAAATGTCTACGTGACCTTTACCTAATAACCTTTGTGATGATAAACTTGTTTACCGACTTGCTCTCTTGTAGAACATACAGATTTAGAAAAGGGGAACTTCAGCTCTGAGTTCTGAGAATAACTCTGTTAAGTTGACAGGAAACACGTCGAGACAGCAATATAGGGCAAATGTATTAGAGCTTGTAATTAAATGTGGGGCTTGAAAAGAGGAAGCAAATTTGGTACAGGACGTACTTGAGATGAGAGAAGGAGAAGGTCAGGAATAGTTTAAACTAAGATTGAGAAAGTAAATGGGGTAAAAGGGGGTGTAGCTTCAGGGCAGTTCACAGCCTGGCGTAAACGCAAGGTGCTGTCACACAGCTTAAGTTATTTGGTTGATTTATTTTATGACAAAATAATAACAAATAAAGAACAATACAGAATCCAAATCTGAACCAAAGAACAAAATAGTGAAATGTGGATTATTGGGTTTTTCTCTGTATATATGAAGCATTTGTAATGTGTATCTGCTAATGAAGGCTTGTAGAGGCCAGTTTATACTCACAAACGAGTGCTCAGCCAGACTGAAAAACAGGAAGCTTTAGTGCACAAGGCATGTTAATAAATATAGACACAAAAAGAGGAACTCCCCATATAAACAACGTTCAAAATGTGTGAAGTGTAAAGTACCGAAATAACACTATATAAGTCACAGTTGATGATTCTAATGTTAGAGAGCTCTTGCAACTGGCGCCTGAGCTGTGCAGAGGTCTCTCTTAGACAGGTACTTAGGTAGGTTAGCATGAGGTTGAGTTAATTTTATACACAATGCATAACTGTGCTTGTTTAGAGTTGATGTTCTATCCAAGAGGGTTTTAAGCTTCACTGGTGAGAGTGTCCAGGTGATACATGTTGAGGGAAGATGAGAACATAGCAGGTGAATTGCACGCACGCTTACAAACACACATGATTTATATATAGGCCAGGCCAAAGGCCTGGACTTGATGTAGCTTTCAACTTTACAGCTCCTAACTTGTAGGAATGGCGTGGAGTGTAATGAATGAATGCAAAACATGCTTACAGACACAAACATGACAGGGGTTTATTTTACAGGGTAAAGGTGGACCACAGGTTGCTTTGTTTCTGCTTAGCAACTACTGAGGTAAAAGGTGTTAAAGATAAATATGCAATAAGTGAACAGGAAATGTGTAAGGGTGAGCCGGGTGAAACAAAATGTTGTAGATAATGGAAACTTGTCTAACGGGCATTAACAGTAACCTTTGCATGTTATGTATATGCTTGAGGCCAAAGGAGGCATAAATCCAGATAGAAAACTCTGAAGTGTGCTTTTTAGCGGAGATTTAGGCTGACAGGGGATCGTGTATATTTACCCGGGTGTGTTTAATAAAAAAAAAACTAAAAGCGTTGCTCACACACATAAAAGAGTATTGAGATTAAATAAAGTTAATATAATGGATAGAGCCCAGAACAGGAAAATACATAAGTAAAATCAAATGTAATGTTTGATTTCACTTTTATTGGGAAACAATCAGGCTAGAAATGTGAGTAACCTATGTTTAAACTGTGAAAACACTCTCCACATACTTTGAAACTGCGCAACTCTGAGTGGGCAATGTAATGAAGCAACTGTTACATATTTGCATTAAACTAGCCAACATAGACTCACCACCACATGATGTTGCCCTGCAGCGGGGGCAGAAAATCATTTGCAAACCAGGGATCTTATGTTGATTATCATATTCTTACTTATGTACACACACACACACACAGAAGAGAAAAATTTCAAAATAAAATAAAAAACAACTTCGCTTAACCTGTCAAGCACAGGAGCAAAATAAAAATCTCTTTGGGCTCTGTTAAAATTTCTTTAGTAAAAGTGTAAAAGGCCAAACCTAAGAGGTTGGGCAACCCGGAAAGTCCCTCCAGTATCAGGAGTTAATAGTTAGGAAACATTCTTCACATTAACGCCTTATATCTGACAAATCATTGACTCATAGATGCAGATAGACATACAAGTGCACATACATCCAGATGTGCATTTAGACATTAAAAGTGTAGAGACATGTACACACAGATTGGCAAACCGGTACAGAGTCTAACTGAAGAGCTTAACAAAGTAGACGTGGCAGTAGGGTTTATCATTTTGCCTGATATGATATTGGGAACCAACTTTGAATAATGACAGGAACCTGAGATGAACACAGTAAGTTAGTAAGGTGTAGCAGAGAAAGGTTGTTTGTTTTCTATCCCTTACAGGAGAAGATTTCCACTAGAGAAGGACCCAGAAAAGGAGCAGAGACCACTTAAGCACGAAGTGTTTTCAAGTGGGAGCTGGTGTTTTATTGCTGGACCACCTAGAGGACATGAGGTTGTTGTCGGATTTGCTGAGTCAGGGGGCGGCTAGAGAGGGTCAGAGCGAAGGTAGTGGACCTGGGAATGGTGTAGTGACGTCTTTGGAAGACGTCAAAAGGGGGAATTGTGGAATTACAGGGATTATTTTACATAACCATCATCTTATCATTGCAGTAATTATCATTTCATCAAAGCATTTATTGAAGCTGTTGGCATTATGTTATAATTTGTATTACAGGGGTTATCATAATCAAATATTAACATGTTTATGACAGGTGCAGTTATAACTACTTTAAAATGATTGAGTTAAATATATATATATCATAACTCATATGCTGAGTATATTGTTACAGTAAAATAGTAGCTGAGCAAAGGCCTGAATGTATTCAGCTTCTTGTGGTATTTGAGTTTGCTTAGTTACAGGTGACGGAAGGATGTCCAGTCCATGGTGACCTCGAAGGCCTTAGGTCATCACTATATTCGGAAGAGTATGCCACAAGGAGGAACCTCTATGTTGCAGTTAATTCTTAAAATACATGAATGTTCTGTACATGCAAATTATGTGCTTGTAAACGCAAGAAGGGGCGTTACAATACCCTGATGTTATATAAAAGCAATCTAGAGTGTATTTTGGGTAGAGATGTACAACTGCTTTGCAGTTTGCACCTCTCCACGCTGCGTGCATTCATTAAAATCAATTGTTTGATTGACCTCTTCTGGACTATCATTGTTTTACTCTCGTCCTCAATTTCGAACCCGTAACAGCAGTAACGCGTTACTGTAATCCAATTACTTTTTTCAAGTAACGAGTAATGTAAGGGATTACCATTGCAAAAACGGTAATTAGATTACCGTTACTTTCCGTAGGAACGCTGCGTTACTGCGTTACTAAAACCGTGAGTTTTTTGCGAGAATGTCTCATGACAGTGACGTAAGCGAGTGCGACGTTCGTGACAACAGCTGTCTGCAGATCAACAATGGATAATATATCGAGTGCAGGAGAGAGTATGAGCATGCAGGGTTTAAAGCGTGGAAGTATTGACCTTATTTTGAGTTTGATTCCATAAAAAGTGACAAAAACATTAGTGTCCGTTGTGCGTGGGAAGAAAACTTCTTTTTACAGCGAAAAAACCCCTAATCTTCCAAGCAAGAACCGAGTGCGCTACAACTGTAATGGGAATTTCACAGAGAAACTCGCGGAGTCTTCAACTGACCGCTGCGGCACACCTGCACCAGGGCAAACCTCCGCCTTCCCCAGTCCTGCTTTACAGGTGAAAATAGAGCAACTAGTCTTTGACTTTATTTATTTTCTGCTGTGTTTCACTTGCATTTATTTGAAAGACTGAGTGTAAACACAAAAAAATATTTTATTTTATGTGCTGGAATGTGCAGAAAATAGGTTTAAATGTTAAACAAATTTCTTCCAGTCAGATAATGTTGCATATAATTTAATTTTTGCTAGATGCATCAAGTTAAAAGATTAAAACTAATAAAACAACACTGTAAAAATGATAACTAGTAATTGTTGATTTGAGTAAAGTTTTCAAATTAAACTGACTTAGAAATAAAACTTTCCATTTACAACCTAAAATAGCTTGTCTGCCCAACAAATTTCTTCCATTGTTGTCCTAACTAAGATTTTCTAGCGAGCATAACAAAGATTATCAACTTTTGAGTGGATTTTTTGAGTTGAGTTGGGAACCAGTGGGAAACCCTGTAGGTGACTGGCACATGTGGTCTGAATAAGTTTGAACTAGACCAAACGAGTCTGAGCAGACTGTGTGATAGTTGTTTGTCGATGTGTTGTGAACTGAAAACCTGCTAAGAAAATCTGAACAAACGTGGCCAAAGTTGGATGAAAACTAAAATTTTTCGACCATTACGGATTTTACCTGGTCTGAAGTTGGAGTGTATTATTTGACCATTTTTTGGACAGGTGCGGGAGCTGCCAGCCATTTGCACTAGCAGGTAAGCTAATGACATCTGTTATTAGGATTTTCTACAAGCGCTAGGCTGCATCCTCCTGAGGACCCAGGAGGGTGAAACGAGTAAAGCACTGAAAAAAAGCCAAACAATAACATATTTAAGTCATCTAAGGGACTTATATATCATGTTTAAGCTAGCGAAGGACCGCTGGGGTTGAAAATGATATGCCAGGAATTCGCTGTTCTCGCTGCTCTAGCGAGCCTTGAATCCCAGCTAGCTATCGGGCTGGTGGTAACAGACGCCTCCGAAAACGTAGAAGCATTTTTGCAAAAATGTGTTGTCTTAATAAACTGAGCAGATATTTGAAATTTACACAGCTACATTCTCGCCTGAAAATATCTTAAAAGTTTACTTTGTGACCCAGAAAGAGTAATAAGAGTAATATTAAAACTAAGTGGCTGCTGCCATTGTTTGAAACTAGAATCGGCTGGGCCGCGCTATGAATTCTGGCATAGGGTGGGCCACGAAGGATACACCTGACCCATCCTTCAAAGCTGTGGAAAGTATTGTATTGTTTTGAGAGCCTTTTTGTTGGTGGAGTATTGATTTTATGTACAATTCCACGGGTAGACGCGATCTGTATGGTCAGACTTTGCAAATGCGCAGTAAGGATCGGGGAGTCCGATCCGTAACTTTTTTTTCTCGTTTTTTTCTACATAATATTGAAATGTTTCATTATTGCAAACATTTTCTCTCAGGCGGAGAGAGGTCGTGGAGTGTCAACCTATGGTATCTGAGGTCCAGGAGAGATGACCTGCGCTGTTTTCCTCTGAGGAGGTAAGACTGTCCTAATTTATTTATAATATAATTATTATTCAAATTGGCCATTATTTATACTTATATTGAAGTAGTACGGTATTTGCTGGGGTAATGCATTGGCCAACTTTATCTTGTGCTACCACTCCAGTCAAGGCCCTCTCCAGTGTTATATTGAAATCCTTACCCTGAACATTTCTGCCAGTACAAGAAAAGAGTCCCCATGCTAAATCGAAATTGTGAAACAGAAAAGCAATCTCATAATTTTGACTTAGCATGTTTTTTTTTTTTTGTGCTAGAAATAGGACTTCTATAGTCTGAGATTGTTAGGAAAGAATACTAAGGCAGGTCACAGAATCTGATTGGTCACAGATTTTGGTGCAACTTAGAACATAATATGTATTTTCATATTGATACTGGGTTTTGTGGGGGTGTTTCTATTCCTGTGCAAAAGACGTATTCATGAGAGATTTTTGAAGTAGGTTTTGCTGTTGATAACACAATCAGGCATATAACATGGTGCAGACTGTCCAAGACAGCTACCCAGGAATTTTCTGTGCTGAATAAATGACAATATTTGGTGAATGTATTGTTTAGATATCTGAAAAATTTCATCGGATCACAAGCAAAGACCTCCTGGGGACCTTCAATGCATCCCTTGACAAAGTTGTGCCTGGCCTGCTGAAACTGTACTGGTCTAAGAAGGGAGCTCTTGGTGAGGAGATGGAAGACCTCCTGGATAAACTTGATGAACAGGTGAGTGAAGTGCTCCTTTATCTGACATTTTTAGAAGAGAGTATACTTTTCTCTTAACAGAAACTGAAAAGATGTTGGCTTCAAACAAAACACATCAGTGGACATGTCAGTAAAATGAATGTCATGAGTCATTGCTTTGTTCTTATTTGGCAGTATTTTATTTAATTTGTAAAAAGAAAGTAAAATTGTTAACATGGTGTTGTTGTTGTTGTTGTTTGGTTTTTGGGGGGTTGTATGTTTTGTGTGTTGCTGGGTCTGACCTGTGCTTTACTTTCATTACTATGAGATTGCATTGTGTATAGTACACCATGTTACTACACTAATTGAAATTCTTGTTTTCCACTGAACACTCTTTAGACATCCAACACTGTGTCCAACTTGCACTGAGAGGCCTGCCCATTTTCCTCAAGGGAAGATGCAACAGGTTTTCCTGAAGTGCTTAGTAAGTACAAAAAAGTAATGCAAGTAAAACTAATTGCTATGAGATGTTTTTAAAGGATGAGTTTATCCAAAATGGAAATGTACACTTTCTCAGTGCAGTCCAGATAATTTTATAGTGGGGATTGCAGTTGTCATAACTCTCACTCCTTTTTTTCTGCTGAGCAGCAGCTGGGCATTGTTAGTGGTTGTTCCATAGCAGAAAATCTTTTTGTACAAAACTCACAAGGTGGCATTAATTAAAGGAAAATAAGCTTTTTCTTCTTAAAACCTCCATGAGTCAAACGACCAGCATGGTATAGAGGTTAAAGTTAAAATCTTTAGAAAGTTCTTTTGTCTTTAGTTTTTCTTAGCTTTCAATAATTCATATTTTACTTTTCTTCAGGA
Source organism: Oreochromis aureus (assembly GCF_013358895.1). Taxonomy (NCBI): domain Eukaryota; kingdom Metazoa; phylum Chordata; class Actinopteri; order Cichliformes; family Cichlidae; genus Oreochromis; species Oreochromis aureus. The sequence goes on along the minus strand of NC_052945.1, from coordinate 31,983,970 downwards.
CACTGACATTTTGGAACCAGTGTTGAACGGTGCATCAGTTGCCATCCTCACTATCCTACAAGATGACGATGCTGATACGTCTGTGCGAGAACATGCAGTTGTGTTGGAAGGGGACATCGTGCTACAGAACATTCCAGATCTCTCTACTACCCTGGCACACCTCTTTGGCCTTCTGTATGCCCTCAACATTGATTATCCAAAGCAGATGAGTTTTACCTTTGAAGCAATTCAGGCCATCTTATTTTGACCTGGTCGGACATTATGAAGGCAAAGTGGATAAATCATTATTCGAAATGTAAATTTTAGTCAGATGAATCTGTATTGTTGATAATATATGGTGAAAATTTGTCTTGTAGTATTGTAAAAAACTTGTTATAGTGTTAGTTTCCTCTTCATTGATGGTAACATTTCTAAGAACTTTTAACTTCCATAGTTCATCATAGTAAGCCTGTGTAAAATGTCAGTGTCTGGGTACATAGGCAATCGTTTGTGCCACTACCCTATTTAATGTGCAATAGTAATGTTCAGCTTTTACAAGACGGTCAGGGTGTGTGTGTGTGTGTGTGTGTGTGTGTGTGTGTGTGTGTGTGTGTGAATTATTAAGTTGCTGGACACTTTTCTTTTTTGGTTCTGGACTCTGGAATTTTAACGTCTCTGCTGGGGTGCTCAAAGCACCCAAAAGAAACTGGCAACACGTTTTTGTTTGTTTGTTATTTCTTTTCTTTCTTTCTTTTTGTTTTTTTTTTAACAGAAATTCACCCTACTACCCATGACATTCTGAAATGTACTGAAAAGACTGTTGAACAAAATAAATAAGCTTTTAGATAACATTGAATTGTGCTTTGTTTTATTCTATATCATTTATTAAGTGTTTTTTCAAGTATAATAACAGCATACATTTTCCTTTGTTTATATAGGTAAATTTTCAACTCACTGGAGTAAGAATTGTATGATTACTCAACAAGAATATCTGTGTTTGGTGAAGGCAGAAATACATGGCATTGAAACCAGAATTTCTTTGTTAGACTTACAGGATTATCCTAATTAGGTGAACAAGAAGATCCAAGTTGGCAGAACTTGTAAATCTTAGTTAAGTCAACAACAGTTGGCAAAAGTTGAGAAAACTCAAAAATCTCTTGCATCATGTTGCCTTGAAATTTTACGTTTTCTCAACATTTTCTTTTTTACAGTGAAGTTTTAAAAAGAGACTTTTCCATTTGATTACATTTTGTATGATGGATTATGCAGAAAAAGTAGAATAGGACTGAAAGATCTATCGCTTTATCACCTATTCAGGTTGTAAATTGTGTTTTTAAAAAGTAACTAAGTAATTAATTACTTTTGAAAATAAGTAATCAGTAAAGTAACGGGATTACTTTTGGGGGGAAGTAATCAGTAATTAGTTACTGATTACTTTTTTCAAGTAACTTGACCAACACTGGTGGACACTATGCTATTCTTGTAATTGGCCTCCTGGTATTGCTGAACCAGAGAGATGTTTTCTTTTTGCCAAATTTTATTTCAACACTTGGGATCAACTGTGTGTTTCTGATCAGCTTAATGTGTCGATTAATAACAAGGGAACAGACATCTATGTATAGAACGACTGTAATTCCTAAACAGTGAAGTATTTTTGTTGCTATATTGAAGCTAAAACTCTGGTTTCAAATCCAATATTGTACTGGGCAGAGGCAAAATTGCCAAAATTGTGTCATTGTCCAAATACTTGTGAAAGTGTCTGTAGAAATAAAGTGTTATTGTATATGGTTTTTGTTTTTTCAGTTTTGGATTCTTGTTTTGATGGTTTTACTTTATGCTTATTTAATTGTTCAGTTCAGTTCAATTATTCAGTTCAGTTATTCAGTTCTGCAAAAAATCTGAATAAAAGCCAAAGCAGAGAAAATTCCTGTAATTCGGTTCCTCTTCTTGATTTCTTTGTTCTCTGTCTCAGCCTCTGTCTCATCTTTCAGGTAATGTCTGTTCCTGTATCTATTATTCATGTCTACTGTGGGTCTTATGCCTGTGTTTAGTGTTATGTCGTTTGTTCACATTGAAAGCTCTATGCAGACTGAAGACAAAGGTTGGTGTATAGATGTCACAGTTTTAAAAAATCATACGATCCCTAGAGACTGTTTTTACGGTCTATATCGTTTTATTCACTGTCTGAGTTCTCCTCATTTATTCTGTTCGGTGTTTGCATATCACCTCTGGGCTGTACTAGTGAGCCATTACATCTCCGGGGCGCTATTCCAGCAAGCATGATCAACAAACTCTGAGTTTAAAAATCACCTCTGGGTTAATTAACTCTGAGACCAGCAATTCTTAGTTTTTTGATCCAGAATAGCTGAGTAAGTTTAATCAACTCTGCACTGTAAAATCTAATATTGTGTTTAATTAAAAATATTAAGTAGTCTGAACTTAATTTTGAAATGAAAGATGAAAGATGTGCTTTGAAAATGCCACGTCACTACCGTCCTCCTCCCTTGCATGGATCAGTCCGCATGTTCACGGTGCATTTTTTCTGGAATATGTTGATCAAACCTGGAAAGCTTCAGCTCAAGATATTATTGTTGTCATTGCTGTGGATCTTTACCTGATACTCTCACTTGGTGAGTAAATGTTTACTCTTATTCAAACTGATTTTGTGGCTTCTCTTAGTTTAGCACCAGGTTTCTAATCTTGCTAGCTAGTTAGTGTTAGCCTAGCGTTGCTGCTGCCGCTGGGCTCATGTTACTTAAAAATTAACACCACAGCCTTCAAAACCTTATATAAAACTATGTCTGTGAAATTTTCTGTTGATTGTTTGAAATAAAAAAGTGAGATAAGAGCCCAGACAAAATTCTTCGGGAGGTGCAGCCATTATGGGTGGGGTGGGGTGTGGGGGGTATTTTCAATCCATAGCCATAACTAACTAACTATAAATATCATGTTTAACCTGAGTAGCAAAAGACCGCAGGGGGTTGAAAACAATATGCCAGGAGTTAGCTGTGCTTGCCGACCCTTGACCTCCCGGTCAGCTATCACGCTGGTGGACAACAGAGCTCTCTGAAAACGTGGAAGCACTTTTGCAAATATGTGATATTTTGATAAATTAAGTAGATATTTGAGCATTACACAGCTACATAATACAAAATATCGTAAAAGGTTATTTTGTGACCCAGAAAGGGTAGTCTGGGGAAAAGGAGGATCGCATTTGTCAGCCGCGGTTGTCGGAGCCTGTGCGTACTTGTAAGCACGGCAATGGCGGAGGAGCGCGGCTAAAAAACTTTTAAATCTCACTTTTTCTGGGTCACAAAATAAACTTTTAAGATATTTTCAGGCGAGAATGTAGCTGTGTAAAGTTCAAATATCTGCTCGATTTATCAAGACATCACATATTTGCAAAAATGCTCCGTTTTCAGAGACTCTATTCATGCTTTGTGTCAGCTTTTGAACATCTGTGGCATCTATTAATGTCAAATCTAGCCTTTCTATAACAAGTTAAGCAAACTACCTTTATATTTAACCGACTTTTCTGTTTCATTACATTTTAAACAATAATAATAATAATAACAATAGTATTTATTTTGTTAAAAAAATTTGTTTAAAAACAAGTTTTGTTGTGAAAGCTATAATCCAGATTAGTGGTTAAAAGTTAAATGGTTAAAGTCTAGGTTGGCTTTATACTTGAGAATAAAGTAATATAGCTTGTCCTTCTAAAGAATTTGTTAGGATCCCTGGGTCATCGACCCAGTGGTTTGTGTTTTGGTTCTTTGAGTTTGTTATTTCATTATATTCGTTTTGCTTTTTGGGTTTTTGGATTATTCTTAGTTTAGGTTCTCTGGGTGGGTTCTGTTAGAGTTTTAGTGTTCTGGTTTTCTGTCTGTGATTCTGAGTTGCTGTCTCCCCTGTTTGCTGTATCCCCACGTCCAGTCAGTGTCTGTGTCTGCCCTGGTCCCACGTCTTTGTTCCCTTTGTTATAATGCCTGCCTGTGAGTCTGTGTTATGTTTCCTGTTTTACTTTGAAAGTCCATGTCTCATGTTAGTGTATCTGGTTTTGCTCTCCTTGTCTCGTTAGTCCTGATTTGCCCCAGCTGTGTTTCCCTCCTGTTGCCCATTCCCTGATTACTCCCTCTGCGTATTTAAGCCCTGTTTTCCTGTGCTCTCTGTTGCGATCTACCCTTATCTAGCTGTGTGTTCTGTCTGTATAAGTTTATCTGGAAGTCTCAGTTTTGTTACCTTTTGAGTTCAGCATTAAAGCTGTTTTGAGTTCACCTTTTTGCCTCCGAGAGTCTGCACTTTGGGTCCTCCTTACCACCACTCCTGCCTGCCCACAGCCTACACCTAACAGAAGATCGCGACCATACTATGGACCCAGCAGACATTGAACTTCAGGAGCGACGCCGAGCAGCCTTTGCCGAGCTGGAGGAGGAACTCCGCTGGAAGCCATGGCGCACCCCTGACATCGGGCGCATTTTCCATGGAACTCGGCTGGCTCTCGGTGGGCCCCGGAGCTGCCAGAAGTCTCCACCTGTTGCTCCGTTGGCACTCAAGATGCGGCCGCTTCAGTTGGGAGTCCTCCGTATGGCTTCAGGTGCTCACGCTCCAGCCTCAGCGTCACCGTTCTGTGCACCAGAAGCTCAGTTCCTTACGCCGCCAGCTACCTCTGCCCAAAGGAAACGGCGCTCACTTCGCCGTCATATGGACACTTCTGAGCAACCTCCTATGGTGAGCCAAAAGGACTACACTTTCCACACTCCACCTGAGCCATTAAACAGTACGGATTATGAGCTCACCTCAGAGACTTCCGGGACCTCGTTTCTCGATGAGGATTTGGATTGGGAGGCCAGTTTTGGTTTAAGTCCTCACAAGCTAGTTAATGACAACGTACATTCTTCTAAGACTGTTGGTTCTTGGACTGTACATCATGGTGGAAACAAGCTAAAACCCACTTTTGCCAAGTCTGTTTTTTCTAACCCTGGCCACATAAATTCTGAGACTGTGAAAACTGTTAAGACTGTTAGACGTGGTGGTGGTAGGAAGCTAAGAAACTTTGTAGAGGAGTCTGTGTTTGCTGAACCTACTCCTTCGCCCCATTGTGTTCCTGCTCCCAGGGCAGCTCGGGCCCAGCATTCCCCTGCACCTGTTTCAGTGCTTCAGGTGAGGGAGGCTGAGGTCCAGCTGGTCCCTGCTCCAGTGTCCAGGCCGGCTGAGGCTCTGCCTGTCGCTGCACCCGTACCAGCTCCTCGGGTGGGGACAGCAGCTGCCCAGCCATTGACGGTGCCTGTCCCGGCTCCCAGCGTGAGGATGACCGGGAACCAGTTAGCTCCAGCACCCGTACCTTCTCCTCGGGGGGGAGCGGCTGGTGTCCGGCAGGTACCTGCACCTGTTTTTGACCTCGCTGGAGGCTCAGGTGAGCCCGTCCAGCGGTTGTTTTCAGGTTCTGGAGGCTCAGGGGAACTAGCTCAGTTTACTGCTAATCCACCACCTAACCCGCCATTACTACCATCGTTACAACAGTCAATAGAACTTAAACTTCTATCAATAGCTCGAACATTAGCTCACCTTTCAGCTCAGTCGCCTGCTCACTTACCACCTGCCTTGCCTGGAGGGTCCGAGGGGCCTGTCCAGCCTTCTGTTCCTGCTGGGGGTTCTGGAGAACCGCACCAGCCTTTGTTCGTCTCTGCTGGAGGGTCCGAGGGGCCCGTCCAGCCTTCTGTTCCCACTGGGGGTTCTGGAGAACCGCACCAGCCTTTGTTCGTCTCCGCTGGAGGGTCCGAGGGGCCCGTCCAGCCTTCTGTTCCCGCTGGGGGTTCTGGAGAACCGCACCAGCCTTTGTTTGTCTCCGTTGGAGGGTCCGAGGGGCCCATCCAGCCTTCGTCGCCACCACCTGCGGCTCCCACGCCGTCGCCTGCAGTGCCACCACCTGCGGCTCCCACGCCGTCGCCTGCAGTGCCACCACCTGCGGCTCCCACGCCGTCGCCTGCAGTGCCACCACCTGCGGCTCCCACGCCGTCGCCTGCAGCTTCGTCCTCACCTGGTCCAGCTTCAGCTTCAGCTACGGCTTCGTCCTCGCCTGGTCCGGCTTCGGCTTCAGCTACGGCTTTGTCCTCGCTTGGTCCGGCTTCGGCTTCGCCTGGTCCGGCTTCGGCTTCGCCGTCGCCTGGTCCAGCTCTGGCTTCGGCTTCGCCGCCGCCTGGTCCAGCTCTGGCCGGCGCCGCGCCGCCTGGTCCAGCTCTGGCTTCGCCGCGCCGCCTGGTCCAGCTCTGGCTTCGCCGCCGCCGCCTGGTCCAGCTCTGGCTTCGGCTTCGCCGCCGCCTGGTCCAGCTCTGGCTTCGGCTTCGCCGCCGCCTGGTCCAGCTCTGGCTTCGGCTTCGCCGCCGCCTGGTCCAGCTCTGGCTTCGGCTTCGCCGCCGCCTGGTCCAGCTCTGGCTTTGCCTGCTCGTCCTGCACGTCCTGCACGTCCTGTCCGGCCGCTTTCCAGGCCAATGACTGGATGTCCTCGCCGTCGTGGACGGCCTCCTGACCTGCTCCGTCGCCGCCGGTGCCTCCCGCCCGGCCGGCCTCCTGACTTGCTCCGTCGCCGCCGGTGCCTCCCGCCCGGCTGGCCTCCTGAACTTTTTTTCTGGACTCTTGTGCCGTCGTCCTCCGGGTCGGCCCCCTGAACTGCCCGGGTTTGGACTCTTGGGCCGTCGTCCTCCGGGCCGGCCCCCTGAACTCTGTGTGACTTGTTTTTCCTGGCCGCCTGTGTGTTTTGTGTTGCTTTCTGGGCTCCGGTGTTTGCGCTTTTTTTTGTTTCTTGCTTTTTGTTTGGTTGTTTCGAGCCCTCCGTCCTGTTTCCCCACCGCCCGCCCTGGTTGGGTTGTTTTTCGTTTTGGTGTTCTGGTTTGGGCTGTCTGGAAGCCAGCCCTTAAGGGGGGTACTGTTAGGATCCCTGGGTCATCGACCCAGTGGTTTGTGTTTTGGTTCTTTGAGTTTGTTATTTCATTATATTCGTTTTGCTTTTTGGGTTTTTGGATTATTCTTAGTTTAGGTTCTCTGGGTGGGTTCTGTTAGAGTTTTAGTGTTCTGGTTTTCTGTCTGTGATTCTGAGTTGCTGTCTCCCCTGTTTGCTGTATCCCCACGTCCAGTCAGTGTCTGTGTCTGCCCTGGTCCCACGTCTTTGTTCCCTTTGTTATAATGCCTGCCTGTGAGTCTGTGTTATGTTTCCTGTTTTACTTTGAAAGTCCATGTCTCATGTTAGTGTATCTGGTTTTGCTCTCCTTGTCTCGTTAGTCCTGATTTGCCCCAGCTGTGTTTCCCTCCTGTTGCCCATTCCCTGATTGCTCCCTCTATGTATTTAAGCCCTGTGTTTCAGTTTGTCATTGTTGCGATCTACCCTTATCTAGCTGTGTGTTCTGTCTGTATAAGTTTATCTGGAAGTCTCAGTTTTGTTACCTTTTGAGTTCAGCATTAAAGCTGTTTTGAGTTCACCTTTTTGCCTCAGAGTCTGCACTTTGGGTCCTCCTTACCACCACTCCTGCCTGCACACAGCCTACACCTAACAGAATTAAGTTAAATTCCACAGTTGAATCATAAGAAACATTATGTTACATATAAAGCCTGCAATATGTTAGATCTGGTCATTTTGCTTATTAGAAACTTTATATATTGGAAGTTAACTTTTAACAAGCATGTAATGATTATATTTAAATTAGGTGGTCTTTTGTTAAACACATACCTCTTTAGGCCTAAGCTGACAGTGCCAATACCACACATTCAGACACAGTAGTAGATGATGTTTTTAATACTATATGTGTTAGTCTAATTTGGTTGTATGGGGTCTACATTGACCCTCTGTGTTGTAAGTTATAATGATTGCACAGCCATTAAGGATCAAATCAGCTTCTAAAAACTTTTCTGTTTTTTCTCCCTCTGCTTGCTTCTTACTGTCTTTGAGGCTCGGGACCAGCACTCCTGCTGTTGGACAGAAAGACATCAACTCAGTGGTAAACAGTGATGGGAATAACGGCGTTACTAACGGCGTTACTTTTTTCAGTAACGAGTAATCTAACTAATTACTATTCCTATCGTTACAACGGCGTTAGTTACTAACAAGAAAACACGGTCCGTTACTATTTTTCAACAAACAGACGGTTGACGCTGTGTTCAGCTTACCGCATCTTATATCAGCTGCAGGAAGTAGCTGCAAGTAATCTGGACGCTACAGCTTTAAGCAGCTGTGCGCTCCCGCGGACGGCAATCACGATCACTGTCTAGCACAACACCTGGAGCTCAGGGGGGCAAAACAATCGCATCAGTGCTGCTGTTTGACTGAGGAAGAATAAAGTAGTCGTGGTAAGTCAATCACATGACCACTTAAAGACAAAGCAACAAGGTGATATATACCAGTTTTTAAATTGTGTTGATAGGCCACGTAAAACCAGAGTCATGATAAACAATATATACGCGGCGTTTTTTCCTCAATAGTTTTATCACGTTAGCGCTAGCAAGCACTCTCTGCTTATGAGCAGAAAAACAAAACAAAACAGGGGAAGTTTTAAGATTGACGGCGAGAGAGAGAGAGAACAGAAAAAGAGAGAGAGTTTTGAGATGTGAGATTTGTGACGTTTAGCGTTTGGAGTGTGTAGTTAATGTGTTGTCTTGTGTAGTTAGTGTGTAGTGTTGTGGATAGTTTTGTGTTGTGTGTCAGAACAATGAGGCGACTGCTGTCTCCAGGTAGAAACAGCAGTGATACACCTGCTGCTGTCACACCTGCAGGTATCAGGCTGTGATGTTCTCCTTTATAGTGCACACAAACTAGTTTTTGGAGTGGCACAAATAATTTGTGTGGCATCTTATTGAAGAACAGCTGATTGTTCTTTAAATAGTTTGAAATGGTTATTTAAAAGGGTATAAGGTAAATGGATGCAAATAACTTTGTTGTTTGCAAAACTTGTGCATAGGATTTTAAAATTGACAATTAATATTTGCATTTGAAGTTATGAAATATGATTCATTAAACATGTTTATGGTTGTTACAGTAAAAATATAACTTTTTCTACTGTGATTTTATGTTTTTTTGTCTGATTTTAGATCAATTCTGGTTATACAGTATGACAAAATGAGAACATAACTGTAAATTCAGGCACGTGAGGTTGTGCTAAAAAGAATGATACCAAACAAGGCAAAGCAAATAGTTTTTAAAGGTAAAATGTGGAGAGAAAATCAAGAGTAGTAAAAAAATGGCCAATTATACCCTGGACCCCAGAGGGTTAAATGTTCTTTGTTTTTTTTTAAAGTAACGCAATAGTTACTTTTCCAAGTAATTAATTACTTTTAGAATATTGTAACTCAGTTACTAACTCAGTTACTTTTTTGAAGAAGTAACTATAATTGAATTACTTTTTCAAAGTAACTTGCCCAACACTGGTGGTAAGTATTTTGGTTTTCCAATATATTAGCAACTGTCAGTAACATTTATATTAACAAGGCTGAACTTTAATCATACTTTAGATCAGCCTGTTTTACTTATTGTTTTATTTGTGCTTTGGTTTGGGGAAGTTGTTTTTTTACTGATCTTTTCCTGTCTTCTGTTATTAGACTTGAGATATGACTGCACTATGCTGTTTCTGGTGACTCCAGTTAATTCTACAAGACATGCTGTGTAAGTAAACAAACAACAGTTTGGTCTGCATTTCTTGAAAGATCACATCCCCCAAACTTAGTTTAGAGCAGGGGTGTCCAAAGTCCGGCGGCCCGCAGTCGTTAAGTCCAGTTCAGTCTGTTAATGTTGATAACCGTTTCAAACAAACGTTAATAGGTGTGTTGCTAAGCCTAAGAACTTAAATAACAAGCTTGAAATGTACCCGTCCCATTTTCCCCTTTGTTTTTTCTCTGTACTGTAAATCTTCTGTCCAAGAAGAAATCTGCTGCTGGTCTGAGAATGAGCTAACAAAGCTTTTTCTGAATAAATCAATAAAGATCCATTTATGGAAAGCTGTGATGAAAGCAGTTTTGTCTTTAATTATATTCAACAATATAACACATTTGACCACTTTTAAATGATTTTTCTAACTTTAATTACGCTACAGTTAAGGTTATATACCTAATTTCTAGTAAGTGGCCCAGCCCCTCCTATATTTGTATGTATGTGGCCCTCAGTGAAAAAAGTTTGGACACCCCTGGTTTAGAGTGTCTACACTGTATATAGTGAAGTCTGCAAGTTTTCTAACAGCAAAATTTTTGTGCCCAAATCATTTTGCACATCATTAGAATGAAAGTTATTGGCCATGTTTGCATAGCCCTTTTTAAAATGATGCTTTCATGACATTATTGTATGTTGGGTGGTGGTCAGGGCTATCTAGACATTGAATGTCACCTCTCCGGTGGGGAGGGAGCCTGAGATTGTCTAAACTGGAGTCTCTTTTATACCAAATGCAGAAAAAATGTTTTAAGAAAGCAATTAAGTTCATGTTCCAAAAAATATGATTGTTTGCTTGCAGGACACCAGGAGCGATGAGTCCTTCATCACAGATGGTGTGGTCAGTGAAGATGGTCGCCTGCAGGTTCAAGCTCATTGCATCTCCAACCCACATCCACTGCCACTGTACTTAAGGGAAGTTAAAGACTTTCTTCTGCACCTACATTTGGATCACCTCGATCCATGACAGTCATTCAGGCAGTAATGCCTGGACTGGAAACAAGCCATCCTTAAAATAATACAACATTCCAGCTCCTGTGTTGGAATGGAAAACAAATGTGTTGTTTAAATTAGAGACTGCACTTGTGACAGAACAATGAATATATTTCATTTTGATTACATAAATAAAGTAAGTACAAAACAAACTTGTGGTAGGCCTAGAGCCAGGCGATAGAACGATAACGATATGTATTGCGAAATAACTTTTCTCGATAGAAAAATGAAACTATTGCGATAGACCTCATCTCTCTCTCTTCCTCTCTTATATAAAAAAGAAAGAACAGCCAATCCAAATTAAGTAGCGCAGAGCCGAACCAATCACAGCCGCAGCGTCACGTCACGTAACTTGTTACGTACAGCACAAGTGCCAAGCTGCACATGTGTATTTGTTTGGGAAGCAGCCAGCCGCCGGGTAATGGAGGAAATGAGTGTGCCGACTAGAGAAAAATCAACCGAGAGCGTGGGTGACCAGGTTACCGAAGAGAACAGATGACCGTTCCAATGCCGGAGAGATTGTCGAAAGGAAAGGCCAGAGAAGTTCCGTAGTGTGGAGGTATTTCGGCTATTTGAAGTCTGACAAAAAACACTGAAAAAAGCGCGCACTGTAAATTGTGCCGAAAGCACGTTCCCACAAAGTCTGGAAATACAACAAACCTTTTTTTTAATCACCTGAAGCAGTGCCACCCACTAGAGCACGCTCAATCTCTGACTGAAAGCGCTAATTCGTCATTGAAAACAACCAGGGGGATCCCTGTGAAGCAGCAACAGTCAATTGAGTCGGCTTTCTCCAGCGTCTTACCATATGACAAAAAAGCTAAGAGACATAGCGACATAATGAATGCCATAGCTTACTGTCTTGCTAAAGACATGCTACCAATAAACATGGTCGAAAATGAAGGATTCAAGCAGCTAATTAGGGTAATGGATCCTCGTTACCGACTCCCTGGACATAAACATTTCTCTCAGACAGCGCTTCCAAAGCAATATTATACAAGTTACTCAATTTTGTCTGTTCTTCTATAAAACAAACTAAGATTTATTTTTAGAATTAATATTTTGTTTCTAAGTGGAATTGACAATTTAGTGGTCTGTTTTGTTTGTTCTATTTTAAAACTTAAACGTTTTAGCGGCTGCCTTTTGTGTAGTTTGTAATATTTGCCTTTATTTATCTGAAACTGAAGTCTCATGTTCCTTAAGTACATCTACCCTGTTGAACTTATTATGGGAAATAAATATTTAAATCAAAACAAGCTGCTGATTGTTAGATTTGTATTGTGATTGTCATTTATGCTTAGAAATATCTACTTATATATTCTTAGAGTTTTATAATTAGGTGTAGATTGGTAGAGGGTTGATCCTTAATAGTCTGCAAGCTTTGTGTGCATTCCAGAGCTCTCTGACTTTCACACCCACATTTTAGGAGCATGGGAGAGGTCGTACCTTGTCTTATTGTTTTATGGTAGGATAAACGTATCTATATCTGTTCTAGGCTAAGTGCCTTTTGTTTAGATGGACGGCTCTGGGGAGTCTTCCTGGGGTCACAGTTTGACCCCCACACACAGATACACACATACACACACACACACAAGGTATTCTTTGTTCACATGCATACCTATATAAGAGGTCATATGTTAATGACCCTATGCATATTCATGTAACCACAATAAAAGAGCAGTGTTACGGGGGAGCGGACGAGAGCAACTGGGGTCAAGCGAAGGAACGGCGCCTGTCCAGTTCTCTCCCGTGCACGTGAAACATAAAGAACTTGCCTACTCGTGTCTTGCTTGCTGTGTAATTACATTGTCTTCAACGTTCCAGCGAATAGGTTCAAGCTACAAACCTATCACTGATTATTTCACATTTTACTTGTGAGCAACGGCACATTTGAATCTTACAAATATAGTTATTTGGCTTATATCGTGATATATATCGTTATCGCCTGAAATGAAAAAAACATATCATGATATGAAAAAATCTTATATTGCCCAGCTCTAGGTAGGCCTAAACTTATTTTCAGAATAATTAAATCTGAGACTTTGTTTCATTGTAAGATTATAACAGTGATGGCAATATAATTGTTTGTTGTTCAGCAGAACAGTGTCCAGTATGTTGGCTGTTATACTTTGTTGTGTTTGAAAATAAAAGTTGGGCTGATTTTAACATCATTACAAAAAGTGTTGTTAATTATTTTTAGTCATAATCAGGTTACCACAAATTGTTTTTTCATTTAGTTGAACTTAAAATGTTTGTCAGTAGGTAAACAATTAGTAATGTACAGTCAGAAATATCAAGTTATTCTTAATACTGCAGACTTGCAATGAATAAGTTGTCCTAACAGTCATCTTAAGCTTTACTTAGTTTTTTTGAGGCAACGAGTTTGCATATTTTTTTTTGAGTTCTGGAAACTACATAGGTTTTTACTCTATACTCAAAGTGAATAAGTTGCCTTAACTTAGTCATCTTAAGTAAACTTTACTTAATTTTTTTGAGTTCTGGGAACTAATGAGGCTGTACAGTGTACTCAAAATGGGTAAGTTGCCCTAGCTTAATCATCTTAAGTAAAACTTTACTCAATTTTTTTAAGGCAACGAGTTTACATAGTTTTTTTGAGTTCTGTGAACTAATTAGATTTTACAGTGTGACTATGTTCACACCTTCTTTCCCTACTCGCGCACAGGGAAAGAAAGTCATCACATGTTATGAGAAATATCAGAGCTTTTAAATATATTTTAAATATTAGATGTTAGAATTTGTTCTGAGAGGGGAAAATGAAGCGATTTTGAATAGATGTGATAAGTTGGGAAATGACTGGATTTAAACTGGATCTGGGCCAGATCTGATTTGTATATAATCCTTATCTGATTTGTATCCACCCTACTGTGCACTTGACACCAGCACAGACATGGTTTGCTGAACTGTTGAAGATATGATATAATAGCATCAGGTTGATCTGGTTCTGGTTCCACTGAAACTGATTTAAGGGATTTTGGTGGAAACCATTTTGAGATTGAAAATGTTGAGGAACCTTGGAGTCATTTTTGACCAGGACATGTCCTTCAACGTACATATTAAACAAAT